>NW_016107316.1:10981498-11054247 GCF_001604975.1 Cebus imitator | reverse complement strand
TAGAGACAGGATTTCGCCATGTTGGCTAGGCTGGTCTCAAATTTCTGGCCTCAGGTGATCTGTCCACCTCAGCCTCCCAAAGTGCTGGGATTACAAGCATGAGCCACCAGGCCTGGTCTTAATTTTTATAATGATAAGTTTTATCACTATAAAACTTTTAAAGGCTACTTGTTATCTTCTGTAGGATAAAAGAAAGGACCTCAGTCTATTACTCAGGAACCCAACATATTTCCCTTGTTCTTTCTTTCTATCCACATTGCCCTAGACACTTTTAAAATAATCGCCACATTCCAGTCAGCCTGGCTTTCAGCTGTGTTCTGTGCAAGGACGACACAAGGTCAGTGAGAAAAACATGGAGCTTGGAATTGGACCAACTTATTACCCACCTTTGCTAATTTTTGGCTGGATGACTTTAAGCATGTTGCCTATCCGCTTGGAGCCTCTGTTTTCCCATCTGTAAAGTGAGAAACAATAATGCTTATCTTTCAGGTTGGTGTAAGAATTAAATGGAGTAAATACATAAAGTACCTGCCTTAGTTTGCTTTCTGTTGCTATAATACTGAGTAACTTATAAAGACATTGATTTCTTACAGTTGTGAGGCTGGGAAGTCTGACAGCAAGGTGCCAGCATCTGATGAGGGCCTTCTTGCTGTGTCATAACATGGTGGAGGACATCTCATGGTGAGAGGGCAAGAGTGTGTGTGTCAGTTCACACCTATCATCTTCTTCTTATAAAGCCAGTAGACCCATTATGAAGGCCCTACCAGGATAACCTTATTTAATCCTAATTATCTCCTGTTATGGTTTGGCTGTGTCCCCACCCAAATCTCATCTTGAATTGTAGTTTCCATAATACCCATGTGTCATGAAAGGGACCTGGTAGGAGGTAATTGAATCATAGAAGTGGTTACCTCCATGCTGTTCCTGTAATAGTGAGTCAGTTCTCATGAGACCTGATGGTTTCATAAGGGGCTTTTCCCCACCTTTGCTCTATACTTCTCCTTGCTGCCACCATGTGAAGAAGGACATATTGCTTCCCTTCTGCCGTGATTGTAAGATTCCTAAGGCCTCCTCAGCCATGCTGAACTGTGAGTCAATTAAACCTCTTTCCTTTATAAATTACCCAGTCTTGGGTATGTCTTTAATAGTAGCATAAGAATGGACTAATATACCTCCCAAATGCCTCACCTCCAAATACCATCAACATAGGGATTTGGGAAATAATTTCAACACAGGAAATTTGGGAAACACATTCAAATCACAGCAGTACGTGGCACAGTTTAGGTCCCTTTAATAAAACTGGTTTCTCCCAATGGAACTTTGTCAGTCCCATTTTCTCCCTCCCTCTTGCCTGGAATCCTTGCAGTTGTCTTCTTATTAAATTACATGATATGATATGTGGGATGTGCTTTAAAGCAGTGCTACTCAAGCTATGGTCTGTGGCCTGTCTTCAATAAGACAGGTGTAGAAATAGAGTAAATATTCATGTAATTATGTCACAGATTAATAACAAACAAGTTGGGGCCCAGCATAGCACTTGTGTGTCCTGCTTTAAAATGCTCTGGGGGGAAATAGAAGGGGTGAAGAAATTGAGAGGAAGACAGGTGAAAAGTTTGGACAACAGGTTCTAAAAATTCCTACACAAACTTCCTTTGAGATCCAGCTTTAGCCCTGTTTTCTCGGGGCTATTTTTTTCTATGTATTTTGTTCATACTGATCTCTTGCTTTTAATGGCAACATTGCCTGGTGACTTATGTTTTCATGTGTGTGTGTATACACCCACATACATATATAAACACATATACATATGTATATGTATATGCACACATATTATATATAATCTCCAAATTGAACATAAAGTCCCTGATGGCATATATTCTGCTTCATAGTTCTGCTTGCCCCATACAAATTTTTTAAAGATGTGGTGATGCCCAATCATTGTTTTGTGATGGATTTAGATCAGGTTTTCCAACTTGCCTAACGTTTAACAAGGTACTTGTTAAAAGCACAGATTCCTGTGCCCCTCCCTGGAGATTCTGATTTGCTTGGCCTAGGGTAGAATATAGCCAATAGATCTGCCAAGAAACCCTCTTTCCGTAGAGTCACACGAGCAGTTTTGTTTTATAATGTCCTCTATTAAAACGAGCATGCATTTAGGAGGGGAAAGTCAATTCAAACATTGACTGAGGCTAGCTGACCAGCACTCTCAGCCTCTATTCCTCCATATTTGGCCCAGCACAAAGAGTAAGAATCTGGAGTTGAAATGAAAAAACAATCAAGGTGAAAGTGGTCTCTGAGAGACAAGATCAAAGAGGAAAAAAAGAACCGATTTTTAATCAACACTGAAGCTATTTGTTGTACTTACATGTCAGTAGGCTCTGAAAATCCTTCCAACAATATCCCTTCAATTATTTAAACAACTTTTAGTATGACTCAGCAGCATGGAGCAAGTACCCACAAGAAGATCATGAGCCTAAGAAGCAAATACTATATGAGGGTCTTGATTAAAGCTTAGAAATAATAATAGACATAATGGGTTCCATGCATTGGGTGCTTATGTGCCAGGCCCTATGTTAAGTGATAGACATGCTTTGGTTCTAGTAGAGTTGAAGAAACCAACATTTCAAGAGGTTAAGTGGCATGCCCAAGTCCACACAGCTTAGATATGACAAAGCAGCTATTTGAACCCAAATCAGAGTTTAGTTTTAAAGGTCATCTTTCTAGTATGCCACATTGCTTTTTTTGCATGCCTAGTACCTTGCCAAAGTGATAAAATGGGAAATTCTCAGTAAATACGGGTTAAATGACTGAGTGAATATTGTACAATGTTAGGTTTTGGTTTGTTTTCAAGCCAGCGTTGGAGGCCAGAATGCTCAAAAACAGGATATAGAAGATTTAGAGAAAAAGCCTAGAAGAAAAATATGTTTTTAAAGAAAAAAGAATAAAAGGTTAAAAAAGTAATGCAAACAAAATAAAGAGTTAGAGGAACAATAAAATGATTGGGGTTATTAAACATAGAGAGGAAAGGGCCAAGGCATTCCTCTAAATGGTCCTCCTGGTTTATGAAGTGAGGAGGAGCGTAGCGAGAAGAGGATGCATGGCTGGAGGAGCAGGTGGAGGCTTGGGGAATCACTGCCACGCCTGGGATTTACCAGGCTACTGGGCTGAGCTTTGCGGAATGGTCGACCATGGCGATTTGGATGGCAACCAGTGCTGACTGCTGAGAAATGTACAGGGAAGGAAAGAACTGCAAAACTCACTGACAGCTCAGCTCATAATGCCTCATTCTTCTGCCTGCCCTGTACGTATATCATCCAGTGTTCCACCAGTCACTTCTTCCCCGAATCAGTCTTGTCTATCACAACAACTGGAAATACCATTATTGGAATATAACTGTATTTCTGCAAAGAGGCCTGAGTCTCAGCGGATAATCTGACATCATAGGCCGTGATGGATCATCTCAGACCATATGCCCTGAAATACACACATACCATCCTTATGCCAAAGATGATGTCACATGCACTCTGGTCTCTCTACTGAAGCTGCTGCCGCCAGTAGGTTGGGCTCTGAATGAAAGCATGGAAAGGAGCAGAAAACGTGCTAGCACGTGCCCCCATCAACTGGAAGCAGTGGAGTTATCCCATTAGTTGGCAATGGCCAGAGAATGAGTTGGTAAGGAGAGGCTCAGTTCTCACCTCCCTTACCCCACACAAACTGCAGGGCTGGGTCTCTTCCTCAGCCTTCCTGTTTATTTTGTATTCTCTCTCTCCCTTCCTCCCCTTACCTGTTATTTCTTTTGGAATCAAGCAAAATTAAATCTCTTCATTTTAACTGGCCAGTAAGTACATAGAAATATTATTTTTATTACATGAAAACAAAACAAAGTGTTTCCACTGAGGGTGAGCATACATCTTTTGATGATGAAAGTCATCAGGCCTTACCAAGGTTATCACAAAATTCCCTTGATGTCCCAACTGCCTGGATATGCATTTGGATCTCCTCTTGTGCTGGAAAATGTAAGCTAATATTCCATAAGAAGATTAGTTGAGTTCCAAAGAGCACAACTATGTGAAGTTTCTGATTCTCTTTCTCCAAAAGACAGCCATTGGGTAGCAAGTTAAAACAGAAAACAACTCAAGGGCAGGGAAAATATTTTTGGTTCAGGTGTTCTGCCTGTTGAAGTTGAAAGCATCTTTAAAAGCCCCCTCCAAGAATCTCAGATTCTCCAGTTAGAACTGTCTCTGCCTTGTCTCACTTTAAGTAGCACTCTATAATTAGAGCACTGGGCAGAGGCTGCCTTAACTTAGCAAATGTAATGCCATGGCACATTCACATAATGCCTTTCCCTGCCCTTTGGGCTTAGAGGGCAGCCTCAAACCTCAGTGGGCACCGCAAAGGTGTTTTGTGAAATCTAACATTTGTTTCAGAGAGCATTAGAGAGCCACAGAAACCCCTCTGAGTAATGACTATTGCAATAAATGGCCCACCTCCCTACTACCTGAAACACAGAAGATCTTGGTGGTATTGCCGCTTGAGTTTGAAGCCAGCTGTGACTGCACCATTTTTTTCTGATCAACTCACATTAGTCTCCAGAGGAAACTGAAACTCCTAGTGCAGAAATACAGGTGATCACACACTGCCGCCATAGGGAAATGGCTGTCACTGACATGTATTTCAACATTCTGAAGAGGTTCCAGGTAAGGGGAGATATAATAATAGTTTCCAGAGATGCAGAGAATGCTGCCGGCTCAATGATTGTCCCCATCTAGCTGTGGGATAATGAAAAGTGCCCTTTCTTTGGCTCAAATCACTTCCTCCTGTTGGTTTTTTTTTTTTTTTCTTCCCTAAAGAAGAGCACATTACCTATTGAATAATGCAAGGTTACAGCTATACTATGATTGTTAGGGAAGAGGCTCATTGTTCTAAATTTATTGTTAATGCTTTTTCCTTAGGACAATTTTATTATATAAATTTATAGAATAAATTTTAAAACTCACAAAGACCTATGTGGAATTTTAAATATTTCCTATAATTATCTCCAAATAACATATGGATTAGCAAACAGCCCAGAGTAGACGATGCTAACGGAGATATTTACAGGAAAAAAAAGTACCCATGAAATATGGTTTGGCCAGGTTTAATACACACAGAATACACTTTAATACTTTCATATGGTCTGAATAATATCCCCATATTGATTTTTTCCTTGTTTCTACCAACTCCACAGCAAATGTACGACAATGGCTCATTGATTTATTGTGAGTGTAGCAATGGGTTTATAACGGCATGAATCATGCCGATTGCTCAATTCACCACATGCCTTAATAAAAGTTTTACTTTAATAAAACTGAGCTAAGGCAAATATGCCCAGAGGCTGGCCTGACATTCCTTATACATTACCCTGCCTCAGGAAATTATTGCCATATATTTTACAGCAGCTACAGTAGGCTGGGGGATCAGGATTAAAATGTACTAACTACTGTGATATTTAACAGAACTCCTGTGTTCCCAGTTAACCCTCACAGGTACAAAATGAACAGAGCAATTAGGAGACAACACAGTGCAGGGAACAGAACTGGACTGGGAGGCAGGCAATTACAGATCCATGCTGGCCCTTGTTACTCCATGTGTGTCCCCAAGCTCTGTTCAATGGAGGTAGAAATACCTCTTCTGCTTCCCTTCCAGAATTGCTGTGAGCATCAAATGAGAAAGAGAAAGCGCAGTGCTTGATAAACCACAGATACTCTGCAAGCATATTACCCTGAGTGACAGAGTCTGCGAGGCACACAAACATCAACTCCCAGCACTGTGAACTCTATGGCAAGACCAAACTTCACGATTAATAACAGTGCAAAAATAACAGACACTATTCTATTTACAGATGTTTGGAGGTCAAAAAGTGAAAAAAAAAGCCAATATTCTAGTAGAGTTACATTACTCTTTTATAAACTAAGCATTGTTTTTTGTCTTCTCTAGTAAGAGCTGAACCTCCCCCCCTGCCCCCGCTGCCCACTACACCTGTATTTTGTTAGAAAAACTTCACCTGGGGTGTGAGAATGCAAGTCAAATGCATTGCGGGTACTGTGCTAGTGAATTATCACCTGCTCATTATTGCTCTGGAAGAAATTATAATTAGACTTTCCATATACTATTCAATGCTGATTGGTGCAATGTATATTAGTTCATAAGACCAAGGAAGCCTCTTTGGATTTTCTAATCAATACCAATCACTTGGGCCTTATTATAGAATATGTGCTAGCATAAGGAGGTGGTATGATCCTGTGAAGAGTGTTTGGGCTTTGGCAAAATTTTGACGGCTTTGGGCCTACAATATGATCTTGGGCCAGGTATGAAATCTCTCTGGGCCTTGGTTTTCATATCTGGAAAATGGGGATTTTGTTGTTGAATTGACAAATGTAAAATATTTGGGCTCAGAGTAAACACTTAAAAATGCAGTTCCCTGCACCCACTCTCATGTATTTTGATGTAATCCATCTCCATCTCCCTGAGTGGTCTGTCGCCCTCACACATAGCTCTTTTCTCTTTCCGCACTTGGTCTTATTTCATGTGCACAGCAGCCTGCTAGGGAAGGCCCTGCCCTACCATGCCCAGCGTCCGCCTCTGGTTCAAATGGACTTCCTCTCTGCACCTGAAGCATTTTGATCACTTTCAGCTTGTGTTCATCACAATACTTGCCTTTCCCTGCAGTTAGAACCTTGAAGAAAGAAACTGTGTTTGTTACTCCCAACTTTGTTCACTTAAGATTTAACATTCTGTCAGGCACATAGGTGATGGTTAATAGTAAGTAAATGACTGGATAAAGAAATGATGAATGAATGAATGATGTACAGCCAATTCACATTCTCAAAGAGTATGTGCCTTCACAAAAGTGAATTTGATCATAAGTTTTGAAAATGAGCTCAGGACATACTAGATCAGCCCCAACTCAATTTACAGTTCAAAGTTGCTGCTTCTAAGGTGGAATAACAACAATAACACATGACTAGTATTTATTGAACACTTTCTATGTGCCGGGCACTATGCTAATCACTCTGCATACCCCATTTCATTAGTCTTTGCAAGCACTCAATGACCCATGTACTATTATTACTCCCACATTACGGATTAATACACTGAAGCTTAGGGGAATTAAATAACCTTCCCAAAATTGCATAGCTACCAATGGCTGAGCTAAGGTTTGAACCTGTGTCTTTCCAATTCATGAACCTGTGTTCTAGCTCCTGTGTTGCTTTGAGCAAACACCAGTGAGCCCTGATGGATACCAATAACACTGACAAGCATGAAGGAGTTAACGTTTGAATATATGGCTTGTACCATAGTCTTATAGTGAACAAAACTCACAGTTACATAGTTGCCTGTATGAGTTCCACTTCTCCTGGTTCATGGTCTGAAGCTCTACCACTTTTTTCTCATTCTCACCCAAGAGGGGCAGCGGAAATGAAACCCATTATCATCAACCAGGAACTGAACTCTCAAAAGAAGTGAAGAATCCAGGGGTAACTGCAGTCTCACTATTCGTTAATGGGTTTATCGGAATTCTCTTGACATTGAGCTGTAACTACAACATTTAAGAAAATCTCAAATTCGAAAATAAGTTGGCTGACATACAGACATTTTACATATGAATTTAATAAAATAGATTTTTCTTTTTGAAATCTTTGGTAATCTCTGAAATATATCAACTGCAACCCAGGAACATTGTATCCCAAGTTGTGATTCATGAAATGAAACGGAAATGTATTATGTAATTCAATTGGGAGTGTCCAGCACAGAGCTCATTAGAGCTGTTGCTGGTGATGTGGACTGCAGTTTGGAGGCTCTGTGGTTTGGGCACGCTTCTCACAGTCCTTACCTCCCCTTCCTCTGAGGACATTTTAACCAAATATCGTCACCCCTTTAAAAATAGCATTCTTGAGCATTTTGCCCATAGATGAGGATGATTCAGGGGAAGTCTTAGGAGAAACTCTGAATTGTTTCCTCTCTCCTCCTGCTTTACTGTTAACCTGTCATGTAATGAGTCAGGCTTAGAACTGACCCATGGCCTGTCTATGTAGTTCCTGGATCCAGACCAGGCCTAGTCTGTATACTGCACAGGTGGACACCATGGTGTCATCTGAGGTGAATGGAGCCCAGAGGAAAAAATGGGACTTCCCCAGGATCGTATGGTTCTTTAATGTCAGAGCTAGAACTGGCTCTGAAATCTTTGGATTTTTTTTTCCCAGTTCATAACATAGCCTGAATTTGTAGTAAAAGCATAATTTTCCTGCATATGGTAATTTCTATGAAAACAAATAAGAAAGTGAGGAAAAAGCACTGATCTGTAAAATACTTTTCTTTTTTTAAATTTAAGTTCTGGGGTACATGAGCAGATTGTGCAAGTTTGTTACACAGGTATACATGTGCCATGGTGGTTTGCTGCATCTATCCCCCCATCATCTACATTAGATATTTCTCCTAATGTTACCCCTTCCCAATCCTCCCACCCCCACTATCTCTCCCCAAGGCCCCCTACCCCCCTACAGGCCCCAGTGTGTGATGTTCGCCTCCCTGTGCCCATGTGTTCTCATTATTCAACACCCACTTATGAATAAGAACATGCGGTGTTTGGTTTTCTGCTCTTGTGTCAGTTTGCTGAGTATGATGGTTTCCAGCTTCATCCATGTCCCTACAAAGGACATGAACTCATCCTTTTTTTTATGGCTGCATGGGATTCCATGGTGTATATGTGCCACATTTTCTTTATCCAGTCTATCATTGATGGGCAATTGGGTTGATTCCAAGTCTTTGCTATTGTAAACAGTGCTGCAATAAGCATACGTGTGCATGTGTCTTTATAATGGAATATTTTATAATCCTTTTGGTATATACCCAGTAATGGGATTTCAGTCCTATCTGATTTTTTATGGCACTTGACTTGTTTTAAATTTTTTTATTGAGATAAAATTTACATTGCATAAAATTTGCCATTTTAGCTATTTTAGAATTTACAATTCAGTGGATTTTATAACCTTTACAATGTTGTATAGCCATCACCACTACCTAATTCCAGAATTATTTTACCCCAAAAAGAAAGAAACCCTGTACCTGTAAAGCATTCACTCCTCCTCTCTCTCCCTCCTGAACCCCTGACAATCATTAATTTACTTTCTGTCTCTATGGATTTAACTATTTTGGATATTTACTATAAATGCAATCATACACTATGTGGCCTTATGTGACTGGCTTCTTTTCATCTGGTCCTGGCTTGGTAGTGGTAAATTCTCTCAGGATTTGTTTGTCTGGAAAAGACTGTATCTTTCCTTCATTTATGAAGCTTAGTTTCACTGGATACAAACTTCTTGGCTGATAATTGTTTTGTTTAAGGAGGCTAAAAATAGGACCCTGATCCCTTCTAGCTTGTAGGGTTTCTGCTGAGAAATCTGCTGTTAATCTGATAGGTTTTCCTACAGGTTACCTGACGCTTTTGTCACACAGCTCTTAAGATTGTTTCCTTTGTCTTGACTTTAAATAACCTGATGAATATGTGCCTAGTTGATTATCTTTTTGTGATGAGTTTTCCAGGTGTTCTTTGAGCTTCTTATATTTGGATGTCTAGATCTCTAGCAAGGCTGGGGATATTTTCCTTGATTATTCTTTCAAAGATATTTTCCAAACTTTTAGATTCTCAGGAAACCAATTATTCTTAGGTTTGGACATTTAATGCAGTCCCAAACTTCTTGGAGGATTTGTTCATTTTTTAAAATAATTTTTTCTTTGTTTTTAATGAATTAGGTTAATTCAAAAGCCTTGTCTTTGAGCTCTGAAGTTCTTTCTTCTGCTTGTTCAATTCTATTGCTGAGATTTTCCAGTGCATTTTGCATTCTCTAAGTGTCCTTGATTTTCAGAAGTTGTGGTTGTTTTTCACTTGCACTGTTTCACTGAAGAATTTTCCTTTCATATCCTGTAACATGTTTTTGATTTCTTTAAATTGGACTTCACCTTTCTCTGGTGCTTCTTTGATTAGCTTAATAATCAACCTTATGAATTCCTTTTCTGGCAAATCAGAGATTTCTTCTTGGTTTGGATCCATTGCTGGTGAGCTGGTATGATTTTGGGTGGTGTTAAAGAACCTGTTTTGTCATGTTGCCAAAATTGTTTTTCTGGTTCCTTCTCATTTGAGTAGACTATGTCAAAGGGAAGATCTTGGACTCAAGGGCTGCTGTTCAGATTCTTTTGTCCCACAGGGTGGTCCCTTGATGTGGTGTTCTCTGCCTTTCCCTAGCAATGGAATTTCCTGAGATCTGAACTGCAGTGATCATTTTGCTCTGCTGGGTCTAGCCACCCAGTAGAGCTTCCAAGCTCTGGGGCTGGTAAGAATCCTGTGATGTGACCCATCTTCAGGTCTTGCAGCTGGTACTTCTCTGGTGTGGTAGCAGGGGAGTAAAATGGACTCCGTGAGGGTTCTTGGTTGTGTTTCTGTTTAGTGCTCTGGCTCCATGTTTGTTGGTTCCAGGAAGGAGGTGGTGCTTTCAAGAGTGCCATCAGCTGCAATCCTATAGGGAGGATGCAAACTTGCCCTAGGGACACCTAGGTTAAGTATTCAGGTTTCTCAGGTGGTGAGCACGGCCACAGAATTCCCAAGAGATTATTATCTTTATCATTGGCTAACAGGGTGAGTGGAGAATGACCACCAGGTCGGGGCAGGGATAAGGATGTCTGAGTTCAGCTTCTCCTTGCGTGGGACTTACTACAGCTGCTGTGGGAAATGAGGGTGTGGTTCCCAGTCCAATGGAGTTATATTCCCAAGGGGATTATGGTTGCCTCTGCTGAGTCATACATGTCACCAGGGTAGTGGAGAAAAGCCTGCAGTCATAGGCCTCACCCACCTCCCATGCAGCCCACAGTCCTAAAGGCCAACCTTACTCCCCCTGTGCACCCCAACAGCACCAGGGCTGAGAGTCTGAGTCCATTTCCAAGCAGTGGGTGACCAGGGCTGAGAACTTGCCCCAGACCATGAGCCTCCCTACTGAGAAAGCAAGCAGACTCACAGGTTTTTGGGATCTCAGGGAGCCTGCAGTGGTAATCCAGTTCCTTTAAAGGTCTGTGGATTCTCTTGGCTTTCCTGGTATGTTCCCATGGTAGTTCTTGGAGAAAAAGTTTATGATATGAGTCTCCACATACTGCTCTGTCCACCTCCTGTTCACCATCTTAATCACTTGATCCCTTTTTTATTTTGAGGAAATTCTCTTCTATTTCCTAGCTTATAGATTGATTTTTTTAAATCATGGGTGTTTTTTTTTTTTTTTTAATTATCTTCCTGCATCAATGAGATGATCATGTGGGGTTTCCCCCTTCTTCTATTAATATAGTATAATACCTTGGTTGCTTTTCATATGTTAAACCATCCTTGCATTCCTTGAATAAATACAATTTGGTCATGGTATAAAATCCATATAATGTGTTGCTGGATTCAGTTTGCTAATATTTGTTGAGAAATTTTGCATCTGTATTCATAAAGGATATTGTGTTGCAGTTTTCTTTGGCTTTAAAATTAGGGGAATACCGGCTTCGTAGAATAACTCAAAGTATTTCATCCTCTTCTTCCAAGTTTTGGAAGAATTTGAGAGGGATTGGTGTTACTTCTCAAATAAAAAAAACTTTTAGTAGAGTTCACCAATGAAACATGGGATTTTTGTTGTTGTTATTGGAAGTTTTTTTGATTACTGATTCAATCTCTTTACTTATAGACCTGTTCAGGTTTTCAATTTCTTTTTGAGTCACTTTTGTTAATTTTTTTCCTTCTAAGAATTTGTTCATTTCATCTGGGTTATCTTACTTGTTTGCATATAAATGTTCATAGTATTTTCTCATAATACTTTTTATTTCTGTAAGTTTATTAGCCATATACTCATTTTCATTTGTGATTTTAGCAGTTTGTGTCTTCTCTTTTTTCTGGGTTTGTCAGGTAAATTTTATTGATTTTTTTTTCAAATAACCAACTTTTTTTTTCTTTCCATTTCATGTATCTTCACTCTTATCTTTTTATTTCCTTAATTCTGCTAGCTTTGGGTTTAGTGTGCTCTTCTTTTTCTAGTTCTGGAAGGTGTAAAGCTAAATTATTGGTTTGAGATCTTTCTTTTGAGAAATATAGACACATAATCATATATTCTCTGTAAGCACTGTATTCACTACATCCTATCAGGTTTGGTATGCTGCGTTTTTAGGTAGATTTGTCTCAAAGTATTTTCTAATTTCTCTGTGATTTCTGTTTTGATCTATTAGCTGTTTAAAAGTGTGCTGTTTAATTTTCACGTACTTCTGAAATTTTTAGGTTTTCTTCTGTTACTGCTTTCTAGTTTCATCCCATTGTAATTAGAAAGGATACTTTTGTATGATTTGCATCTTTTTAAGTTTATTGAGACTTGTGACCTCACATATTATTATTCTGGAGAATGTTTTATGTGTTAAGAAAATGTGTCTTCTGTTGTTGTGTGGAGTGTTTTGTAGATGTCTGTTAGGTCTAGTTGGTTTATAGTATAGTTCAAGCCTTGTACTTTTTTACTGACCTTCTGTCTCATTGCTCTACTCATGACTGAAAGCAGGGTATTACAATCTCCAACTATTATTGTGGAATTTGCTCTTTTTCTCTTCAATTTTGTCAATGTTTCCTTCATACATTTTGGAGTTCTGAAGCTAGATGTGTATATGTTTTTAATTTATGTATCTTCTTAATAAATTTGCCTGTTTACCACTGTTCAATATCCTTTTTTAATCTCTTGTAGCAATTTTTGGCCCTAAACCAATTTTATATGATATTCATGTAGACACTTAAGCTCTATTTTAGTTACTTGTTGTATGGAATAGCTTTTTCTGTCCTTTCATTTTCAAACTGTTTTGCATCTAAAGTGAGTCTCTCATAGACAGCATATAGTTGGATGATTTTTAAAAAATCCATTCTGCAATATCAACCTTTTAATTAGATAATTTGAGTCTTGCATTTAATATAAATAGTGATGAAGTAAAACTTACTTATGACATTTTATTACCTTTTACTCCATATGTCATACTTTTTTTGTTGCTGAATTCCTCCCTTACTGTCTTCTTTTGTGTTAAATTGACATCTAGTAGTATAACATTTTGATTACCTCTTTGTTTATTTTACTATGTATTGTGTTTTAGTTATTTTATCAGTGGTTGCCTTGGATATTACAAATAATTTCCTAATTTATAACAATCTAGTTCAAATTAGTACCAAAATAGCTTCAATGGTATATAAAAATTGTACCCATGTAGCTTAGTTTTCCTTATTTAATTACAGGTTTATATATTGTATCCCAACCAACATAGATTTATAATTATTGTTTTATGTAGTTGTGTTTTAAATCACATAGGAAAAGAAAAAAGTTACAAACCCAAAATGCATTTATTCTAACTCTTATATTTTTCTATTTATTTATCCTTACTAATGTTCTTTATTTCTCCATTGAGATTCAAGTTGCTGTCTGTTGTCCTTTCATTTCAGTCTGAAGGATTCACTTTAGCATTTCTTGTAGAGCATGTCTATTAGCATTAAACTCTCTCACTTTTTTGCTTATCTTGGAATGTCTTAATTTATACTTTGTCTTAAAAATCGTTTGAGATATAGTTCATATACCATATATTTTACCTGTTTAAATTATACAGTTCAATGGCTTTTACTATAGATATCTATGTAATCATTACTGGAGTTTAGTTTAGAATATTTTCATCACCTCAAAAGATAGCTCATACCATTTAAATGCCCCTTCTCTCTGTTTTCTTTTAAATAATTGATAACATTTTTTTGGCTTGTGAATTTTTTTTATCATATAGTGTTGGAAACTCAAGCTATAATTTCAGCTGTAAAAGAGCTTACATTATATCTTAGGAGAAAAAAAAACCTAACAAATATGCAACAGCTGGTTCTGTCACTTTTAAGCATTAAGACTGTGGCAGATTGCATTCTTTAAAGATGGCCACAAAAACATGTCTCATCCCACATGTTCTTCTGTAGTATGACCTCATCACTCTGCCAGCAAGAAGTGGAGTCCAATTCCTTTCTTGAATCTGGGCTGATCTCAGTGACTCGTTTGTCATCGACTGGGGTGAACATGACGTGGCATGGCCTCAGAGGGTATGTCAGAAGAAGGCTTGAATTCTTCGCCTTCATCTTTTCTCATTGTCTGGTTGTTTTGTCGCAGAACATGTCCTATAGGAACCCAGCCATCAGGCTGTGAGATGCCCACGACACATGGACAGGCCATGGGTAGGTGCCACAGTTGATAGGCTCAGCAGAGCCCAGCTTTTGCACTATCCAGCTCTAAGGACCAGACATATTAATGAAGGAGACTCCAGGTGATTCCAGCTACCCAGCATTCAAGTCACCCCAGTCAGTCCAGTCCTCCTAGCTGAGATGCAGCCATCATGGAGCAGAAAGAAGTTACCCCTACTCTGCTTGACCCATAGAATTCATGAGTATAATAAAACAGTTGCTGTTTTATGTCACTAAATTTGAGGTGTTTATTATGCAGTAACAAATAAATACAGCACAGACCTTGGGCAATTTATTTAATCCTTCTGTGCCTTAGTTCCTTCTATAAAATGGGATGTAATTGTACTTACCTTAAAGAGTTGTCATAAAAATTAAATGAGCAAATTCATGTACAGCACATAGAGTAGTTCTTGAGACATAGTAAGGACTCAATAATTGCTGTTAAATAAAGAACAGTTAGGAGCTAAAGGAGTGAAGAGGACGGGGAGCTGCTATAGTTGAAGTTGTCACTGAGGAGATCTAATTTGCGCTGAGTCCCAAAGGGTGAGTGTTTTTAATGTGCAGAGGCTAGCAAGGAGATTGAGAGGCTCTGAAGCACATGAACCCCAGAGTAAGACTGGCATGTTGGTGGGACAGAACAAGGACCAGCATGAGTGATGCATTTGTTGGGGAGGTGTGAGGGAAACTGAAGTGGTCAGGACCCCATTGCAGAAGGCATCAAAAGCTGAAAAAGCCTCTGAGTTTTCTGGAGCAGATAACATGGATCAAATTTCCCTTGTGAGATGTTATTTTTCCATGTAAATTATCATTGTAATGATGGTTTCTACTCTTATTCACCAGACTGTCCTCTAAATCTGTTGAAGCCTGTGGGTTCTAAATTAAAATGGAAACAATGTACAACATTTGAGTATTTTGTTGAATTTTGGTGTAAGTAGTCTATTCAAATTATAGCATGCGACTAGTGAGTAATGGTATACATTGAGGGATTTGATGAGGTAATCATTTCTGGACAAATTGGGTGTCAATACACAGGTAGTTCCATAGTGAGAAGAGTCCTTTGGCTTTTTCCCCATGGCAATCAGACACAACAAAGCACCTGTCAGATCTCTGCCATTGTTCTGGTTTGATGTAACTATGATGATCTTTGAAGAAGGCTTGAGTAAGCACCCCAATCTTTCTTAAGGTACAGCAGGCTGCTGGAAGTGTCTAGCTTTCCTCATCTCTATCCCTGCCCTGACATGTCACACAGAAACACACACAGACATACACACATACACACACACATGTGATTGCTCTCCACCTGGTGTCGTGAGATTCTCAACTCTTATGCTCCTTTGGACTGAGGCTCCCTCTTTCCTGTGGACCTAGGGTGACAGGTGGTGACAAGTTTTCCTCAGCTTTAGCCATACCTAGTGCTTTGTTCACTGCATAGTGCATATTTAATTGGAGGAAAATAACCTGGCCTTAGTCTCATCTTCATAGACTAAAGCAAATGAAGCCAAGGAGACCTTGAAAAGGAAGGGTTGGATATCATGTATGCTATTTGGGTAGCTTGATCTGGTAATATGTGTCACATGGGTCACAGGACCAAGACTGGAAGCAAGAGGAGAGCTTGCGCAGTGCCTGCCTGGCACACAGCAGCTATTCAGTAAATATTTACTGAAAGCAGGAATTAATTAATTGTGTATGCGCAATTGTGAACCTATGGAGAACCTATCTAGAATGGTGGCTTTAGAGAAAAACGAAGGGAGGAGAGATTGCTAGAGATTATTTTTCCCTTAAGAGGGAAAAGCATAATTGAACCTGATGGCAGAGCAAAGGTGAAGATGACACTCTGGTTTTTACTGGGAAGCAGAAGTGGGGAAGAAAGTGCAATGGGGAAATGAAGTGCTTGGAACAGTGAGTCTGTGCCTCCAGACTTTGTCTTTATGTTCAGGACTATGACATGCTATACGTATCAAATCCAAAGGTTTGAAAACTGAAAATGAGAGAAATAAAAGGAAGGTTGTTGTCCTGTTCCCGAAGGAAATGTGCAGTGCTTAGATAAGCACATCTGATCTTAATCCCTTGCAATGACAGCATAATTCCAGCAAGAATTAAAAGGTAACAGAGACACTGTAATAGAAAAATACGCGTGGGGCTCTGTGCTCAGGTTCTTGGCATAAAATATCTTGATTAATTAATTGATCCAATTCATGAATATTTTACTGAATAGCTGCTACAAGCCAGGCAGGCACTATACAAGTAACTACAGATGTGATTATAGCAAGTCATAGTTCCTTTCTTCAAGGAAAGACAGGAAAGTAAATACATCATCTCCATACAGTGTTATAGGTGCTTCTCTAGGGCTCAGTGCTAGGAGTAATAGGACTGCAGAGGACAGGCCAACAGCTGAAGTTAAAGATCAAGGATCTGTTCTTTCCAGCTGAGAGCCACAGGGTATTTAGGTGCATGTGACGCAGGTGAGAATTGGGTTAGAGGAGACATGCCAGACAGATAAACAGCATGTGCAGGCATCCAGATATTTGATGGTTTTCAGAAATTATTAATTGTTCAATGTAGTTGGAATTGACAAATCATCGCTGAGAATGGATAATGAGAATCTGAGTCTGGAGGTAAACAGAGACTGAATCCTGAAGGACCTAGCAGCTCTGGTAAAGATATTTGGACTTTATGATGGGGAAGACTGAACCATTTAACAGTCTTACCTTATAAATGACTGTGTGTGTGCAAGTATGCTTACACACACACACACACACACACACACACACACACACACGCACGAGATGTACAGATTCCGGGAAGTTATATTACCTATTAAATGCTACAGTTTGATAATCCCTCGAGCACATACAAAATTCATTATGCACATTACTTTGAAACTGTGTATTTGACTCTGCCTGCCATCTGGGAGGAAAGGGTAATAGGAGGTTATTTACACATGTACTTCAGGAGCTGGTTGGGAAACGCAGAATCAGGATCTCCTTTAAAGGGAGAGTAAGTATTCTAGAATGTGGAGGTGATTTCCTTAACACGGAGAGCGATTCTTAGGAGAGAAAGTGGAGTGTGCTAGTTTGAGTCCAACACATCAGCTTAAAATGAGTAAAACCCAATTTGTGAAATTGCTGATTCCCATGGCAAGTGCTTGCAGAGAGTGTTTGTGAGGTGCCTTTTGAAGGTAAGTGAAGTCTACAATATCAAGGATTTTAGAGAACAACAACAAAAAAAGTGATGAGCAGTCATACTTTTCTGGAAGGTGAAGAAAAGCAAAATTCTTTAGTGATTTTCCTCCAAATGCTTTCACTGAAGATAATACCCAGTTATTCTTTATGGGCCTTCATAACTCCCTAGGGGGAAGGAGGCAGAGTGTTATCAGATAGCAGAGAGGATCTGATCTTTGCTGATTTGGAGGCAGAAGTCATTGAGTAACCAGTCAAGAGCCTTAGTGAAGACAACCATCTGGGGCATCAGGGACCAGTTACTGGAAAGCAAAACCTCTGGTGGGAGTACAAGGGATTCAGATTTATGGGCTTGATGGAAAGAAAGGGGATCCAGACAGGAAATCATGCTCTCCTACCTTGGCTGCTCTTTAACCAGGGGTCGTTTCTTGGGGTGGAATTCCTGACGAGCCAAGTTGCTCAGTTTCCTTCCTCAAGCATGACCCCGGAAGGTGTTTGCTGGTTTTAAAGACATGCCCCAATTACCCACAGGAGGAATTGAGCAAGCAGCTGCAGGAAAGCAAATCTAATACCCAACCAAAATGTAGAGTTGGGCAAGCAAGTCCTCCTAGTGGGGAGGGAAGAGGGACAAGTATTGTGCTTAACTGGCTAATGGAGAATACAGGAGTCCTTGAGTGAGGGGCCAGTGCTATTGGGAGAGCAGGTTGCCCTTTACTTTCTAAATTTTGATTCAATGACAGTTGGCCCAAGAAGTCTTATATGCAGTTCTCTCTCGGCTGGCCAAGGGAGCAACCAATCAGTGCTCTTGGTGCATTTCTGGGCAGCTATCCTTTCTAGAAAATTTCATGCTCAGAAACCTGCTTTCCACTCTGTATTTTTTAAAGTCGATGCTTATACCACATCCTGGCCTGCTCTTGACTACTACTCTCGAAGGACCCAGCCTGGACTCCTTAGCTACCTGAGAGAGGCTCACGCTCCTCAGCAGGTTGGGACCTGGCTGTGCTTCCTGAAAGATAGAGGGGAACATGCTCAGGTCTCCTCAGCCCTGTGATCTTGAGCAAGTAAATAGCCCTGTGATCTTGAGCAAGTAAATCCAATTAATTGAGCCTCAAGTCCTTCATCTGCAAAATGGGTGTAATAATGGCTCCCTCAAGGAGCCCTGCTAAAACAGAAAGGAGTTTGCCAAGCCGACTTCTGGTAAAAGCAATGTTAACATTTGCAACATAACCTTTGTTTAGGAAGCATATGCTCATATGAGAATGCCAAACCATGCGATTGAAAGGCAATCTCTTTGGGTACTGATATATATATATATATATATTTTTTTTTAAATTTAAAACATTAGGTAGGGCATGGTGGCTCACGCTTGTAATCCCAGCACTTTGGGAGGCTGAGGCGGGTGGATCAGGAGGTCAAGAGATCAAGATCATCCTGGCTAACGTGGCGAAACCCAGTCTCTACTAAAAATACAAAAATTATCTGGGTGTGGTGGCACACACATGTAGTTCCAGCTACTTGGGAGGCTGAGGCAGGAGAATCATCCAGGAGGCGGAGGTTGCAGTGAGCTGAGATCATGCCACTGCACTCCAGCCTGGCAACAGCGTGACACTCCGTCTCAAAAAAAAAAAAAAAAAGGAAATGTAATTCAAACTTTTGCAGTGGTCCAGATGTAAGAGGGCCAAGACTATTAAAGTTTATAGTAGAAGTTTGATGTATTTGTATTTGTTGCTGTGATTTGTGTGGAGAAAAGAAGAGAATAAACGATATTGCAGGGATTTTGGTATGAGGAAACTCGGTATCTCCAGGGAAGCTCTTCATCCCTCAGATGGCAACTTGGACTTACTTTACCCCAAAGAGAGGACCTGATCTAGCCATGATAGGCATTATCAGAAATTCTTTGCAGCCTTGAAATAGCCCAGCTGCATTGGATATGTTCTAGAATTAGGGTTTTTCATGTGATAGAGAACAAAGATTGTTAATTTTCCATGTGAACTTGGAGGAAAGTGCTAGGCTTTTGTGCTGAATCTCAAGATTCTAAGGTCAATGTTCTATGAGGTTTGTCCAAGTTCCTGTTTTTTATTTCCACTTTTTAAAAGTGTATATAAGAAGAATGACATAATAATATAATGGAAAAAAGGACAAAACAAAGCACACATGCACACAACACCCACATACACACTCACACACACATGTACACACACACACATCCCACTGGGCAATTTATCAGGAGCCCAGAATAGAAAGAAAGAGAAGAATATGATAACACAATAAATATGAAAAAAAGATAATAAACGTATAATGATATTTCAATGACATTTATTTCAATAAGTATTTTATAAAATACAATTCAACCATGGATTTGAGCTTTGCTTTTGAAATACTCTTTAATAAGATTTGACTTGAAGTTTTTGATACTTAAGTATGTGCTTAATAGTATTTAAAAATGATCTACTTATCTAAGTCTTTATTTTTTTTTACCTTAACAAAAACAATACCTATGCTGTTTTTCATATTTTATATGAATGACCCAAAATATGCCATCTGAAATAAATTCAAGCTAGAAAGAAAGAAAAGAAAGAAAGAAAGAGAGAGAGGGAAAGAAAGAAAAGGGCTTTTTCCTCTAGTGAGCAGCATGCAGATGAACACCTCCAGGAAGTTGCTTCTCCACCTGAAGAGAGGAAGCCCTATGCTTGCCTTGGACATGACAGGAAGAATGAATGAGATCTATGTTTATGTACTTTGGAAGTAGAAGTCTTGTAAAATAAAATATTTTTAAGTAGTCAATCAAAAAGAATCATGTCCAAGGAACTTTTCTAGACCTCAGTTTTCCTCCAGATAGGAAAGGAAAATAAAAAATAAACAGATTTGATGACCCAAGTTCCATCAGGTTTATGGCTTTGACGTTTTTGATGCCCATGTATGCTCTCTGACAGCAAGTTACTGGGAGCCTAGATCCAGCAGGTGGTCTCCTCCGACATTCTCCTCACACGCAGGCTTTGCTAACTATCCTGGCCCACTCTCCCTATTCCTTCCCTTGAGGCTTAATCCAGGGACCTGCTACCTGGTGCTGGCCTCTGGTGTACCCGGCCTCCCCATGCTGAATCTAAACAACTGGGGAGTAGGCTGTATCTTATATATCTATGTCCGCCTCAGATTCCACCATAGAATGAAAGTAAATATTTTTGACCAATGGTTTGATGAATAAAAATCCTTTTAAAAATTAAAATACATTACAAGAACTCAGCTCAAAAAGAAAACCATGCCATGAGCTTTTAAGCATTTCAAAATGGATCCTCACTAGCCAAGAACTATTAACTCATTTCTCAAGCACACAGAGGTAGAAACATATCAGATTTAGGCTTAATTGTTCACATTTTTCTAGGAGGAGTTGTCATTTTTACTAAGATTTATGTAGATAAGGTAAAAGTTTTAAATTCAAACATAAAAACTGAAAAATGCTGAAAATTGATAACTTCTGTTTATCTTCACAACACAGTGAATTTATTTGACAGATTTTTCTTCCTCTCAATAAATTTCCATTTTTCTTTTTTCAGTTTTATGAAGGTATGATTGAAAAATAAAACTTATGTGTATTTAGTGCCTATAATGTGATGTTTTCATATATGTATACCTTGTGCAGTGACTAGTACAATCAAGCTAATTAACATATCCATCACCTTACACAGTAATTTGTGTGTGTGTTTGTGGTGAGAACACTTGACATTTGGCTTCTTTTTTTAAGGTTGAATAATATTCCATTGTTTATATGTACCACATTTTCTTTGTCCATTTATCTGTCTACACTTAGGTTGTTTCCATATTTGGCAATTGGGAATAGGGCTGCAATGAATGTGTAAGTGCAAATATCTACTCAAGATAGTAGTTTTACTTGTTTAGGATACAGACCCAGATGGAGCTGAAGAATAAATTGCTATTTTTAAATGATGCAATTTACAAAAAAAAAAAAAAAAGGAAACAAAATGGTGGTGTGGAAGTGGTATGGGGTAATGGAAAGAGGACTGGATTTGGCTTAATTTGGAAAATAATATACTATCTATGGTGGACTTCCTTGAGTCTCAGTTTCCTCAATTAAGTATAAATATGGTAATAAAATATGCCCTCACAACCTAGAAGGGTTTTGAAGAACTCCAGTGATATAATGAATGTAACAATGATTTATAAATTTTAAAGTACTTCACCATATTAGTTAATATTATTACAGAGATGGAACAAAGCTCCCCATATCTTTTGTGGAAAGTAGATTTGGCATTAGCCATGATTGTTGTATAATTTCAGATAAGCAGACCCACTTAGATCAGAGTAGGCACTCTGGAATTTTGATAAATGAATGATCTAATCTCTTTTTTGTTTTTGTAAAATTGTCAGACAAATTGTTTCATGGTATTTTTTTTTGTCTTAACATCTGGTTTTCCTGGTTCAATCAGAGCTAGACATACCAAAAGAGTGTAGAAAATATTTTTGGGTTATATTTGCAGACACGAGTCATTTGGATCTTTTCGTGCATTTTATGAGTTCTTATCTCAGCCCAGCCTAGACACTTGAGTCTTTAAATATGCCTCATATACAAGACGATGTAGTTATCAGGTGAACCTATTTTACATGCAACTTCATTAAGAAGTTTGTTGAGACTGTACTAGCCAAACGCCTTTACAATAGAAAAATGGTGGCCAATGGTATTCAAGTAATTTCCTATTATGGTATTATTAGGGAAAAGCCTCACTGAGGAGGTGGTTCACCACGGAATGCCAAGCAAGAAGTCATGAATCCTGCCCATATTAGCTCAACTGTGCCCTCTCAGTTCTGACTTCTGGCCCCCATAACCAGGTCTCTCAGACCCCACTTCCTTGCAAGCCATGAACATTCTGGCTGCCATCATCCTGGCTTTTGAAGCAGGTGTTGAGCTAGTGGCAGAAAGACTTGCCCCTCCAGACCAAGGCTACCATTGCCACCCTAAGCTAAGGTATAAGCAACCAGTTCAGCTAGGATTCTGTCTTACTCTGCAGTTTACCCCTATAGACTCAGTTGGATCTCTAAGAAGAGTATGCAGAAGAGAGTTACATTATTAACCTCCTAACCAGTGTGCCAAATGGCCTCAATGGATGGACTGTAGAATTAATGCATACAGACCAAACTGCTGCTCAGCCCACCAGGAGGAGTTTCAGTCTACAAATAACCAAGTAGTCAGTCAGTGCTCAGTGTTCAAACACTAGATACTACATGAATGAATGAATGAATGAGTTGATAACTGCCCACTGATTTTCTCATGCATTTAACCTGTGGATGTCAGTTTTCATTCATTCATTCATTCACACAATACAAAAAGTTGATTGAATCTTTGTGGATTGGGTGATGTCAGGGTCTCGGGCATACAGGGTGACAAAATAAGCAATGGTTCCTGTGCCCATGGACCTTATAGTCTAGGAGGGGAGAGAAGCTTGAATCAAAGGGATACATATTCAAATATAAAACCACCACTGTGATAAATATAAAGGGAAAAATATAAAGTGCTTTGAGGACATTAAAAGGAGGGATCCAACCCACCCGAGTGCCAGGAAGGCTCCCTGAGAAAGTGATGTTTGAGCTGAGATCGGAAGAGTTAGGATGGTTCAGCTCAGAAGAGAACTCCAAGCAGAAGCAATTACTCAAGCAAAATCTGTTTCAGGAGAAATCAAGTGCCCTGAGGAACTGAAAGAAATTGTGTGGCATGACATTAGGGTAACAAGGTGATCCTGCTCAGGCTGGAAAGGTAGGCAAGGTCTGAACCAATAAAGGCTTTGTGGCTGGGATAAGAATTCTGGCCTTTCGCCCTAGAAAAATGGGCAAACAGGAAAGGATTTGAAAAGCTTGCTATGAAGTACAGATTGGAGGGGTAAGAGTGAGCGTGAGACACCTGTTAGGCCAGTGCTATAGTCAAAAGAGGCCAAGAAGGTAGGTAGCTAAGACGAAGGCAAGGCAGACAATGAAGACAAGTAGACAGTTGGAGAAGTTGGTAAGGACTGACAAACCTTGGTGCCAGATTAGATATTTATGTGCTTGTGGGCTGCATCAACAGTGAATCCTAGATTTTGGCTTGCACAGTTGAATAGGTGAGGTTTCCATTTCCTGAGATAAGAAATTGTGGAAGAGAAATAGGTAAAGAAAAATCACCAGTTCCTCTTGCACACGTTGATATAGCATTTATGTGGAGACACAGAGTGGGCTGTTGGATAAATGGGACTAACGCTCAGAGGAAAGGTTAGGGCTGCACATGTGAAGTTGATAGTCATTGCAACACAAGTGGTAACTGAAGCCATGGACGTGAATGAAATTGCATGAAGGGAAGGAGGATATTCCTGCTGATGGCCTTTCTCTGCCTTGACTACCAAGCCATGGCTTCCCAGCTATACTCTAATAGCTGCTTCCTCAGAACATTGAGGATGTTTTTCATTCAATCTTGTCAGGTTTCTTGTCAAATTACACAGGAGTGTGTGTGTATGTATGTGTGTTGGGGGCTGTCTTTATGTGTATATATAGGTAAAGTCTGTCCTGCAGATCCAGGATTGAAAAGTCAACCTGGATCAAGTTTGGATTTCATTTTCTAACACTCCCGTCTGCCAAATTTTCAAAATGGAGAAAGTAGAGTAGCTTTTCCTGGGGTATAATTTGTTTCCTTTACCTTTGACATTTACAAAGCTCACACTTTCTTCCTTCAAGGTTCCCTACTGCTTGGGACTTTAAAAACAGTCTGATCTTGTTTCTCATTTCCTCATAATTTAACCACCCACAAACAACTGGATAGCTGTGCTTTTTCTTTTTCCAGCAAGGTTTACTAGGAGTTGAACACCTCCTCTTTATTTTCCCACCTGCCTTGGCATATGATTCTGATTCCCAGAATGAGCCTGTTGGTTACAACACGACGTGGTCCTGGCACTCCATCTCCACAGGTGCCCAAACACTCTGGTCCTTTGAGAGGGCACTATCAGGGGTCTGGATCTTTCCAGTAGAATTGTATGGCTGGATGTTCATTGACTTTTGCTTCCTTGATTTGGTTTGTTGATGGAGAACACATTTTAAAAGCACTTTTCTCAACCTATTCTTCAGGTGGCCTTCCTGACTTCTCTACTTGTCTTGGGAAAGAAAGGTAGTTTTGCAGCAGCCAGAATGTAGACCTTGGAAAGGTGAGGGTTTCTGTTTGTGACTGGTAATTAGCCTTATACTCTGCTATGATTCTAGGGTCTGTTTTTACTGTCTTTTATCTTTCAGTTCTAGGTTGGAAAATATATATTTTACTTTAAATTTGATTCCTAACCAAGATAGAGTGCCTAGTATCTGCTGGGCTCATGCTCTGGGGATACCAAGATGAGAAGGAAAGACATGGTCCAAGCCCTCAAGATGAAGATTTGTGTAGTAGAGAAGACAGGAAGAAAGTGAACGACTGTAAGGTGATGTTATGACAAAGATAAGGATACTACTAACCTGAAGAGAATATAACATTCCACTGCTTATTTAAAAGTTATACGCTTTTTTTAAAAAAAATTCAACTTTCATGTTAGATACAGGAGGTTCTTGTGCAATACATTACATTGGTATATTTCACACAGGTAATGAACTTAGTACCCAATAGGTAGATTTTTTAACCCACAAACCCCCCCTTCTCTCTCCACTCTAGTATAATAGTTCTCAGTGTTTGTTGTTTCCATCTTTATGTCCATGCGTCTCAATATTTAGCTCCCACTTATAAGTGAGAACATACAGTATTTGGTTTTCTGTTCCTGTATTAATTTGCTTAGGATAATGCTGTCCAGCTGCATCCATGTTGTGGCAGATTATATTATTTCATTATTTTTAATGGCTATGTAGTATTCTATGGCATATATGCACCACATTTTCTTTATCCAGTCCACCACTGATGGGCATCTAGGTTGATTCCATGTCTTTGCTATGCTGAATAGTGTGGTGATGAACATATAACTGCATGTGTCTTTTTGGTATAATAATCCATTTTCCTTTGGGTATATATGCAGTGATGGAATTACTGGGTCTAATGGTAGTTCTGTTTTAAGTTATTTGAGAAGTCTCCAAACTGCTTTCCACAGTGGCTGAACTAACTTACATTCCCACCAGAGGCATATAAGCATTCCCTTTTCTCCACAGCCTGGCCAGCATCTGTCGTTTTCTGACTTTAATAATAGCCATTTTGCTGTTGAAAACAAAACAAAACAATAACAATAGCCATACTGACTGCTGTGAGATGATATCTTACTGTGGTTTTGATTTGCATTTCTCTAATGATTAGTGATAATGATTATTTTTTGATATATTTGCTGGTCACTTGTATGTCTCATTTTGAGAACTGTCTGTTCATGTCCTTTGTCCATTTCTTAATGGGGCTATTTGTCTTTTGCTTGTTGATTTAAGTTCCTTATAGACTAGGGATATTAGACCTTTGTTGGAGGTATAGCTTGTGAATATTTTCTCTCATTCTCTATGTTGTCTGTTTACTGATAGTTCATTTTGCTGTGCAGAAGCTCTTTAGTTTAATTAAGTCTCACTTATCAATTTTTGATTCTGTTGTAATTTCTTTTGGAGACTTAGTCAAAAATTCTTTGCCAAGGCTGATGTTGAGAAGGGTATTTTCTAGGGTTTCTTCTAGGATTTTTATAGCTTGAGGTCTTACATTTAAACTTTTAATTTTGAGTTAATTTTTTTATATAGTGAAAGACAAAGGTCTGGTTTCATTCTTCTGCAAATGGCTAGCCAGTTATAGCAGCACCATTTATTGACTTGAAAGTCATTTCCCCATTGCTTGTTTTGGGGGGCTTTGTCAAAGA
Organism: Cebus imitator; assembly: GCF_001604975.1. Taxonomy (NCBI): domain Eukaryota; kingdom Metazoa; phylum Chordata; class Mammalia; order Primates; family Cebidae; genus Cebus; species Cebus imitator. Next base: position 11,027,947 of record NW_016107316.1, on the reverse strand, counting down.
TCAGATGGTTATGAGTGTGCTGCTTTATTTCCGTGTCTTCTATTCTGTTCCTTTGGTCTATGTGTCTGCTTTTGTGCCAATACCATGCTGGGTTGGTTACTTTAGTTTGAAGACAGGTAGTGTGATACCTCCAGCTTTGTTCTTTTTGCTTAGGATTGCTCTGTTAGGATTCTTTTTAGACTCCATATGAATTTTAGACTAGTTTTTTCCAATTCTATGAAGAATGATGTTGGTAATTTGATAAGAGTAACATTGAATCTGTAAATTGTTTTGCGTGGTATGGTCATTTTAATGATATTGATTCTTCTAATTCAAAAGATATATATTTAAGGAACTGAGACTGGTTAGCCTGCACAAAACAGCATTCATAGTTTATCCATTTCTGAAAGAACGCATAAGGGAGGGAGGTAGCATATAGAAAGTCTGTATTATTTCAGAGAAGATAAGTAGGCCATAGAAGTTATAGGGGGTAAAATATGGCACTGTATAAGAAATAAGCATCCCAAGGAGTTGAGATACCTGGTATGGACATGAGCTGCTTCAGGACAGTGAACTCACAATGACAGCAGTGTGCGAGCAGATATTGGATTACTGCCTGTCAAGGTTGTCATAGAAGAGACTTATTTGTGTGAAAGACTGCGCTAGATCAGGGACTTTCAACTTATTTTTAAGTAGTGTAAATTTTTGAAGTGATCTCTTACACAAAAGCATAAAATTAAAATATATATATATATGTAAAAGGAAGGCTGTTCAGTTGTGCCCTGCCTTACTGGTCTCCTCAACTCTCCCCATGACTGCCCCCATGACATTTCCTTAGAATTCCAAGGACTTGAAAAATGCCCCCCCCACACACTGTATAATATCTAAGGATTATGATTCCTTTTGCTTCCTGGAGTCCATGATTATTCTATATAGGAAGTTTTTGTGTTTAAAATAAATCATTAACGATGTTTCTTTTATTTTCATTTCTTTTTGCATTAATCTCCAAACATTATGGAATTTCACAAATTAGATTCAGGAATGTTTAGCCTAGAGTTGAGTTTAAATCTGTTGAAACACAGATTTTGACCAGTTACAATACAGAAAAGATTTTTCTTCCAAAGGAAGAAGGTTTGAGATCTAGTAATATATGTTTTAGACACAAACTACTTGAAATCAGATTGTTAGAGAATGAGGAAGTACAGCATTAAGTAACCAGCTCCAAAAACTTTGATCAGCTTGTGTTTAGCATGTTATGGAATTATGTGTTTCTTTCAACTTTGCCTGCCCATAGAAGATCTTTTGAAGCTCACATGTAGGCAGTTAATCTTAACTGTGTTCACTGATTTATAACAGGGAGAAAAATGCTCTTGTGAATCCAAATAACTTAAACTTGAAAAAGTTAAAGTCAAGTGATTTTGTCCATAAGCCACTAATAAAATTAAAGAGATGTCAAACAGATGTCATGCAGGGGGGAAATCACTGCTCTGCAGGTGCAAAAACTTGAGTTAACCAGTTAATCAGCTTCAGAGACTCAACATGCTAACCTAAAAAAGATGGATACATCAAGTATATAATGATTTATTAATTAGCACAAAGAAAAAGATGACAGATTTGATTTGAAAAATGAGACTTATTTTTTGATCAGCTTTTCTGGTGTATGTGTTCTCTTAGCAGACCAAATTGTATCGATTTACAAAAGAGAGACACTGCCAAGTGTGTTCATTGCTGCCTTAGTTTTGGTGGCTGAAAGTGGAAGGCATTCTGGTCATGCACAGCTTGAAGAATATGTAGATAAAATATGGTGGGTTTATTCACCTTGTAGTGTTATGAGTAGTCTCTTAGGAGCAATATGCTAGCTGCCACATAGCAACATGGATACATTAGAAAGACATAGGATTAATTTTAAAAAGAAACAGTGGAATGTAACACAGTATCATTTACACAAATTAAAAATTAACACAAAGCAAAAGAATCACATTTTGTCAAAGCACATACAAGCACATTAAAATAGTTGTGTATACAGGGAGTATAGGCAGAATAGAAGATGTGAAACAGGGATAAAAGTAAATAATGGCAATAATCAAACAATTAGCTATTGTACAATATAAAACTAGTGATATGTAAGAGAAATGTACAAAGTTTTGAAATGAAGAAGACTGACATAACTGTGAGAATGAGAGAAGACTTCTTAAAGGAGGAAATGCTTGAGCTGGCATAGACCATATGGAAAATTTGGAGAACTTAAATAATTCAGTGTAGTTGTCATGGGAGATGAGGTGAATGCTACAAGGCAGGTAGAGATCACAGACTGGTACTCCATGTGAGCAACTGGTGTTTTATCCCAGAGGCAATGGAATGAATGGAAGTTTTAAGAAAAGGAAAAAATAAGAATGGATTAAATAATACATAAACCACTCAAGAGGCAGGGTAGAGACCACATTTGAAGAAATAGAACTGAGAGAGAGAAATCAGTTGGGATATTTAAAACAGAGACGGTGACTGTCTGTAATTAAGGAAGTAACAATGAGGCTGGATGCTGGGGAAAAGGTGTGGGAAGTATTGAGGAGATAATGTTGGCCGGACTTTGTGACTGATTTGATATGGAGAGGTGAGAAAAATATTTTAGGGTGGTCCCCAGTTCTTTGGCTTGGATGATTGGATGCTTAGCAGTGTTGTTAAACAAAAGGGGACACAGGAGAAGTTTTAGGAGAAGACCTTGTTCAGCTTAGCACATATTGAATTTGAAGCACTTGTGGGACCATTCAGACAGTGATGTCTAATTGGTAATTGCACCTTGTTATTAGGAGAATGGCCTGAGATAGGGATATAAATTTGTGAATTAAGACAGAGAAAAAAGTGTTGTCCCTATTCCAAGCACCCAGTAGAAATATAAAAAGGAAGAGAAAAAAGAACCAGCACTGTGGAGAGTACAAAGGAATGGGTAAAGGAAAGAAGTAGCAAAGGAAGGTAATTAGGGAATAATAGAAGAAGAGAGCAAGGCAAGAAGAAATCTGGAAAATAGAAGGAAAATGAGGAGAAGGTAATGCCTTAGAAGTCGAGGGAGTTAAACTCTTGACGAACGTGGAGGAAAGGCTTTCTTCTACTCTGCATATCCAACCATCAACCTACCCTGCTAACAACTTCCCTGAAGCTTGCCTCTCTATGGTCTCCATTGCCATCTTCATCTTCCAATCCTAAACCACCATCAGCTCTCTACTGTGACAGCCTCTTAACTGTTCGCTTGCTTCTACTCTAAAATTACACCAAAAGAATCTTCTTAAAACAAATTATATCATTCTACTTACCTGCTTGTAAACTTTTAATCACCCCTCCTTCTAAGCAGGGGAAAAAATCTATATTCTATCATGACCTACAAGAACCTGCCATATCTGCCCTCCGTGAGATGATCTCTCTATCCCGTCTCATGCCACTTCCTTCTTTAGCCTCCATTGTCTTCTCTTCTTAAGATGTAACAAGCTCTTTCTTTGCTTGCTCTTTCCTTTCCTCAAATGTTAACATGGCTTTTCCTTTCTTATTTTTCATGACCCTATGCAAATATCATATGCTCAGAGTAACCTTCCCTGACCACTCTATCCCTCTACCACTCTGTCTTCATCACCCTATTGCTTTATATTTTATTTCCTTTATATCACTTATCATAATAGGAATAAGACAGTGCTTGCCTTATGCCAAGCACTGTGTTAAGTGCTTTTTCATGTATTAATTCAATCATCTCAGTGATAGTATAAGGTAGGTACCTGTATCCCTCTGGGTTCTTTCAGGGAAATGAAGCTACTATAAGTCATATGGGAAAAGGGAATTAATATAGGAATTTTTTGTTGGAGGATCTGGAGAAGTGGAGATTTGAAGGCAGTGGCAGAAGCAGTGGAGAGCAGCGAGAAATCCACTGATGGTGGGCACATCAGGGAAGAGTCTTAATCACCAAGTGAGAACTTGTAGAGAGATCTGGAATCTTCTTGTGTCTGACTGCCATGAACTTCTGAAAACAGGCCTTTGATTCACTTTTGTCTTCTAAATTCACATGAGTTTCTTGTAATGTGAAATTCTAGCATGGCACTTTCCAGAGAAGGGGGTTCTAGGAAGACAGTGTTCAGCCTTAAAGGGCCTGATGGTAATGATGCCAAGCCAACAACAAACAACTAACAATAGTACCATTATCTCCATTTCTCAGCAGAAGAAATTAAGGAGAAAAAAGATCATGCAGTTTTCACAGGGTCACATAACTAATGAGGTGAAGAGTAGGATTCAGACCTAGCCATTCTGGCTTCTGGAACTTGCTCTCACCACTGAGTCATATACCTTCAGTGTATACATTCTGTGACAACCAGGACCTATTTATCTTATCCCCAGTACCTCCCACAGTACTTAATATATTGTAGGCACTCAGCAAAATCCATTGAAAAAAAAATAAATGCAGGAATGAAAACTTTGAGGTAATTGATGAGGTTGTTAATTACTCAGCATAACCAATACCACTGTAGTGACTGAGAAAACATCAGATTAAAATGGGTTAAAGAGTGAATAGAGGATTAAGATGACATATAGGATGCAGGATTGGCTTGCAGCTCCTGCTTGCATGGACAGAGAAGTATGTGAAGACTCATATTGTGAACTTTTGCCCCAAGAACTGCCACAGGAACATACCAGCAAAGCCAAAAGAATCCACAGACCCTTTGAAGAAACTGGATCACCACTGAAGGCTTCAGTGAAATAGCATAAATAAAAACAATAATAATTTCTGGAAATCAAGTTCACACTTAGACAAATGTAAAATGCACTGGAGAGTATCAGCAATAGAATTAAACAAGTGGAAGAAAAAACTCCAGAGCTTGAAGACAAGGCTTGTGAATTAACCCAATCTGTCAAAGTCAAAGAAAAAATAATTTTAAAAAATGAACAAAGCCTCCAAGAAATTTGGAATTATATTAAACATCCAAACCTAAGAATAACTGGTGTCTCTGAGGAAGAAGAGAAATTTAAAAGTTTAGAAAACATATTTGAAGGAATAATTAAAGAAAACTTCCCTGGCCTTGCTAGAGATCTAGACATCCAAATACATTAAGCTCAAGGAACACCTGGGAAACTTATCACAAAAACATCATCACTTAGGCACATAGTCATCAAGTTATCTAAAGTCAAGACAAAGGAAAAAGTCTTAAGAGCTGTGAGGCAAAAGCATGAAGTAATCTATAAAGGAAAACCTATCAGATTAACAGCAGACTTCTCAGCAGAAACACTGCAAGCTAAAAGTGATTAGAGTCCTATTTTCAGCCTCCTTAAACAAAATAATTATTAGCCAAGAACTTTGTATCCAGTGAAACTAAGCTTCATAAATGAAGGGAAGATACAGTTCTTTTCAGATAAAAAAATTCTGAGAGAATTCCTTACTACCAAGCCAGTATTGTAAGAACTGCTTTAAAAAGAGCTCTAAATCTTGAAGCAAATCTTTGAAATACATCAAAATAGAACTTCCTTAAAGCATAAATCTCACAGGACCTATATGAAAATAACACAATGAAAAAAATGCATTCAGGCAACAAATAGCATGATGAATAGAATAGTACCTCACATTTCAATACTAATATTGAATGTAAATGGCCTAAATGCTCCACTTAAAAGATACAGAATGGCAAAATGGATAAAAACCTACCAACCAAGTTTCTGCTGTCTTCAGGAGACTCACCTAACACATAAGGACAAACATAAAGTAAAGAGGTGGAAACAGCTATTCCATTCACATGGACACCAAAAGTGAACAGAAGTTGTAGCCATTCTTATATCAGACAAAACAAACCTTAAAGCAACAGCAGTTAAAAAAGACAAAGGGGAACACTATATAATAATAAAATAACTACTCAAACAGGAAAATATTATAATTCTAAACATATATGCACCTAAACCTGAAACTCCCAAATTTATAAAACAATTACTACTATACCTAAAAAAAAATGAGATAGATGACAATAGGATAATAGTGGGGACTTAAGTCCCACCGACAGCACTAGACAGATCATCAAGACCAAAAGTCAGAAAAAAAAAGGACTTATACCCTACAAAATATGGACTTAACAGATATTTACAGAACATTCTACCAAACAACTACAGAATATACATTCTATTAATTAGTACATGGAACATCCTCCGAGATAGACCATATGATAGGCCACAGAACAAGTCTCAGTAAATTTAAGAAAATGAAAATTATGGCCAGGCGTGGTGGCTCACTCCTGTAATCTCAGCAATTTGGGAGGCTGAGGTGGGCAGATCACCTGAGGTCAGGAGTTCAAGACCAGCGTGGCCAACATGGCAAAACCCTGTTTCTACTAAAAATACAAAAATTAGCTGGGCATGGTGGCACATGCCTGTAGTCCCAACTACTTGGGAGGCTGAGGCAGGAGAATCTCTTGAACCCAGGAGGCAGAGGTTGCAGTAAGCAGAGATTGCACCATTGTACTCCGGCCTTGGCAACAAGAGTGAAACTCTGTCTCAGAAAAAAGAAAAGAAAAAAAAATAAGAAAAGAAAGGAAAGGAAAGGAAAGGGAAGGGAAGGGAAGGAAAGGAAAGAAAAGAAAAGAAAATCAAAATTATATCAAATACTCCCTCAGACTACAGTGGAATAAAATTGGGAATCAACTTTAAAATGAACCCTTAAAACCATGCAAATACATGGAAATTAAATAACCTGCTCCTGAATGATCACTGGGTAAACAATGAAATCAAGATGAAAATTAAAAAATTCTTTGAACTAAATGATAATAGTGACACAACCTTCAAAACCTCTGGGATACAGCAAAAGCAGTGGTAAGAGGGGAAGTTTGTAGCATTAAATGCCTACATTGAAAAATCTGAAAGAGCACAAATAAGCAATCCAAGATCACACCTCATGGAACTGAAGGAACAAGAACAATCCAAACCCAAACCCAGCAGAAGAAAAGAAATAACAAAGATCGGAGCAGAATTACAAAAAATTGAAACAAACAAAAAAAATACAAAAGATAAATGAAACAAAAAGCTGGTTCTTTGAAAAGATAAACAAAATTGGTAGACCATTAGTGAGATTAACCAAGAAAAGAAGAGAGAAGATCCAAAGATGCTGAATTAGAATGAAAATGAGAGCTATTACAACTGATAACACAGAAATACAAAAGATTCAAGGCTACTGTGAAACATCATTATGCACATAAACTAGAAATTCTAGAGGAGATGGATAAATACCTGGAAATATACAACCCTCCTAAATTAAACCGGGAAGATATACTTAATAGAATGTCTGAACAGACCAATAACAAGTAGTGAGGTTGAAATAGCAATTTTAAAAATGCCAACAAATAAAAGTCCAGGACTAGATGGATACATAGCTGAATAATATCAGACATTCAAAGAAGAATTGGCACCAATGCTATTGACACTGTTCCAAGAGATAGAGAAAGAGGGATTTCTCCTTCAATCATTCTATGAAGCCAGTGTCACCATAATACCAAAACCAAGGAAGGACATAACAAGAAAGAAAACTACAGACCAATATTGCTGATGAACATAGATGCAAAAACCCTCAACAAAATACTAGCTAACTGTATCCAGCAGCATATCCAAAAGACAATCCATCATTATCAAGTGGGTTTCATACCAGGGATGGAGGGATAGTTTAACACATGTAAGTCAATAAAAATGTGTTTATTTATGTGTTTAAGCCACATAAACAGAATTAAAAATAAAAATTACATGATTATCTCAATAGATGTAGAAAAAAATCATGTGACAAAATCCAGCATCACTTTATGATTAAACCCTCAGCAAAATCAGCATAGAAGAGACATGCCTTAAGGTAATAAAAACCATCTATGACAATCCCACAGCCAACATTATACTGAATGGGAAAACATTGAAAGCTTTTCCACTGAGAACTGGAACAAGACAAGGATGCCCATTTTCACCACTTCTATTCAACATAGTACTGGAAGTTTTAGCTAGAGCAATCAGACAAGAGAAAGAAATAAAGGGCATCCAAATCAGTAAAGAGGAAGTTCAACTGCTGCTGTTTGTGGATATGATTGTATACATAGCCCTAAAGACTCATCCAAAAAGTTTCTAGAACTGGGAAATGAATTCAGCAAAGTTACAGAATACAAAATTAATACACATCAGTAGCTCTGCTATACACCAACAATGACCAAGCTGAGAATGAAATCAAGAATGCAACCTCTTTTACAATAGCTGCCAAAAAAAAAAATAGGAATACACCTAATCAAGGTGGTGAAAAACCTCTACAAGGAAAACTACAATATACTCCTGAAAGAAATCATGAATGATACAAAGGAAACACATCCCTTGCTCACGGATGGGCAGAGTCATTATTGTTAAAATGACCATACTTCCAAAAGCAATCTACAAGTTCAATGCAATGCCTATGAAAATACTATCATCATTTTCACAGAACTAGAAAAAAAATATTCTAAACTTCCTACAGAAGAAAGAGCCCACACAGCCAAAACAAGACTAAGCGAAAAGAACAAATCTGGAGGCATGACATACCCAAGTTCAAACTATACTATAAAGCTATAGTTACCAAAACAGCATGATACCAGTATAAAAATAGGCATATAGACCAATAGAACAAAATAGACAACCCAGAAATAAAATATTTGACTTTGTTTCTGACCTTTGACAAAACAAACACAAATATAAAGTGGGGATAGGACACTCTATTCAACAAATGGTGCTGGGATAATTGGCAAGCCTTATGTAGAAGAATGAAGCTGGATCCTCATCTCTCACCCTGTACAAAATCAACTCAAAGTGGTTCAAAGACTTAAATCTAAGACTTGAAGTCATAAATATTTTAGAAGATAACATTGTGAAAACCTTTTTAGACATTGGATTAGGCAACGACTTCATGACCAAGAACCCAAAAGCAAATGCAACAACAACAAAAAAGATAAATAGATGGGACCTAATTAAACTAAAAAGCTTCTGCACAGCAAAAGAAATAATTAACAGAATAAACAGACAACCCAAAGAGTGGGAGAAAATCTTCACAATCTATTTATCTGACAATGGACTAATATTCAGAATCACAAATAAGTCTAACAAATCAGTAAGGAAGAAAACAATCCCATCAAAAAGTGGGCTAAGGACATGTATAGGCAATTCTCAAAAGAAGATATACAAATGGCCAACAAACATAGAAAAATGATCAACATCACTAATTATCAGGGAAATGCAAATGAAAACCACAATGCAATGCCTACCTTACTCTTGCAAGAATGGCCATAATAAAAAAATAATAGATGTTGGTGTGGATGTGGTGAAAAGGGAATACTTTTACACGTTGGTGGCAAAGTAAGCTAGTACAACCACTATGGAAAACAGTGTGGAGATTCCTTAAAGAATTAAAAGTAGATCTACCATTTGATCTAGCAACCCCATTACTAGATATCTTCCCAGAGAAAAAGAAGTCATTATACAAAAAAGATACTTGCACATGCAAGTTTACAACATCCCAATTTGTAATTACAAAGATATGGAATCAGCCCAAATGTCCCATCAATCATTGAATAGATAAAGAAAATGTGATAACATGTAATACTACTCATCCATACAAAGGAACAAAATAATGGCATTTGCAACAACCTGGATGGAATTGGAGACTGTCGTTCTAAGTGAAGTAACTCAGGAATGGAAACCAAACATTGCATGTTCTCACTCATATGTGGGAGCTAAGCTGTGAAGGCACAAAGACAGAAGAATGATACATTGGACTTTGGGAACTTGGAGGAAAGGGTGGGGGTGGCAAGGGATAAGACTACACATTGGGTACGGTATACTCTGCTCAGGTGATAGATGCACCAAAATCTCAGAAATCACTGCTGAAGAACTTGTTCATGTAACTAAACACAACCTGTTCCCCAAAAACCTATTGAAATAAAAAAATTAAATATTGAAAAGAAAAAGTGAAAGAGTGAATGAAGGTAAGTATGTAGAGGCAAGTATAGACTTCCAGGTCATTTGGTGCTGTATAAATGTGATGTTTTCATTGTATGGCTTCATTACTACGAAACTCTTTATAATAACAATATGACAATTACTAGAGACATAGTTTATTGCTATGTAATTGGTTATGTACTATTCTACTAGCACTCTAGGACTTTGAATTCATCTTATCACCATTATTATCCATTAACCTGAGAGAAGTTCTAGCTTCTTCACAAGAGATAATCAGTTTCTCCAATAAATACATCACAGTTATTTTCTCTTGTCCTCTATTTCTTTTCTTTTTACACTTTTCAGTGTAGTTCACATATCTTAAATGTTCACTTGGTGGAGATACATGTGCGCGTGTGTGTGTGTGTGTGTGTGTGTGTGTGTGTGTTGGAAGGTACACATACTACTGATCAAGATATGCAAGATATAGAACATTTCAGCCCTCTGGGAGACTCCCTTGTACTCTCCCAAATCAATATCTCTATTCTATTTTATCTTGCTTCTTTTGCTAAACCTGATATTTATGAGACTAATTCATTTAATAGCTTATTTTTATATTGTTGTTATTTCTATACAATCTGCTACAAAATATTGCTACTTATTTTTCCATGTTATTGTCGGTGGTTAGTTTTTTTATATTTGGTTATTATCAATAAATCTATGAACATTCTATTAGATGACTTTTGGTGGTGATATATATTTATTTCTCTTGTATATATAACTAGGAATGGAATTTCTGAGTCATAAGGTATACATATGTTTAGTTTTAGTAGATACTATCAAAATGCATTCCAAAATGATTGTACTAATTTAAACTCTTACCAACAATGAGGAGAGTTTCAGTTGTTTCACATACAGAGCAACACTTTTAATTATTAGACTCCTTTTGCTTTAAAGAACGTACAATTTAGGAAAATAGGATTAACACGTAGGAAAACATAGCTAAAATACAAAGTGCTACATGATGAGTGTATGATGGGACAAAAATTAAGGAACTGTCGATATTCCCAGACTTTGTCCCTTGTCCAGAACTCCAAAGATAATCTTGCAATTGCTGTCCCAGTATTACCCTTCTTACTATACTTATATGTTTAACCAAGATATAACTTTCATAAATAAAGTGCACAGATCTCAAATAATAGTTGGATGAGTTTTGGCAATTAGGCACATCTGTGCAACCACTTCTCAAAACAAGTGATAGAAATATTCTTCACCATCCAAAGTTCTCTCATACCCCTTTCCAATCAATCTGCTCCCTTAAAACTTGCCAGCAGGCCGGGCGCGGTGACTCAAGCCTGTAATCCCAGCACTTTGGGAGGCCGAGGAGGGTGGATCACGAGGTCAAGAGATCGAGACCATCCTGGTCAACATGGTGAAACCCCGTCTCTACTAAAAATACAAAAAACATTAGCTGGGCATGGTGGCGCGTGCCTGTAATCCCAGCTACTCAGGAGGCTGAGGCAGGAGAATTGCCTGAACCCGGGAGGCAGAGGTTGCGGTGAGCCGAGATCGTGCCATTGCACTCCAGCCTGGGTAACATGAGTGAAACTCCATCTCAAAAAAAAAAAAAAAAACTTGCCAGCAGAGGCAATCACTCTTTGATTCCTGTTACCAGCCATTTGCACTTTCCCAAACTTCTGCAGATGTCCCATGGGGCAAGTTGGTTGTATATTTGGGGCTTAACAAGATTCCAATCCTTCAACATAGTCAGTGTGACTATCAAAACTCTGAGGGTTCCCCTACCCCACCCTTAGTAAAGTATCTCTACTTTGGCTAGCTCCCATGATTGGCAAAATGTCACTAAGGTAGAAAATGATCAGCATTTGCCAACTTTTCTCTAAAAAGGACATTTTCTTTTTTGGAAATTTAGGCAATGTAGACATTTTTGCTTCTGTAGTTGTCTGATGCCTCTAAAAATATTATCTTTAAATCTTTGTAAATTTTTCCCATAATTATTGCAGCAGAAATGTTGAGTTATTACTGTTTACTGCTTCCTACTTGAAAATGGACATCTGTTTTCTTTTTAAAAAATTATTTTAAAAGAATTTATCAACAAGTACCTATTATTTACCTGTTTTATTCTTAACACTGTCCTGTGAGAGTTAGAAAAAGAATCTAAGCCGATGATCCTTAACCAAGGTAGCTGACATCATTTAAGAAGAAAAAACATAACCAAGTGAAACTATAAGTGGATGACAGTGTGGCAGTTCCTCAAGGATCTAGAACCAAAAATACCATTTGACCCAACAATCCCATTACTGGGTATGTACCCAAATTATTATAAATCATTCTACTATAAAGACACATGCACACATATGTTTATTACAGTACTGTTCACAATAGCAAAGACTTGGAACCAACCCAAATGGCCATCAGTGATAGACTGGATAAAGAAAATCTGACACTTATACACCATGGAATATTATGCAGCCATCAAAAAAAAGAATGAGTTCATGTCCTCTGCAGGGACATGGATGAAGCCGGAAGCCATCATTCTCAGCAAGCTAACACAGGAACAGAAAACCAAACATTGCATGTTCTCACTCATAAGTGGGTGTTGAACAATGAGAACACATGGACACAGGGAGGGAAACATCACAAACTGGGACCTATCAGGAGTAGGGTGCATAAGGGAGGGATAACATTAGGAGATACACCTAATGTAGATGATAGGTTGATGGGTGCAGCAAACCACCATGGCATGTGTATACCTATGTAACAAACCTTCATATTCTGCACATGTATCCTACAACTTAGTAATAATAAAAGAAAGCATTACAACCATGTCAAATATAATAGGAAAGTCTATAACCTTGGTTAAGTCATTTTGTCTTCCAGATTTACAATTATAACCAAGAGGTCTAATTCCAGTTTGTGATTATCAAACATTTATGTTAAACACACTGAGCCAGATGGTGGGGCTGGCCACTAAGTAGCTGCCCATTTAAATGAGGTATAAAAACAGCAATGGAAATATAATAAGATGGAGAAAATGCAATTTATCAGAACCTCACTCAGGAAGAGTACTGTATGACTGTATCTGATCGTAGAGTAAGCTGTTTGGGATATTGGGTGAGATTCCCAAGGAGAATGCTTAAGAAAGAACAGATGGAAGATAAACTCTTCTAAGGAGAGGAAAGCTGGTTCACCACAGAGCTTTTGTTTTGTAAAACAGCACGTCTGGGTTCCATCCAAGATGCCTGGGACAAGAGAGGAGAGGCTGAGGCTCTAGCAGCCCTATTTTTCTGTCCCCTCATGCAGCTTTCAGTATTTCTGCATAAATGATGAGCACATAGTTTTAAAGTATAGTCTAAATGAGACCACATTCATATTAGCTTTGCATGCTCAGCCTAAGTCTCTAGTAAAGAACTTCTTTATAAATGAAGTTGCACACAGAACCCCAGTACAAAAACATGAAAGAGAAATCACCTGGTTAAATTATACACAAGAGTGTGGGGCTTTGTATGCTCAGCTTCCCTTAAAATCTGCTGATAAAATTTTGCCAAATCCTAGGCCTCAATGGAATACTCTCTGAAAACTACTTAGATGATTTCCACCTTTTTTTTTTTTTTAAACCACTGAAGTTCTGTGATTCTGTGATAAGGTATAGACATCTGGAGAATCAGAATGTAATATTTTATTTCTTAAATTTTAATCTGTCGTTCATGAATATTAATACTTTAATTATTTGATGTAATAACAGATATTTTGAGAAAAAGGAAACATTTACACATTAAACGTACAATTATCCCTTTTATTTTCTCTCTCTTTTTTATATTCTGAAAGCTTTCCTGGACTTCTCATGACCCTTCTATTAAATAATGTTTTTATTTCTATGAACTCTTTTTTTAATTTTATTATATAGTTTTGAAATAGTCACCTGTTCTTGTTTTCTGAATGCCCACTCTTCTTACAGTTCTCTGAGGCTGTTAACTAGAATTCTCTTGATGTTTGTTTCTCTTTTCTAGGGTATCCAATGTTTGCCTCTCAGTTCATTCTTCCATCCTATTTTTTTCTTTTCTGAACAGCTGGTTCTCTGCAAGTTTCCCTGGAGCCTTGATTGTAATTCATATTTAAGCATGAAGGACTGTTGATTAGTAAAGGCAGATGACGTGGTTTCCTCTGTTGCTTCAGGTGCCCCTCCACAGGGAGACAGCAATTGGAATTCAGGGTGTGCTGACTGCTAGGCTTCACCTCCGTCAGGCTGCCCTGTCTCTCCCTCTGCTGGGCCACAATGAAGACAGCCAGCTTTCAGGGACCAACTTTCATGTAGGTGCAAGTTCTTCCCAGGCATCTTCTTTAATTTTTTAGGAGCATTTCCCACCTTCACTGGGGGAGACACTGCTGTGGCATGGGGCAGAGAGAGTGGAGGAGGGGCTATCACCTGACCCAGCAGAATTCTGCAGGTGGCTCTTCATTCATCATCTTGACTTCTGCTTCTTCTCCCATTCTCTCTACATTGCTCATTCCAAAAAATTATACAGGGAAAACTTATTCATGTGGTGGTCTTCCTCCTATGCATTTCCTGAGCTGGGGCCCCCTCCTGCATCCAGTGTTATTGGGCAGTATAAACCATTGTTCAAGATTTTTTAAGTGGCTGTAACTCCCATTCTTGGTGCTTTTTAATGGCTTTATATCCTGGTACACTTTACAGAGGTAGCATTCTAAAGATGGGGCAGCTGGAAAGCTCTGGGTGCAAGCAACAGGAGGTGTATTGCTGGTAGAGAATTTAAACACAGTAATAAAACCAACTGAAAGGAAGTCTGGTTTTTATAATCACTAAGGTCAGTGATAACTGGCCTCCTCCAATCTCTCAACCAAAAAAACCCACTTTCTTTGATCTAAGTTCTAAATAATTGCTTTGGTTACTGTAGAGTTTTAATAACATATATGTGTGTCAAAAAAAAAAACCCACAGTTCTTACTGCTTATACTTTAACAACACTGGATTCTACAGTGAAGCTAATTTGGAAATTTCCCAATTATACAGTTGACCCCAACACAAATAAACATAGTTTTTACTGCTTATTCTATAACAAACATTGGATTCTACAGAGAAGCTAATTTGGGAATCTTCCAATTACATAGTTGACCCCAACAGAAAGGGACTCAGCTAGCTATGTTTGTTTCAAGAGTAAGTTCTTAAAGATTTGGAAGCATTCAAGCTCACTTCAGAAGCATTTGTATTTCCAATCCCTATAGTGCTACCTATGCTAGCATTGAAAAGAGTAGACTTGAAATCAATGACAGTGCGGTGATGGTAAAGAAGAAACAGAGCTTGAGTTACTTCCATTATCTCATTTTATGTGACAATTTTGAGTTTTATTTGTGCTTAAATTTAGAACAATGACCATCAGACCAAATAGTAAACTGTAATATTTTTGTGGTAGGTACTAATTTTAGTTCACATGTGAAATATTTCACTAAGTATTTTTAAATGGAAATTTTTGTTTATAAATTAAATATTTGTTTCAAACTGTGGAACAAATTAAAGAAGTAATGATTAGTACTGAAAACAATTTTGTTATAAAAAAGGGAGTATTAAAAGATGATGCGTCTGGGTGTCAAATAACTGCATGTCACTGCTTTTTGTCATTTCAGTGGATTGGGGGAAGGAAGGAAGTCAATGCATGTGTTCATGCTGCCATTTTGAACCAGTAGTTAAATGAACTTGTTTAAATAACTTGTTTAAAGCAAGGTTTAAGTCAGTAATGGAGCTTGGGTCCCACTCTCACTATTTTTACTTAAACTAGTCATTGCACTTCGTGTGATTAGTCAGCCTGTGAAGAATATCCATAAACGTCCAGCTTTCCCACTCCCTTTGTTGCTGAGCACAAGTCCCATTCCTCATTAGGACTTCTCCTAAGGCTGTTTCAGCTCAGACTTTTCTTAAGCCTCACATACCTTATACTTCATCTAGTGCTTTTCATATTACACCTGTGTTTTGCTTCCACCTGGACTGTAATCTCTTTAAGGGCAGGAGCAACATTTAATGAATTGCTCTATCTCTTTGCAGCACAGAGCCTACTTCCTATAGGTTTCCAGGAGTAGTTGCTGATAGAGATGGTTATGGTAAGGTTGCAAGGAAAGGCTAACCCTCAATGGTGACTTACTGTGAAGATGGATTTTTACAAAAAAATCAATTCATTTGGAAACTAGTGTGAAAAATGAACTCTGAACTCTCAGTGTTTTTACTTTTTCGTCAAAAGTAAAGTATGATTACAAAGCAATGAGATTTCTTGATAGCTTAATTTACACAGTGGCTCCAAAGGAATTTCCAGAAGTATGATTACAAATGCATTCTGTGCTGTGGCAAAGTCATTCGCATGTGCATCTAGCCTCCTTCAGAAGACTGACTCTGAAAGATAACACTTATTGGATCTGCTGGTTTAGTTACCTGAATAACCTGAGGTGATACTATTTTCCTAAAGCACTAAGTCATGGTAATAGCATTGGGTCAATCTGAAACATTTTCAGAGATGAGAAGAAAACTGGATTTGACAAGACAGTAACCGTTTGCTCCCTCTCTCGTTAGGAGAAAGTTTTGAGCTTGTTCTCTTCACAGCCAGGGCATTGTTGTAATCAGACATCTTCTGTTAAATGTTATTCAATTTCAATTGCAGAGAGAAATAAAAAAGGATAGGAGAGCTGTGACTGAGAGAGCTGTACTTTATATCATTAAGAAATATATATATATATATATATATATATATATAAAGAGATAGCTATATAAATACAGTCTCAAGCAAAAGACCTTTCATTGAGAAAAATAATACTGTGTTTGAACAGAATCAAAGTTTATCAGGTCACGATGGAATGGAGAGGATAAGTTGAGGCTTGTTTAACAAATACAAATATTGGATATTCAAGAACGATAAATTTAGGATAAATATAAGGTTTGTATTATTTCAACAGAGGGAAGCAAATACACTTCTGGAACTCACTTAGCCTCAGAGGTGGTATCGGCTAAAATAGAAGCAGATTGCATAGTGCTTACAACTCATTCCAAGGTGATAGGTATAGCATGGATTATTAAGGGAAGCCAGAGTTATTGGACCTTTCCCTGACCTCTGAGGCTGATGCTGAATGTGACATGCTGGCCCTCCAGGACTCATTCTTGGGGTCATCATTAGAGACAGCAGTCAGCTGGACTGCAGAACCATGGGACTGGCCCAGGGGCACAATTCTGATGTTCTCATGTTTCATCTCACTGAGCTGAATATTAACTTTCGGCCTGTAGTGTCTGTCACCAAGTCATCTGTCTTGGTAAATGCTGTTGGAGTCTCAGCATTGTGAGAAGGCAATGAATTTTCCCTGCTGACAGTGAGAATATCCACACCAAGCTGCTATAGAGATTTCTGCTTCCCACAATGTTTATGACAGTAAATTAGGGTACAGAGTGCACTGGAGATTGTTTACATAACCCCTGATAGCTGGTATATTTGTCAGTCCCACTTCATGGGCTATGACTTTAGTAGAGCCAGATAATGTTTAAAATATAAGGCTATAGATAATGTATGAAATGATCAGAATGCTTTACAAGAACCCACACTTGTTTATTTGGATCTTTCCGATGGATCTCATGTGTTTTCTTTCCTCCTCTTTTTCACTTTTTTTTTGATATGGTTTGGATCTGTGTCTCCACCCAAATCTCATGTTCACTTGTAATTTC
Organism: Cebus imitator; assembly: GCF_001604975.1. Lineage (NCBI taxonomy): Eukaryota > Metazoa > Chordata > Mammalia > Primates > Cebidae > Cebus > Cebus imitator. Next base: position 11,010,292 of record NW_016107316.1, on the reverse strand, counting down.
CAATGCTGGAGATAGTGTCTGATAGAAGGTGATTAGATCATGGTGGTGGATCCTTCGAAAATAATTTAGCACCATCCTTTTGGTGCTGTTCTTGTGATAGAGTTCTCATTAGATCTGGCTGTTTAAAAGTGCACAACACCTCCCACCCTGTCTCTTCCTCCTGCTCTGGCCATGTAAGATGTGCCTGCTTCTCCTTCGCCTTCCACCATGACTGAAAGTTTCCTGAGGCCTCCCCAGAAGCTGAGGAGAAGCCGCCTATGCTTCCTGTACAGCCTGCAGAAACTTGAACTAATTAAACCTTTTTTCTTTATAAGTCACCGAGTCTCAAGTATATCTTTAAGGCAGAGCAAGAAGGGAGTAATACAGTTCTAGTACTAACTTTCCGTTTTTCTCCGGATTCATTGTTAGTTTCAATTCTGTACCCAAATAGAATAGCTTGGGCTTGTCTTTTAAACTTGTTGCAGGTCTTAGGTCTGGCTCTCTACAGAGCCATTTTCTTAGGAAAGCCAGTGACACAAATTGGCCACATGTGCGGATAATTTTCAGCTCTCTAGATCTCACCCTAACTCTTTACCTTGTGTCCAGACTTTCAGTTCAGCTTTATGCTTCCACTTACCTTGTTCAGTCTTCAGCAGAAAATCCTGTTTTATAAACTTGATTGCAAAATAGAGACTGTTACATAAAGCAATCACCATTGAGTGTCATTCCAATCAAAACAGAAACTTTCAGGAAATATTCACTTTCACAACTTGTGTGTGTAGCCCTCATTTGCAGTAAATTTTGTCCTTTGATACTAGAATCTGATTTTTCAAAAGAGCTAAAGTTATCTGGTTTTAAAAAAATAAATTTGATGGTAAAGTAGCCCCAACAGGTTGTTCTTCATATAATTTTTACTTTCATTAAGCTAAAAACCTGTTTTCTTATATGTTTCATTCATTTGATATAATTTCATGGCCACTTTGTTTCCAAAACTACAAGAAGACTTAGTGATACAGAAGTAAATGATACACAGAAAACATTAGTTAAAATAGTGGCTCTGGAGGGAAATTTTGATTTATTGGCTCAAATTACCCTTTATATCCATTTTTAATGGCTTTTAGCAGGCCAAGACTAATTAGTAGATTATGAATTTTAAATGTAGTGGTCACTACTTGCAATGCTTTGTTTATTTTGTTTTGTTTTGTTGATGAAGCAGAATAAAATAGAAGAGAATAGAATAATATAGAATAGGATTCCAGTTATGCTTAGGATATAGAAAGTCACAAGATAACTCTGTTCCTATCCTACCAGTAAGACTGAATAGTCAACAGCAACAAAAATTAATTTTCTTGAATCCACACTAGAGTTTAGGTCACTGGGTAACAAGGTGAAGTGAATTCTTCAAAGTGCACCAAAGGTAACTATAGTAATTAAAAACCAAAATCCAGATCACTTAGATTAAATCAACTCCCCATAATAATGTCCTGATAGAAGAAGGAACATGTCCATTTTTTATTCAAATATTTTAAAATTCAGTCAGTATTTTTCTAAGCATAATGTTTGGCATTTGATTACAAAAGTTAAAATACCCCCCAAAACTAGCCCATGATGAAGAGACAAATTAGTAGAGATGATATAGATGCTGGAACATTGAACTTTAAAAATACTTATGATTGATATTTATTAATTATGTTAATCACTGGAGAAGTAGACAACATGCAAGAATAGATTCAGAATTTCAGAAATGTGATAAAAACTACACACATAAGAGATTTTATAAGCAGATTGGTCACAACTGAATAAGACTGAGTGAACTTGAAGTTAGAACAATAGATCTTATTTAAGCTTAAACACAAGAAAAAAACAGGTGGTGGTAGAGAAGACAAAGCATCTGAGAGCTAAGAATTGTGGGTCAACATCAAAAGTTAACATATGTGTAACTAGAGTCCCAGGTAGAGGAAAAACAGGAGAGCAGAAAAAAATATTTGAAGAGATCATGGGCAAGTCTTTTCCAAAATTGATGAAATGTAATAAACCAAAGATCTAAACACTTTTCAATGTATATGCAATTAATAGCAGAATTTTGAAGTACATAAAGCAAACACTTACAGGACTGAAGTGAAAAAAAAAGTCCACAATTATAGATGGAAATCTCAATACTTCCCAATACAGGAAGTATTCTCAGTACAGGAATTGCTAGAACAAATACACAAAAAAGCAAGAATATAGGAGACATGAATTACACTATCAACCAAACTTCAGCAAATTGACATTTATAGAACACTTAACCCATCAGTAATAGGATACACATTCTTTTCAAGTACACATGGAACATTCATTAAGAAGCACTATCTCCTGGGTCATAAAACTAAGCTCAATAAATTTCAAATAACTGAAATTATGTATATTAGGCCATTCTTGCATTGCTATAAATAAATATCTGAGACTGATTAATTTATAAAGAAAGAGGTTTAATTGGCTCACAGCTCTGCAGGCTGTACAGGAAGCATAATGCTGGCATCTGCTTCTGGGGAGGCCTCAGGAAGCTTACAATCATGGCAGAAGATGAAGGGGGAGCAGGTGTTTCACATGGTGGGAGCAGGAGCAAGTGCAAAGGGGAAGGTGCTACACACTTCTAATGGCCAGGACTAATGAGAACTCACTCACTGTCTCAAGGACAACACAAGGAGATAGTGCTAAACCATTCTTGAGAAATGCACCCCCAGGATCCAGTCACCTCCCACCAACCCCCACCTTCACCACTGGAAATTACATTTCAATATGAGATTTGGGCTGGGACACACATTTGAAGTATAAAATTATGTAAAGTAATTTTTCTGCAGAATAGATTTAAACTAGAATCAATAACAGAGAGCTATTAAAAAGAAGCCAAGCACATTGGTACATGTCTGTAATCTCAGCTACTCAGGAGGCTGAGAGTTCAAGGTCACATAGCAAGACCTCATTTCAAAGATATTGCAATGATTTCTTTAACAGTTTGCAACCATTAATGAATCGGCCTTATTATCAGCATATATAATAGATGATAAAAATAACACTTGTGTGACAAACAGAAAATTGCTCATACAGTTGCTGAAAATCATTTTTCTTATTATATATTGATGCTGTGTGTCCAATCTTTGATAAATTACCTGGTAAATAAGAAACTATTTTTCAGTGTTATCATTTATATATTCTACTATTAAAGAACATTTCAAATTACATTATTATACTTAAGTATTGTACAAATTACATTATTATTATTACACCACAATCCAATCTGATGAATGTTCTGATATTTACAATATTTGTAATTTAGATGGGATTAACTGTGGCAATATAATTTTATAGAAGATTTGTTTAGTTGTGTAAGTTTAATCTAAATTACAATTCATTTAACCTGGATTCTTATATTTCCTCCTAGAATTAGGAAGAAAAAAATGGTGGTCAACATATATTTACTTAGAAAAATTACAAAAAGAATGACATGATAAGGCAAAAATATATTGGAAAGTATATGGAAATTACTAAAATGCTTAGAGTCTATTAATAATGGTACCATTTCAAAATACTGCAAATATATATAATAAATCTTGAGAATTCCTCAAAATTCTGCAACTGTCATGAGTATATTTAAAAATAAATGAAATAATGTTAAATTTAATGACTTTAATTCCTTTAACATTTAATCTTAAAGCAATTTTACCAAATAACTAGATTGTGGAAATATTTTTTTCAGCGATTGTAGTTAACTGTTTGTATTTACTATATAATTCTGAAGTTCCTTGGTTTTTGGAAGAGAAAGTATTAAGCAGGGCATAGAAACTCACAAATGAGATTCACATTTTCAATTGTAAAGAAATCTCACTTGGAAAATATTTTTAAAGATGTTATATGGGTAACAAAATTGGCTACTTAACTGATATTTTAAGCAATCTTAACAAATACAATTTAAAACTACAGGGAAAACCAATGCTATATTTCAACAAGTTAAGAGTTCCAAAAAATGTTGTTATGGCAAGCAAGACTCAAAAATAGTCACCCTAGTTGCTATGTTTTCCCAACATTGCTGTAACATATTGAAAAAGAATGCTATTAATGAAGCCAATTTGAATAAAATAAATTTAGAGATACTGTTACATTTTACTTCTTTGTTTCAAACTTTCAATCACTACTTTCCAGAAGGGAAATTTGAAACATGAAAGAAGAAAGTTTTCTATGCAAATCTTGAATTAATTATTGATTTAAACTTGGTTCCCTAAAAATAAAATAAATCATTATATCTAAGTTCTTCCCTTTGGTAAAATAGGGTTTACCATTGTTTTGGATTAAGATTATAAGCAAATTTCTATTGCTATGCAGAAAAAGTATATATCTATAATTACCATTCACAATGACAATATTTGTATAAACTAAGATTTTCAACACTGAATTGACCGTAAACAAAAGAAAATAATGGGCCCAAAAGTGTACCAGAGGTAATCTGTTTCTGGTTAAGGCAAAATAACAGAGACTAGATTTACCATTCCATCTATTTTATCTAATTTTTTATTTTTTAGTTGTTTCAAAACATTTTATTTTTTTGAAACAACTAAAAAATAAAAAATTAGATAAAACAGATGAAACAATGATTTTTAAGAAATTGGATACCAGATAATGAAAGGCAGTAATCTATGAGATGTAATAAATAAACCTTATGATGTGAACCTTATAAGTAGCCACAGTGCAGGGAGAGGGGACCCAGACAGTACCTATTGGTGTCCCTGAGTTGAAGGACAGAGCTGAGACACCAAGGCCAATAGAGTTAACAGAGCATAATACCAAAGAAGGAAGAACCTCATGAAGAGATAATCCAGAGATTTGCAAAGAATCCTCCTTGAATATGCAGCAGAGTACTGAGTCTGTTCACCTCAGCAAGACTGGAAGAACCTCATAACTTACAGGTCATTGACTAGAATTCTCGAAAAAGTCTTGTCTCAGTTGTGGGAATTAATAGTCTGAAGCTAGATACAGCTCTGGTCCCACATAATGAGTCTGAAAAGCAAGACCTGAAAGAATCATGCTGCTGACAACTAAACTAATTTTGTCTTAGAACAATTATCGAGAATATTTATAAGAATACAATAATATCCATCACCTAACAAAGCAAAATTCACTGTGTGGCATGTAATGAAAATTTACCAGGCATGCAACAACAACAACAAAAAACAAAACTAGGAAAATAGAACTACTAAAGAGGAGAAAAATAAATCAATTGAAATGGACCCAGACTGACACAGACCTCAGAATTATTAGAAAAAGACATAAAATTAATTATTATAACTATCTGTACTCAATAGAGATGCAAATTATAAAATGAAGATCCACATCAGCCTTTCAAAGGTTAAAACTATAATGGCTATGGTAAAAAATACACTGTATAAGTTAATTGCAGATTAGATGTTACAGAAAACTACATTAGTGAACATGAATACATAACAATAAAAATGATCCAAATTAAACAGAAAAAAAGACAAAAAGTAAAATGAAGTCTCAGTAAGTTGTAGGAAAACTCCAAACAAATGAGCATATGTGTAACTGGAGCTACGAAGCAGAAAGGAGACAGAAGTATATTTGAAGCAATCATGGTTGAATGCTTCCAAATTTAATAGAAACTCTAAAGCCATTAATTTAAGATTTTCAATAAACCCCAAGCTTGAGAAATATTATAATAGCACTGTTCAAAAGCAGTGATTAAGAAAAAAATTTAAAAGCATCCAGAAGACATACAGGAAGAAAGACAAGACAGATTTATCATCAGAAACTATGCAAGCAAGAAGACAGTGGAGCAACATAAAGACAAACCAAACCAACCAACCCACTAAACAAACAAACCACCCCAAAATACCTGTTAAACTAGAATTATACATCTAGTACAAATATCTTAAACACCCCCAAAAATACTTTTCAAATTTGCAAAACCTGAAACACTTAATCACAGTTGATCTGCACTATAAGATACATTAAACAAAATCCTTCAGACCTAAAAAAATTGTTCTACATGGAAAGAGAAGTCTACACAAAAGAACGAATACTCTATAAAATGGTAACCATATCAAGTTTCTTTCCTATTATCTAAATCTCTTTAATCCTTGACTGCTTAAAAATAATAACAATATAGTGTGAGGTTTATAGCAGTATAAAAGTAAAATGTACAACAATAGCACAAAGGCCAAGAAAGAAGAAATGGAAGTACACTATTAAAAAGTCCTGTTACTATAGATGAAATGGCATAATGTCTCTTGAAGGTAGAGTATAATAAGTTAATATGTATGCTTTAAACCATGAAGCAAACACTGAAATTAAAAAAAAATTATAAGCCAACAAAGGAAATATAATTGAATAATTTACAAAATTTGGAAACTAGAAACAACCAAATGTCCATATAAATTGTGATATATATATAAATGGAATAATACTCAGAAATAAAGAATGAACCATTAAATATAAGACAACATAGATGAATCAGAAAATAATTATACTGAATAAAAGAGCTAAATATTGAGAATACATTGAAATACCCATTTATCAAGAGGTTTGGGCCCTGTTATTCTTCTTTCAATATCCTTCATACTACATACAGGGAAGTACAAGCCAGGATGCAAACATCCCAGGGTTGTAATACAATCTTTGTTAATGGTCTTTTGGGGAGTGGTGAGGTTTGGCGTTTTGTGTTCTAATCTTACATTTGCCATTAACTAGTTTTGGGGCAATGAGGAAAGTCATTTTCTTTATTGGCTTTGCTTCTGCATCTGTATTAATGTAATAAGAGGTCTAAGGCCCCTATCAGCAATGAGTCACTAAAGCACAACAAGTCTTGTAAATCTAGACACGGAACTGAACTATAGAAGGGCTGGGATCCCAAATCAGGTGTTTTCCTGTCACTTGCTTCACTTGGTTCTTTCGTGTAGTTGACTGAACACGTGTTGTTTCTCTTACCAGCCAGGTGTTTCTGAGAGTCAGGGCAGCTTTGCTCTTCTCTCCCTCACCCTGCTCTGTGCCTTGATGATGATCTGGTCTAAGGTAACATTGGCTGACTTGACTAACACCTGAAAAATAGGGGCAATGAAAGCACTGAGTGTCTCCTCTGCAATTGTGCAATGCTGCGTAGTTTGTGAGAACTAGATTAGGAGTCAGGAGACTTGGGCTTTAGTCTGAGTCACTTAGTCTCAGTTTCCTCATCCATAAAATAACTCCTGGTGTATTCACTGCAGTGAGTAGTCATTAGACTCAGACAGGATGATGAATGTGAAGGTATTTTGTAAAATTCAAATCATTCTGCAGATTTAAGGGAATATTATTATTTCTAAACGTGAATTTGCAAAGAAACACAGGCTGAAGTAGCTAAGACTTTAACTTGGGGCTGCTCTTGAGCTAACTCAAAGTGGGTGCCAGAGGTGACTTTGGCTTTGCTTTTTATGCAGCCAAGGAGAGTGATTCATTAGCTGCTGTTATGAGGCCTATATATGTAGCACCACCTGGGTGTGTGGTCAACAGTGCCAAAGCTACTCGGTCACTGGAATTTGTGGGAAATGCCTGGAGGACATCACTAGTACTTGGTAGGTGGTGATAGAAAACTTCCTTCTGAAGGACAAGATTAGGTCTGATGATAATATTAGAAACCCTGTTGAAAGTGAATGAGTGAAAGTTAGAGCATGCCTTATGCAGGCCCTGGAGAAGAATGTCTTATAGCCTGCAACACAGGCAGAGCTGGGTCCATTCTACTCTCAAGGTGCCCCATTCGGTCTGGATTTGCAACATTATATTGTGATTGGCTTCTGCTTTTGCTCCACCCAATTAACCCCAAATTCTTTAACATCGGACACTGAGTTTTAGTGATCTGATTTTCAGCCTTTGAGACATACTACGAGTGTTGAGTAGGTGCTCAAAAAACCTTTTGTGAACCCAAGCATATAAGACTAGGTTCTTCATCTTGCAAAGCTTTTGTTCTGATGGCAGAGGCAGATGTATGACCGGATATTCATTAAGTAATGTGCTATGTGTGAGGACAGAAGCTTCAGAGAAGGCTTTTTGACAATAGGAGATGACACTTGAGTGGCATTTTAAAGGATGAGAAGGCTGAGCCAGCAGAAGAATGGAGGGAAACATAGTTCAGGAAGGTTCTGTAATATCACTCTGTTAATGTGCTTAAATATTGCAAGGTACTTTAGCATCCATTTTCTTGATTTTCACAGCAGTTCACACATGAGTAGGGTAATCCTTAGTGCCACATTCATAGGTCAGGAAACCAAAACCCAGACAGGTTGAAGGGCTTGAATACGTCACACAGCAGGTTGGAGGGAATGTGTGAATTAGAATTCTCTTAACTTTTACTTTTCTGCCATTTATCCCAGAACACATGGCTTTATGTATTAGTTCATAGGCTTCCACTCTCCATTAGAGCTACTCTTTTGAGTTTATTGGAAGCAGTTTCCAGACATAATTATAAACTGGGCAAAAAATAAACTGCTTATCAGAGTTTGGAATGGAGAGATTTATTTGGTAGCCGAAACTTTATTTACAAACAAAAGAAATTAATTGCTTACAATGTAGAGCCCAAGCACAGTAAAGACAAAAGAGTCCAATTCAAAGTGACATTAACAAGTACAGGGGGTAAGGGGAACAGAGCTGATTTTGCCAGTTTTTGCCAAATATTTAAAACTAAAAAAAAAATTCTTTTGGATTTGAAAAAACTCAAACTTTCTTTTGCAGGACTCCTCTCCTCTATTCCCTTCATTTCTGAATTTAAAAACATTTAAGGAAAAATTAAATCCATGGGATTAACATACATTTAAATGATAAAACAGCATTGTATAAGAGCTACTTAATGTCTAAGAGTCATCATGTCTTTGATCTAAATGAAAGTTAACTTGTCAGCTACAACTCCAAAATATTGAAGCACTATATAAATTCTTAGTGATCATGGACTTTCTCAGATTAAATGTGTGTAACCCCAAAGCAAGTCATTTTAATTATCTGGGCCTCAATTTTCTCATTTATATATTGGGATTTACTCGATTTTTTCTGTGTTCTCTTCCAGCTGCAGCATTATGTTATTCTGGCATTGTGGATATTTCTGCCCTACCTGTGCAGTAAGACTGCCTAGGTTTCATTCTCTTGTTCTGTTATGAAGGAGCTCTCAGTTGTTCTTGTTGACCTCAGTTTCCTCATTTATAAAAATGTAGTCATAGCACCTACCTATAGAATGGTTATTAGATTAAATGGGCAAATACAGGTAAAATGCTGAGATCAGGATCTGCATTATGGAAAACATTACAGAAATGAAAACTGGTATTACAAACTATCTTCTCTTGACATTGCTAACAACAGCAATAGCAACTATCATTTACTGAGAGTTTCCCATGTTAGGCAGTTGCTTGAGCTCCACCAGCATCATCTCATTTAATCCACACCATGACCCTACAATGGTAGGTAATATTTTTATCTCCTCTGTAAATTAGGAGGACTGAAGCTTAGGAAGCTCGCTTCAAGCCATACAGCTAGTAAGTGGCAAAGCCAGGAATAAAAGTGACCCTCTGGACTTCAGAATAGGAATTTTCAACCATGGTGCAATATTACCCCATCTAGGTGAAAGAGACCTGTACTTTGAATCCCTCCTCTGGGCTACAGCCAGAAACTATGATTGAGTCATAAAATAATAAATAAGCACCGATCTGAACTGTAGTATAGATTCACATCATTCATGAATCCTAAATAGCTAGAATTCATTCATCTCATAAAAGTCATCTTTCCAGTAGAGGCGGCACCAAGATGGCCGAGAGGAGGCAACACCGGAATTCAGCTCCCAGCAAATGAGACGCAGAGCGCTAGAGTACTTCATGATTCCAAGTGAGGTACTGGGTTCATTTCAGGGGGGACTGGGAAGACTCTGAAAATGGCCCAGGAAAGGAGCCAAAGCAGGGTGAGAACCACACAGGGAGAACAAACCAAGACAGGGCAGAGTGTGTCCCTACCTGGAATGTGCAGCCGGCTCAGAGGCTCAGGGGACTTCATCCCCTTGGTGCTCCGATTGGGATCCTGTGCTTACCTCATCCCTCCTGCAACCCATCATCCACTAGAGCCCAGCCGGACTGAGGGGCACTGTGGGTTGTCAGGCAAATCTGAGTGCCGGCTCCCGCCTGGTGCCGTAAGTTGTTGGCCAGACCTGGGTGGAAGTTTGGACTAATGCCAGCAGGACAGAACAACCTGTCCCACAGAAAGAGGCAGAGTTGAAAGCAGGGAAACAGGTTATAAGGCCTGGCAGGCCCAACCCCCCACAAGACTAAAACTGAAGCCCACATGCCAGAGAGCTTGGCAGCAAATACACCAGTTTTGACCCCAACCAGGAAGATCAAACTCAGGGAAGGAGAGATGCCATTGGGAAGGTGGGGCTAATTTCACCTGCAAACAAGCCCCAGGGGAAGACCACCCACCCAGCAACATGACTGAATGAGAGGCAGTCCAGCAGTGCCTCCACAGACCAAAAACTGTATAGCTCCAACCGCAACAGAAAGGACATCCACTCAGAGATTTCCCCCAAAATCACCAACTTCAAAAATCAAAGGGAGACAAATCCACGAAGATGGGAAAAAAACAGTGCAAAAAGGATGAAATCATTAAAGATCAGAACACCTCATCCCCTCTCAGGGACCACAACTCCACACCGTCAAGGGAACAAAACAAGACAGAAAAAGAGTGTGATGAATTGACAGAAGCAGGCTTCAGAAGGTGGATAATAACAGACTTCTCTGAGTTAAAAGACCATGTTCTAACCCAATGCAAAGAAACTAAGAACTTTGAAAAAAGGTTAGACAAAATGTTAATTAGAATAGCCAGCTTAGAGAAGAACATAAATGACTTGATGGAGCTGAAAAACACAGCATGAGAACTTCGTGAGGCATTCACAAGTTTGAACAGCCGAATCCATCAAGCAGAAGAAAGGATATCAGAGATAGAAGATCAAATCAATGAAATAAAATGAGAAGGCAAGATTAGAGAAAAAAGAGTGAAAAGAAATGAACAAAGCCTCCAAGAACTATAGGATTATGTGAAAAGACCTAATCTACACTTGATCAGTGTGCCTGAATGTGACAGGGAGAATGAATCCAAGCTGGAAAACACTCTTTAGGACATCATCCAAGAGAACTTCCTCAACCTAAGAAGGCAGGCTAACATTCAAATCCAGGAAATCCAGAGAATACGACAAAGATATTCCTCAAGAAGAGCAACCCCATGGCACATAATCATCAGATTCACCAGTGTTGAAATGAAGGAAAAAATCCTAAGGGCAGCCAGAGAGAAAGGTCGAGTCACCCACAAAGACAAGACTATCAGACTCACACAGATCTCTCGGCAGAAACTCTACAAGTTAGAAGGGAGTGGGGGCCAATATTCAACATCCTTAAAGAAAAGAACTTTCAACCCAGAATTGTGTATCTGGCTAAACTAAGCTTCATAAGTGAAAGAGAAATAAAACCCTCTATGGACAAGCAATTGCTGAGAGATTTCATCGCTACAAGACCTGCCTTACAGGAACTACTGAAGGAAGTACTAAACATGGAAAGAAACAACCAGTTCCAGCCACTGCAAAAATGTACCAAATGGTAAAGAACAACGATGCAATGAAGAAAACCACATCAATTAACGGGCAAAACAACCAGCCAGTAACAAAATGGCAGGATCAAATTCAAATACACCAATATGAACGTTGAATGTAAATAGCCTAAATGCCCCAATCAAAAGACACAGACTGGCAAACTGGATAAAAAGTCATACCCAATTGTGTGCTGTATTCAGGAGACCAATCTCACATGCAAAGACTCACATAGACTCAAAATAGAGGGATGGAAGAAGATCTACCAAACAAATGGAGAGAAAAAAAAATGCAGGGGTAGCAATCCTGGTATCTGATAAAACAGAATTTATACCAACAAGGATCAAAAAAGACAAAGAAAGGCATTACATAATGGTAAAAGGATCAATGCAACAAGAAGAGCTATCCTAAATATATATGCACCCAATGCAGGAGCACGCAGATACATAAAGCAAGTTCTTAACGACCTACAAAGAGACTTCGACTCCCACACAGTAATAGTGGGAGACTTTAACACTCCACTGACAATATTGGACAGATCCATGAGACAGAAAGTCAATAAGGATATCCAGAACTTGAATGCAGATCTGGACCAAGCAGACCTAATAGACATTTATAGAACACTCCACCCGAAAACCGCAGAATACACATTCTTCTGAGCACCACATCACACTTACTCTAAAATTGACCACATAATTGGAAGTAAATCACTCCTCAGCAAATGCAAAAGAACGGAAATCATAACAAACAGTCTCTCAGACCACAGCACAATCAAATTAGAACTCAGGATTAAGAAAAGCACTCAAAACTGCACAACCACATGCAAACTGAACAACTTGCTCCTGAATGATGAATGGATAAACAATGAAATGAAGGCAGAAATAAAAATGTTCTTAGAAACCAATGAGAATGAAGACACAATGTACCAGAATCTATGGGACACATTTAAAGCAATGTCTAGAGGGAAATTTATAGCAATAAATGCCCACATGAAAGATCTAAAATTGATGCCCTATCATCAAAATTGAAAGACCTAGAGGAGCAAGATCAAAAAATTTCAAAAGCAAGCAGAAGACAGGAAATAGCTAAGATCAGAGCAGAACTGAAGGAGATAGAAACACAAAAATACCTTCAGAAAATCAATAAATCCAGGGGCTGGTTTTTTGAAAAGATCAACACAATAGACAGACTGTTAGTGAGACTAATAAAAATGGAAAGAGAGAAGAGTCAAATAGATGCAATAAAAAATGATAAAGAGATCATCACTGATTTCTCAGAAATACAAACTACCATCAGAGATTACTATAAACAGCTCTTTGCATATAATCCAGTAAATCTGGAAGAAATGGATAAATTCCTGGACACTTGCACACTCCCAAGACTAAGCCAAGAAGAAGTTGAAACCCTGAATAGACCAATAACAAGGTTTGAAATTGAGGCAGCAACTAATAGCCTACAAACCAAAAAAAGTCCAGGTCCAGACAGGTTTATAGCTAAATTCTGCCAGAGGTACAAAGAGGAGCTGGCACCATTACTATTGAAACTATTCCAAACAATACAAAAAGAGGGAATCCTCCCTAACTCTTTCTGTGAGACCAATATCATCCTGATACCAAAACTTGGCAGAGACTCAACAAAAAAAGAAAATGTCAGGCCAATATCCATGATGGACATAGATGCAAAAATCTTCAATAAAATACTGGCAAACTGAATCCAACAGCACATTGAAAAGCTTATCCACCACGATCAAGTAGGTTTCATCCTGCAGATGCAAGGCTGGTTCAACATATGCAAATCTATAAGCATAATCCTCCACATAAACAGAACCAAAGACAAAAACCACATGATTATCTCAATAGATGCAGAGAAGGCCTTCGACAAAATTCAATAATGCTTTATGCTAAAAACTCTCAATAACCTAGGTATGGATGGAATGTGTCTAAAACAATAAAGGCTATTTATGACAAACCCACAGCCAGTATCATACTGAATGGGCAAAAACTAGAAGGATTTCCCTTTAAAAACTGGCACTAGACAAGGATGCCCTCTCTCACCACTCCTATTCAATATAATATTGGAAGGTCTAGCCAGAGTAATTAGGCAAGAAAAAAAAATAAATAAAGGGCATTCAATTAGGAAAAGAAGAAGTCACATTGTCCCTATTTGCAGATGACATGATCATATATTTAGAAGACCCCATTGTCTAAGCCCAAAACCTCCTTAAGCTTATAAGCAACTTCGGCAAAGTCTCAGGATACAAAATCAATGTGCAGAAATCACAAGCATTCCTATACACCAACAACAGACAAACAGCGAGCCAAATCATGAGCAAACTGCCATTTACAATTGCTACAAAGAGAATAAAATACCTAGGAAAACAGCTAACAAAGGATGCAAAAGATCTCTTCAAGGAGAACTACAAACCACTGCTTAAGGAAATAGGAGAGGACACAAACAGATGGAAAAACATTCCATGCTCATGGTTAGGAAGAATCAATATTGTGAAAATGAACATAGTGACCAAAGTAATTTGTAGATTCAATGCTATCTTCATCAAGCTACCATTGACCTTCTTCACAGAACTGGAAAAATCCACTTTAAACTTCATATGGAACCAAAAGTGAGCCCACATAGCCAAGACAATCCTAAGCAAAAAGAACAAAGCTGAAGGCATCAAGCTATCTAACTTCAAACTATACTGTAAGGCTACAGTAATCAAAACAGCATGGTACTGGTATCAAACAGAGATATAGACCAATGGAACAGAACAGAGGCCTCGAAAACAATGCCATACATCTGCAACCATCTTTGGCAAACCTGACAAAAACAAGCAATGGGGAAAGGATTCCCTGTTTATTAAATGGTATTGGGAAAAACTGGCTAGCCATATGCAGAAAGCTGAAACTGGACCCCTTCCTCACACCTTAGACAAAAATTAACTCCAGATGGATTAAAGATTTAAACATAAGACCTAACACCATAAAAAGCCTAGGAGAAAGCCTAGGCAACACCATCCAGGACATAGGCACTGGCAAGGACTTCATGACTAAAACACCAAAAGCAACAGAAACAAAAGCCAAAGTAGACAAATGGGATCTAATTAAACTTAAGAGCTTCTGCACAGCAAAAGAAACAATCGTTAGAGTGATCCAGCAACCAACAGAATGGGAAAAAATTTTTGCGATCTACCCATCTGACAAAGGGCTAATACCCAGAATCTACAAAGAACTAAAACAGATTTACAAGAAAAAAATAAACCCATTCAAAAGTGGGTAAAGGATACGAACAGACACTTTTCAAAAGAAGACATATATGTGGCTAACAAACATGAAAAAAATGCTCATGATCATTGGTCATTAGAGAAATGCAAATCAAAACCACATTGAGATACCATCTCACACCAGTTAGAATGGCAATCATTAAAAAATCTGGAGACAACAGATGCTGCAGAGGATGTGGAGAAAAAGGAACACTTTTACAGTGTTGGAGGGAGTGTAAATTAGTTCAACCATTATGGAAGGCAGTGTGGTGATTGCTCAAGGATCTAGAAATAGAAGTTCCATTTGACCTAGTAATCCCATTACTGGATGATACTCAAAGGATTATAAATCAGTCTATTATAAAGACACATGCACACGTATGTTTGTTGTGGCACTGTTTACAGTAGCAAAGACCTGGAACCAACCCAAATGCTCATCAGTGATAGACTGGACAAGGAAAATGTGGTGCATATACACCAATAAATACTACGTAGCCATAAAAAATGATGAGTTCATGTCCTTTGTAGAGACATGGATGAATCTAGAAACCATCATTCTCAGCAACTGACACAAGAACAGAAAAGAAGATCACAGGGAGGAGTCTGAGGTCCAGGAATCTGCCTTTTTCAAGAGTACTCCTATTTGGACCACATTGGCAGACAGTACTTTGAACAGCATGGTAAATCAGAAAAAAAGTTAGACCTTAGAGTTAAGATATGATTTTAAATCCCATTCATGTATTAATTCAAAGTATAATTCAAATCCCATTCATGTATAATTTTAAATCCCATTTATGTATAATTCAAAAAAGTATTTTTGAGAGCTAGACACTGTGCTGGATGCTGCAGAGACAGCAAGAGAGGGTTCATATTACTGCCTTCAAGAGCTTTGTAGTGGGGTGGGGGAGAGGCAGGTGAATAGGCAGGTGTATTGCAGTGGACACGTGCTGTGAGAAGGGATGGGAGGGTATTCTGGGGAACCCAGGGAAGGGGGTCCCTAACATCACCTGGGATGTCAGAAAGGCTTCCCAAGAAAGGGAAGATGAGACTGAAACCCGAGGGAGGAGTTCATCTGGAGAGCAGCTCAGTTGACCAGTGGGGCGCATGCGGGGATGGCTGCTAAGGTAAGCAGTAGGTAAATTGCAGGACAGGGAGCTCACCTGGGTCCTAAGACTCAAGGAGGAGGACTTGGAAGGAGGCATCTTGGAAGGGAGTGAGGCTCCTTAATGGGAGGTGTTCTAGATGATTCACAAAATTCCCAAATGTCTGCATGCTCTCTGTCTCTTAGCTAGATGGAGAGTGTGTGACTATGGCCGCTTTCCTGTGTTCTTAAGTCCCATCCTGAAGTTTGAGCATAAAATTTTCCCCTGTGTTATTTTAATGAAATTGCAAAGATCAGAGATGGGCCGGGCATGATATGTAAAGGGCTCAGCAAGCACTAAAGCACTAAAGTCAAGACAGTGGGTGACAGCATAGAATTTCCTAAGTATTAAATTAATTTAGGGCTTTCATATGAAACCCCCCAAAGGTCCCGATAATAAATTCTCATTCTCTTTTCCATAGCCACTCCTCCTTTCCCATCCAAAACTTATCTGGACTTCAAAGTCTCCCTGCACCCCCAGAGGAGCTCTCTGGCCCTTAGCAGGGTTGTGAGGGTGGGAACTGGCTGATTTAGGGCCCTATTCACTTCCCCTTCACAATGAGGCCTCCTGTTAACTTGGGTCACTGTCCTCTGGATGAAGGTGCATTTTTAAAATACTCCGAGCCAATGACTCTAGGCATTTTTGTCTCTTGTTAATATAGAATAATAAATTTCTGAATTCAGCAAAGACAAATAGCCCTTCATGAGTTATTAATACTTCATAAAACAAATACTCCAGCTTTTGTTTTGTTTCTGGCTTTCCCTTGCTCTCTACCCTTGTATTGTTCTATCTTTCTGCCAATTTTCTATTCTCTTCCTACATCTATCTTTTCTCAGACTCCCTTCATAGTACTAAGTTTGGTTTTAATTGTGAAAATGTTGTTATAAATATACAGTTTTCTAATCTACTTTGAAACCTCTTAGAATTTGTAAGTGGGATTTTTTTTAAGGGTTGTTTTTGTTGCAACTGCGGTCTTGCTTTAAAGGTTTCTTTCACCATTAATTTAAAGAGGATTTTGTAACGTGTATTTTTTTCTTAACTAAGGCAATTTTTTATCTACTTGCTTTATCTTTTTCATTCTTTATTGCTCCCCTATGCTATTTTTCCACGTCTCTATTTCCTTTTCCAGTGTGATATCTCATTTTTCTAGTGGCATCCCCCCTCCTCTTCCCATCTCTCTCCTGTTTTTCTTCATTTTCTCTTCTTTCTCTCTGGTGTTGATTTTCTCATTGAAAGCTTCAATATTACCAGAGAAAAAAGAAAGGATTCTGATACTTCATTGGAATCCTACCAGGTCAGCTGTGGCTAGAACTAATAAGGGTTTCTGTGAAGGTTTTGAAAATTTATTTAATACGTTATTTTTAAAGCTTACAATAAAAAAGGACAAGCCGAAATTCTTAACACACACATATACAAATTTCTTGTGCAAATGAACTGTTCCATTACATAACTAGTTTCGGTTTCATACACATCACTTCTCTCATACAACTCAAATTCTGTGTAAATATGGGTTCAAGAACACATGCTAAATTTGAACACCAATCTTCTTTCCGAAACAGATGCATCCGACAAGTCATAGCACTTGCTCTTTTAAGCAGGTTTCACTAGCACTTTCCCGCCACTTCTGAACTCCCTGTGTTTCATAGTCTTCCAGGGAGAAAGGAGCCTGACTGCGTAAGCACCCCTCCAGGCAGGACGGACAGCAGCTCCAAATATCTAACAGATGTCTTGCTGTACCTCAGGACGACTCTATTATTGATTCGGAACTCTTGCTTGGGTAACTTTTGCCAGGTTTCCTTTCACACTTGTGATGAGGAAATGGATTGAACATCAGTAAGGGGACAAGACGATAACAATAAACAGACATGGTTTAGAGCAAGGCAGCATAACAAAAACAATCCCTGGTCCCCTGACAGTCGCTCCCCTTCCAGCGCCAGGTTGCAAATCACTTGGTATCCTTCTCCCTGAGCTCACACACATTCAGATACAGGATCTGAAAGTGTGCCCAATTGGAGTTCTTGTTCAGGAAACATTTGGATAAGAGAGGCAGGACTAAAGAAATTGAGAGTCATCTTGGAGGAAGTTATCTAAAGAGATGGGTGTGTTAGGCTTGGAAAGTGAAAAGGACGACTTAATTCTCTGTTCCTGTCTAATCAGAATCACTTGCTGCCTCAAAAGCAGGTCCTGATTGCAGTGGATGCCAAAGGCATATTTTCCATGTTCAAAGCAGAATCCATCATATTCTCCCCCTCCTTCCAAGCCTGCAGTCTCTCATCCAATTTACCTAATACATCACTGTCATGTTCATTTTTCTAAAGCTCTTTCCTCTCAACTGCCTTAGATATTTTCAGGAAGTTGGTGTGATAAAAATATATGAATTAGTTTATCCAACCGTTACGTAACGAGTGCCTGCGTTAAGGCTACAGGGAGCAATAAGAAATGGTATTGCCCAGTGTAGCCGGAAGATGGTCACAAAAAAGTGACAAGTGGAGTCAGAGCTTTCACACGGAGCTATGGAGAAGAAGAGAAGGTATTAACTCAAGGAAGGGAGGGGGCAAGGCTAGGGATTATCAGGGAAGGCTTCATGGAGGAGGTGACATTTGAGCTGAATTTTCAGGGGTGAATTTTTTTCCAGGCAGACAAGGAGACTACTCACACATAGGTGTGGGGCTGTGAGAAATCATGGCATTTAATGCAACAGCGAGGAATTCTAGGTCAAACTGCAGGGGCCACAAGGTATGTGTGTTTGAGGGGGTTACTTGGTAGGCAGATAGGTAAATTTTAAAAGATGACAAACCTGATATACCATACTAAGGCCTTGAACATTCTTCTATGGGACAGAGGGACCTATTGATGGAGTTTAAGCTAGGGAGCCATGCACTCATATTTCTAATTAAGACTCACGTTTTGTGGGTTGGGAAGGAGACGGCGAGCCTGGTGGGGGCTGTGCTATTCGAAAGCGGCACTGACATGGGGTCCTAGGGATAAAATGCTGCAGTGAGAGTCCAAGGGGGAATTGATAGGGACTGGGGAGAAATTTCAAGGTAAAAAGTTGAATAATTATAAAAAAAAAATTAATGTAGGCCACTAACTTGCTTAAAAACAAAACAAAACCTGCAGTGGTTTCTCATGACTTACCAAATTAATCTAAAAATACTTACCCTGATATTCAATACCCTTAAGAATTTGGGTCCAATCCATCTTTCCAATTCCATTTCTCAATATTCCTCTGCTGGGAGAAGAAGTGGAGGAATGCTCATTGCTTTCTCTGTGTTTTCCTGATTCCCTGTCATTGGTTAGACTCTTCCCTTTGCAGTGGCAATCCTTCCAACCCTTCTGGTCCAAAGCCTCCCAGGGGCCCACCAATCCACACTCCTCTATAATCTCTCTGACTGAATAGAATCTCTCCTTTTTTGGAGATTCCATAGGAACATGAGTTTACCTCCCTTATTTCACACATTTCTTTGGTGCTTTGTATTTTCTTAATAGTCCTCTCTCCCTTCCAATGCATTTATCAACTAAGATGTAATTTTAGTGAGGACTGGGATTCTCTTATTCGTATTTTTACCCCCTTGCAAGCCTCACTGCTAGAGCTTTGTACAAAACACTTATATTTGTGGCTCACACCTGTAATTTCAGCACTTTAGGAGGCCGAGGCAGGTGGATCACGAGGTCAGGGGTTCAAGACCAGGCTGGTCAACATGGTGAAACCCCGTCTCTACTAAAAATACAAAAATTAGCCTGGCATGGTGGTGGGCGCCTGTAATCCCAGCTACTCAGGAGGCTGAGGCACAGAATTACTTAAACCCATGAGGCAGAGGTTTCAGTGAGTGGAGATCTCACCACTGCACTCTAGCCTGGGTAACAGAGTAAGACTCTGTCTCAAAAAAAAAAAAAAAAAAAAAAAAAAAACCAACTTTTTTTTTTTTCAAATTTAAGATTTTTACTACAGCTGAATTTCCTACTTTCAAGAAGTAAAGTGTAGTATTAGAACATTTAGGCAGATAATTCAAATCAAAGTATCTGTTTGGCCACGATACTGGGCCATTGCTAAATGAAATCTCATGACAGTATTAACTTAGACAAGATTCACTAATTGAGTAAAGAAAAGCGTATATAAAGTTTTACACCCCTAAATATATTCATCAATAAATCCTGGTTGTGCTTGGCACATCACAAAGAGACCAATGGATCGTAAAGATATTATTGATAAGATTCTATAAGCTCATATCCTGCCATTAATTTTTTATACCAAATTCTTATTGGCTTTAATGAGAGTTCCAATGTTTTTTCAAAAGATAACCCCATAAAAGAAGTTGTAAATAAATTTGTTTTCAGTTCTATAGTGAGGTATATGTGAGTTCAAGTGGAGAAAATTGCTTTGGGACATATTTATGGACCATATGTATTTATTCATCTAGGGATATTTGAGTAAAAACTCCCTTCAAAGACCACAAACATGAAACAGGACATGAGTATTTGCATCATTACTATTTTGTTTCAAAATATGATTATTATTATATTTATATGATGTTTATCTTTGAGTGGCAATGAGTACACTTCATTAAAAATCTTTGAAAAATTGTTCCATCTCTACATGGTTCTTAACAATCAAATGTTACCACTATTTAACTGATGGGGAGCCAAAGCACAAAGAGGTGAAACTAGTTCCTGGAGAGAACTTGAGATAACCTGGGGAGTCTGTAAAGATTTTAGCACAGCCTTCAAAGCTCAGTTCTATCCTACTTCCTCCCAATACCTTTGCTTGGCCATTCTGAGTCAGAGTGATTCTCCCGAGTCATTGTTGCATCAGGCATTGCCCTTGTGCCGCTCTCTGCTTTGTGTGTGTTGGTCTTGTCTGCCCATTTAGACTTCAAGTTCCTTTAGGGATGTGAAAACTCATATTATTGGGTCATTGATTACAATAATTTCAAAATTGCCCCTTGGAATAAAATATGCTAAGCATTTGGTTTATCCTTTTTAGAAACATCTGCTCTAACATTTATTGAGTACTTGGTATGTGCCAGGTACCAGGGGCAGAGAAAAGAATAACCCATTGCAGTACCTTCTCCAAATCTATGGGTGAGACAGGACAGTTACCACAGCTGAAGTCTGATGAGAATGGTGCTTTTATGGAGAAAAAGACAGGGTATCTTGGTTCACAGTGAAGGGACTGCTAACAAGCTAGCCACTTACAATCAATAGAACAGAGGCTCAGGAGAGAAAAATAACTTGCTCAGCATAATGGCTCAGTACATGGCGGTTGCAGGAATCAAACCCCAAGTATACAACTCCACAACCCAGGTTTCCTTTTCTACATCTTTTGTTATCCCGCTTGAACACCTAACTGTGTCTTACTTGTGGGTGTACTCCTTTGCAGCTGTAAAACAGTTGCCATACATAGAAAACAGCTGTTTTACTGAGTTAATGGGTGGAGGTAATGTAATGTTGTTTTTTTACTGCATTTCATGCCAAATATTAAGTTTGTGCCAAAGGGCTAACTAAAGCATTTGCATGTTTTCAAAGAGAGGTTGAAGGAAGATTGGGACAGCCTATTGTTCTATTTCCCTTTTGCCATTGAAATTGAAAAAATAAAAATAAAAACAAGGGCACTTTTTAACCCACATGGCTAGAAATGGGGCAGAACTGGGGTCTGGCAATAAGTGACAGGCAAAAGGCTGTTGCAAAGTGAGTGAGTGGACTTTGAAGGCGCAGGGTTGGTTGCTTATACCTTCTGTCTAATACAGCTGTTTGTATGGGTTTCAGACAGGCAAGGTTCAAGTGCAGGATGGATTTGTGATATAAACGCCCCATTCTTTATGCCCATTCCTACATCATTAACCTTCCTACTCAGTTCTCGAAATGAAAAGCCCGGCATCTTCCATCTGCTCCACGTTATTTATGATGATGTCTCTAATTATGTCCAATTGAGTTGCTGTCGATGATTAAAGGTAATAAGTAATAATAACTTGGCTTCATCATTACCACCATTATTATTAGCTCATTGATTGCAATAATTTCTAAAATTGCCCCTTGGAATAAAATATGTTAAGCACCTGGTTTATCCTTCTTAGGAACATCTGCTCTAAATGTGTGATAGCATGGGACTGAACGTGTCTTGCTCCAAAAGGAAAGCAAACGATGTTGACATTGGGAGTCTTGTCTGTGCTGGTATGGATATATTGGGAGATGATGAGAGGAGGAAGTAATGATCATGCCCAAGTTCAATGCTGGAATTACAGAGCTGTTTAAAAAAAGGGAAGAAAAACAAACACATACACAACCTGGCATATTCTGTGGCTACTGCAATCTTTGTTCCTTCTTTGAAAAGATTCCCACATTCAGTGTGGCCCTGATCTTTGCCATGGTGGTGCTTCTCCTGATCTGTATGAGCAGGATATTAAGTAAGTGGTAATTGGGAGAAATAGGTAACCAGAGACATTACAGAGTTACATGTGGTGAGGAGAGCAGTGATCTATAGGAAATTCTTTGAGAAGATCCACTCCTTGACACCACGTTCCTGCTTTGGCTCTGGAAATTTCACCGTTGACCTTTCATTGTTTTTGGTTAAATGGTCTTCTCAAGACTCCTCTTTGGGAGTGAGAGTCTGCCACTGGGGATTGCACTGCATGTTTCTAATGCCTTGGTATGTTTTCCTTTATTACATCCGTACCTCTTTAAGTGGATGACAGCCACTGTGGAGACAGACACTGCATGTTCTTAAAGATAAGAGATACTAGAGAAACAGCTCTGAGAGTAGTATCTAAAACAGTGGCTACCATTTTGGTCAGTGAAAAGATAGAACATTTCCCTCATCACAGAAAGTACTATTTTAGAGAGTGAAGATAGACCTTTAGAAATATTTATTAAGTAGGGATTGGATGTGATGAACTTTTGTTGGGTACTATGAGCTTATTTGCCATAGGCACCTCTCAAAAATTTGAGTGACTGAATCACATATAATCTATCCGGCTCTGAAGAACTAAGACACTTAAAAATATAAGATACAAAAACAAGCTCTAAGGCTGAATGTGGTGGCTCATGTTTGCCATTGGGAACACTTTGGGAGGACAAAATGGGCCTCTGGGGGGTCCTAGACTCCTTGCCATGGTACCTCTAGTTTTTCAGGGACTTTGCATATAAACCTTTTGATTGAATTCACTGAGCACAGCTGCAGCGAGCCATGTTCAAGCCATCCTGCTGTAGCCTGGGCAAGAGGATGACCTTGTCTCAAAGCAACAGCAACCACCAGGATCTATGTCTCTATGTTATCAATATATAAAATAAATGAATGCTTAAAATGAATTATGCTCTTATCTGTTGTGTCATTTACTACTCACAATAATTCTGAAAGAGTAGAATATGCCCATTTTATAAATGAATAAATAGGCCCTGTGAGGCTACGTAACTTATCCAAGGCCACAGAGACCACCTAGCATGCCACATAAGTAGTAGACCCAGTCTGGCCTTTAGAATCCTATTTCAATGCCTTTTCCAAAATATCCTACACAAATACACAGGTGGACATATATGCATATTTACTCTTTCTGTATAGAATGTTATGCCCCAATGGAACTCAGTTGTATCATAATCAGACTAAATGCAAATTGTATCTGGGAAATGAAGATAAAAATCTGTGATGTAAAAACTTTTCAGTTATTTTTCTGATCTCTTACACTAGGTCAAATAATGCAAAACATTTTAAAAATTGATATTATGGTGACTTATAAATATTCAATGAAATGAACACAAAATAGATTTTCTAATTGTATAAGTTTGTCACATTATGAAATCACATTGGTGGAAGTTTAATTTCCTTTCTAACTTGAAATCTTTACTTCTTCTCTCTGCTTTGACCAGGTCATCAGTTACCTACGGTCGAGTATGGATTTGGACTGCTCTTCTTAGGTCAGGGTGGCTCCCAGATCCCTTGCCATGGTGCCTCTGGTTTTTCAGGGACTTTGCACATAAACCTTCTGATTGAATTCACAGAAACTAAGGAATATATATGTCACTGGTATATAAGTACTTGTGGAACTTCTATGTGACTCCAGGGGTATGATTTGGCCCTGGCATCCACTCCCTTTAATACTTTCAAGGTCCCCAAAGGATGTCATATTTCAGGAAAGAGTTCTAGTCACATTGTATCATTAACTTTATGGAGTGTTGTGGAATAACATTTAGTTTGATTCTGATAGAATAAAGGTGCAAATCCACATGCATAATTTAAAATAAAAATCCCTTCTCTGGTACCATATAAATAAATGCCAGGTGTGAAAGGAGAACTGAAATAGTCTCTGAGGATGCTATCACAAAGGAGGCCAAGCTTTCCCCATCAGCTACTTTCAGCCCCTGGGGAATGCATGTGAGTTACTTCCACTATCACATCTAATGTTACTTCTGGATATTTTTCAGGTATCCCTTTTACTCTCCCTACCCTCTCTTTCTCTGCATTAAGTAAAAATCAAAAGTGAATTTCTGGAGGTTCAACCTGGAATACCTTGCCTCCTTTATTGGGATGTGAACCAGAATGAGGTAAGATAGTTAAAAAAGTTATTTATTAGCTTCTAGACTACATTGGTGTAAGGGCATCATTTTTTTATTTGGAGAAGAGTTTAAGCTTCAGCTAACTAGCCAAATGCTAAGAAACTCACCCCTGCAAAAAAAAAAAAAAAAAAAAAAANAAAAAAAAGGCTGTTAGAACTAAAAAAAAAAAAATTGAGTAAAGTTGCAGGATACAAAATCAACATAGAAAAGGAATAGTGTTTCTATCCGCTAACAAAAACCAAAATCCAAAATGGAAATTTAAAATAGCATTTAAAAAACCTTGATATAAATTTAACCAAGGAGGTGAAAAACCTGTACACTGAAAACTAGGAGGTACCAATAAAACAAATTAGAGACAAATAAATGAAAACGTATCCCATGATCATAAATTGGAAGAAGTAATATTGTTAAAATATCCTTACTACCAAAATATATTTAAAGATTCAATGCAATCTCTATCAAAATTCCAATGACATTTTTTCACAGAAATACAAAAATAATCCACAAATTCATTTAGAACCACACACACACACACACACACACACACACACACACACAGAATAGCCAAAGCAATCTTAAATAAGAAGGACAAAACTAAAGGCCTCACACTTCATGATTTCAAATTATATTATAAAGCTACAGTAGTCAACCCAATATGGTACTTATATAGAAATAGTCACATAAACCGATGGAACAAAGTGGAAGGTCCAGAAATAAACCCACAGATATATGTTCAACTAATTTTTGACCAGGGCATCAAGAATGAACAAGGAGAAAATAATAGTCTTTTCAATAAATGGTGCTGGGAAAATTAGTTATCCTCAGGAAAACAAATGAAATTGCACCCTATCTTATAGCATACAAAAAATCAACTTAACATTGATTAAAGATTTAAACATAAAACCTGAAACTGTAAAACTCCCAGAAGAAAACACAGGGAAAAAAAAATCTCCTGACATTGGTCCTGGAAATAATGTTTTCAACATGACATTAAAAGCACAGGCAACAGAAGCAAAAAATAAACAAGCAGAATTATATCAAATTGAACAGCTTCTTCATAGCAAAAGAAACAATCAACAAAATGCAAAATCAATCTGTGGAATGGGAGAAAATATTTGCAAACCATGCACCTGATAAGGGGTCAATAACTAAAGTATACAATGAACTTACATAACTAAAGAGCAAAAGTAAAATAATTCAATTAAAAATAGGCAAAGAATCTTAATAGACATTTCTCAAAAGGAGACATAGAAATGACCAACAGGTGTATGAAAAGGGGCTCAGCATTACTAATCATTAGGGATGTGCATATCAAAACCACAATGAAATAACACCTCACACCTTTAGTGTGGCTAATATATATATATAAATATAAAACAAGTGCTGGTGAGAATGTGGAAAAAGGGGAATCCTTGTATACTATTGGTGGGAATGTAAATTTTTAAAGCCATTATGGAAAACAGTATGGAGGTTCTTTAAAAATTAAAACTACCATATGATTCAGAAATCTCACTTCTGAATATAGATCCAAAGAAATTGAAATCAGGATCTTGAAGAAATATCTATGTTTCCATGTTCATTGCAGCATTATTCAGAATAGCCAAGATATTAGTTTCCTGGGGTGGATGAATGGATAAACAATTGTGTTTTATATATACATATAATACACACACACACACACACACACACACACACACACACACACACAGAGAGAGAGAGAGAGAGAGAGGAATATCATTCAGCCTTCAAAAAGGAGATCATGCCATTTGCAATAACATGGATGATCTAGAGGGTGCTATTGTAATTGAATTAAGCCAGCCACGGAAAGACAAATGCTATATAACCTCATTTACATGTGGAATCTAAAATAGTCAAGCTCATAGAAGCAGAGAATAGAATGGTGATTGCTAGGGAATGGGGTAGGGAGAAAGGGGGAGGTGTTGGTTAAAGGGTAAAAACTTTCAGTAATGCAAGATGAATAACTTCTGGAGATCTATAGTGCATAGACAATATTGTAGACTTCACATTTGCTAAGAGAATAGATCTTATGTTCATTGTTCTTATAACAAAAATAAGTAAATAAATTAAATAACAGCAACAACAACAATAATAAATGGAGTGGAAGAAAACTTTGGAAGGTGATAGATATGTTTCTGGCCTTGACAGTGGTAATAGATTCATGGATGTGTACAAACCCACAAACTCATTTATCTGTCATCTATTTATCTATCGTCTATCTACCATCAATAATATGTACAGTATAGGTCAATCATACCTTAATAAAGCATTTTTTTTAATACTTACTGGTAAGAACTATCTCTGAACTATCATCTAAAACAATGGATGTGTAATTTGGCCAACTTAGAACTGTGTAAATGTATCAGAAAGCATTTATTCCAACATTCATTTCCTTCTATCCTCTGTCAGGCATCTTTATCTTTGAACTGCTGCATTTATTTTAGCAGCATGCAAAGGTAGTTCACTGCATACTTGAATCTATTCTCAAGAAAGATAATGGATAAAGTTCTCTTCACCTCCTTCAAACTCCCCCTTCTGAATCCTTTCCTCTTTTAGGGTCTCCACCTTTTTTTTTTTTAACCTTACTGTTTTCTGCTTCTCAAAGTCATCCATGTCATAGAGTCAAAGAATATGATGATTTCTCATAGAGGAGAGTTAGGAACTTACTAGGGGCCCTACCCAGGAACATCAGCATTTACAGGAGGAAATCAGATAGGGAAAGACTGTGTTCAAAGGGATGAATGAGGTCAGGGTTTCATGCACTGTAGATCATGCATTTGGGAAAAGCTAGGGGTTAAGCTCTTCACCAATACTGGAAATCTTCTATGAGCTTGGTCATTACTTTCTACACCCTTGCTTGGCTGAGGGAGGAGTGAGGAAATTTCTATGGGGCCTGAGCATTAGTCAAGAGGACCTAGATGAAAAGTCTGGAGCGGGGGAGGCCCACGGCCACAGAGCACTTGGAAGAAGAAGGAAACATGTGGGCCACTGGTGATCTGTGTTTACTCGTCTGTCTGATGTGTTCCGAGAGGAGGATGCAGGCCAGCCAGAGGTCAGCAAGTCAAAACCCTTTGAAGACAGACCTAGCTTCTGAAATGGATCTGGCATTCCCTTGCTGGCTCCATTTCCCACAGTAGTTCGCACACTTCCCAGCCATCACCTTTTGTGTGTGAATTGTCTACAAATTCATTGATAGAAATATAAATGTGCAAAATTACCTCATCTTTTATTTTTCTGGTACTAAACAATTACTCTCTGGTGCTCCATTTTTCCCTAACAACTTTAATCTTTTTATTTCTCAGCAGGCTTAAATTTAAACCCAATTAGTGTTCTTTCCCCCACTCTTCATTAGCCCAGAGTGTCATCTAAGTGTCTTGGGGCATGCACATTAGGGCAGGAGCTGTCATAGTTGTCCTTGCCCTTCATTGTCCCCTATGGGGTGTATCTAACTCACATCGCCACTGACCTTTGTTTCTCCTGCTGGTGTTCATGGTCCATCAAGGTCTCAGGTTTGTTCCGCCCGTGCTGTTGCTGCTGATGGTGGCCTCTTGTCAGGCCTCTTGTGATCCAGGATCTCAAGAACATAAGAAATGTTTGAATGCTCTCTCATATTCCTTTTCTTCTTAGATATACCAATTTCCTTTCCTAGTTCATTGCACTGAGGGCAGGGCACATATGAGGGCTCTAAACTCAGCCTACCAAACGGGAGAGGGAATGCACTGTTCTCTTCCAAGACTCCATTCCAAACCTAACTACAGTTTAGATCACCTTCTGTAGCACTGGGCCTAGCTTTACAAGACAAGAAGATGGGAACAGAGAGTCCCTTCTCTGAGACCCACACAGTGACTACTAAATATTGCCCCCCTTTCCATCTTAACTTTCCTCTTTCTCCAGCAGATTGAATTTATGTAGGTCTTTTTTTTTTTTTTTTTTTTTTTTTAGAGAGAAGCATCTTCTTCCTAACACTACTATTTATGGTATGAGATTTATCTTCATATTCCATCTGAGCTGACTCTAAAAAACCTTTTCTCTATCATAAAAACTTGGCTCTCACAGTGAAAGTCTTGGCTCTCATGATTATGCTCTGCTTTGAGTTTCTAGAGAATATTTTAGAAATAAAAAGTCAAGATTTGGCTCTTATATTTTCTTCATTTTCTCCTTCCCAAGGTAATAAAAATATCTAGGTTTTTTTTTTTTTTTTTTTTTTTTTTTTTTTT
>NW_016107316.1:10907020-10981480 GCF_001604975.1 Cebus imitator | reverse complement strand
GTTTGAGGCTGAGTCTTACTCTATTGTCCAGGCTGGAGTGCAATAGTGTGGTCTCGGCTCACTGCAACTTTTGCCTCCCTGGTTTGAGTGATTATCCTACCTCAGCCACCCGAGTAGCCAGGATTACAGGTACTTGCCACCACACCCAGCTAATTTTTGTAGTTTTAATAGAGACAGGCTTTCACCATGTTGGCCAAGCTGGTCTCGAACTCCTGACCTCAAGTGATCTGCCCACCTTGGCCTCCCAAAGTGCTGGGATTACCGGTGTGAGCCACTGTGCCTGGCTAAAATATCTAGGTTTTTCGGTAATGGTTCCATGAAGCAGCGTAGAATTAGTAATAATGCACTGATTACTGCTTCAGGAAACCACCCTGATACACTAGAATTGCCACAATTTTCCTTGCCCATTTTAGCAATGATCAGATTCCCATGAGAATCAGGGGAAGGTAGGTAGAGTCCATGAGGGGTAGCAAGGAGACCAAAAGGGGAACATTCCAAAAAATGGAAAGTGAATAGACATCAAAATTTTCTTTATGTTTACCATTAAGAATGCTTGCAAAAGACATCATAAAAATATAGGAGGCAAACAAAAAATATGCTGTTAGTTTCAGCTCTACCATTTCATAGCCATATAACACTTGATAAGATAACCTTACTAATTTCTTCATCCATGCCATGGATATAAGAATATCTGCCTGGCTTGTTTACTTTGGAGGTATGTATCTACATGGAAATCTGAGTAGGTATTATATTTAATAAGCTTTGTTCTTCATAGAGAAGAAATAACTGTGCCTGACAATAATTGTATAAAATGTGATCATTAAGAAAGACCAATGTTCTTTAAATGACAAGTGAATCTACTTTCTATTTTAAAGGATAGTTATCTTTCCAAACTTAATAGATCTTTTTCTATCTCTTCCTCTTTTCCTGCAGGAATACTATAGGCAGGGACTACTACAATTGTATTCATCTCCAAATCTGACCTAGAACTGTAGTCTGTGGTTAAACTTTTGTGTAACTTACTAGTCACTGGGCATTGCAGAAGACTGAGTACTTGGTAAATGAGATGTACACTATGGTTTAAAAATTTATCCCCTCCAAAACCTATGTTAAAATTTAATTTACAATGAGAAAGTATTGTGTGGTGGGGCCTTTAAGAGGTGATTGAGTCATGAAGGCTCTGCCCTCATGGATGGATGAATCCACTGATGGGCCAATGCATTAATGGGTTAATGGATTGATGGGAAATCATGAAAATGAAACTGGTGGCTTTATAAGAAGAGAAAGAGAGACCTGAGCTAGCACACTCAGCCTCCTTGCCATGCGATGCCCTGTGTCACCTGGGGGCTCTACAGAGAGTCCCCACCAGCAAGGAGGCTCTCACGAGATATAACCCTTCAATCATGGACATCTCAGCCTCCATGATTGTAGGAAATACATTTTCTTTTCTACCTAGTCTTAGAAATTCAGTTATAAGCAACAGAAAATGGACTAAGACAATGCACAGTAGACTGTGGATAGTACAAATAAAAGGATAATAATGTGGCCCCTGTTCTTGAAAAATTCCAAGTCTTACTGAGAAGACATTTATTTAATCATTATTTATTTTTTCAATAAATATTTATCAAGCCCCCTCATGTTCCAGGTATTGTTATAGGTACTAAGAGAACAAATGTTTTTTAAATGAAGCTTTCATTTTTGTGAGACTTGACTCAAATGCACAAAACAAGTTTTTTGAAATGTAAGTCATTACTAAATCATGTGGTACAGAGGATTAATGCTGTTGGAAGGTACAGGAAAAAAGATGAATGTGAGGGTGTTGGTTGAAAAATGTAACTTTCAAGAAATTACATTTTAAGCTGTATCTGAAGTTTAGAAGAAATCTTTCAAATGGAAGAGAGAAATACAAGGAAAAGACTCTAGAGTAGGCATGGTTTATTTGTAGACATAGAGGAACATTGCTTGACTTAAACAACATGTATGTTTTAGAGAGTGTTGGCGAATGCAACTGGAGAAGTACTGTGGAAAACTATGACAACTAAACTGAGAAATTTAGTTTCAATGGAATTGGGAGTAAAGGGCCATGGAAAGTTCTGGGTAGAGTGGTGATCAGATGTTAGGCATATAAGGGTGTGTAATGTAATAAACATTGTCTTTAGATAATATGGATTTGATGCACTCAAAATTCAGGCCACAGGAAGAATTACACATTAATTTTCATTTTCAAAGGCCCACACACTCTGAAGAAGATTGTAAATTACACGAATACTTGATTATTTGTATTATCTTGACAAGTCTGCATGAAAAATAATTTCTCCTGAAATACAGATTACGAATTTAATAAAAAAGAATATTTTTGTCTTAGTTTCTAAGTTATATAGTTACATGGTACTGTGTACATTCACCTCCATAACATTTACATATGGGATAATGGATATGGATTTAATGCAATGATTAATGATTTGTTTACTTGGAGTTACGAAGCCATGTTTCTGTTGAAGGTTGGGGACCAAAAATGAGAGTTTAGACTTTTTAGGAACAAGCTCACTGAACACAGAGAGAAAGGGCTTGGAGCATCAATTTAGGAACACTTTTCTTTTTCTTGATCAAGTGACCAAAGGCAGATTGATAAGCAGGCATTATTTTCCAGAGATGCTTAAGAACTTATTATTGAAAGACTAACCAGCCCTCTATTGAGAAGTCAGACCATAGCAGCCATGTGTTTTATAAGCTTTTGCTTTGTTTTAAGGTGGAGGGTTCCTCACACTATTAAATTTGGACTTGGTTAGGGATAATGTGGTTCAGGTTTTCCCATAATTGTATGGGAATTCCCTGGGTGAAATGTATGGGTCTGGGAAAGATCAGATCTGACTATGCTCAATAACTTCTGACTTTCCAATTCATCAGAATGCCCAGTGGTCTCTCCTCATATATCTCCTCATCAAGCTTTAAGTTGGTAAAGTCTTTCGTAGATAAAATGGTGCTTCTCACCACGGGCTGTCAATGAAATCCAAAAGGAATAGAATGTGTGTTTGGTCAATGGAATTGGCAAACAGAGCAGGCTTCTGGGGCATCTGGACATTGTTCATACTGAAATCTCTTATTTGTTCATTTAGAAATGAACAATCAGGAAAGCTTCTACATTTGGGGGATGTTTGTAAAATGAGTTCTTTTAGGTTGAATTTGGCTACAGTCCCATGTGAAGCAGTTGAACTTTTTATTCAACAGATTTTGGATAAACCAGGGAAGCTTGGCTCCTCATATTGTCTAACCTTTGTTGAGTTGCCCATTTTTGCAGATTCTGACATCTGGAATGTAAATTAGAACTACGTATTTAATATTTCTGTTTAATGTTTATTATTGGGTTCCCCTGAAGATTGTTATTTGGAGTTGGCTACCAAGGGCCTGTTATTCTAATTGACAGAGTTCTCATCCAGCTTTATGGTTATTCATTTCTCTCCCTCAGTACACTAAGAAAGGGGTGGTGAGCTTTTTCAATTTTCACTGAAAAGAGTAAATCAGTAGAGATGTATAAGTTGATACTTTTGCCTGGAAGTTGATAAATGTTAATTGAATGAACCATTCTAGAGTCTTCTAGGATATTTCTGTGTAGAAACATCTTGTTTACACTCTAGGAACTTTGAAGAACCAGTGTTGGTCCTGCTAAAGATAATTCTGGTCCTCAGTTGTCTAGATTCACTATTTTAGACCCTGAACACATCAAGTGATGTACCTTGCTTTACTAAATTCTGTAAAGCTTAGTCAATGACTACTAGACATATGGCTCCCAATGCTATTGGGAATGCAGTTACATGGAGCTGTGTATGTTGACCTTCATGACATTTACATTTGGGGTAATGGATATGGATTTAATGCAATGGTTCATGGTTTGTTAACTTGGAATTACCAAGTCATGTTTCCACTGAATGTCAGGCACTAAAAATAGGGGTTTGTAAGAAAAAACTTCTACTCTTGAGTAGCTATATTAGTTTGTTAGGGCTGCCATGCAAAATAGCACAGATTGGGAGGCTTACATAACAGAAATGTATTATCTCACAGTTCTGGAGGCTGGAAGTCCAAGTCCAAGGCATTGGCAGTGTTGGTTTCTTCTAAGGCCTCTCTGCTCAGCTTGAAGATGGCCACCTTCTCACTGCATCTTCACATTGTCTTTCCTCTGTGAATGACCTCTCTGGTATCTCTGTGTCCTAATCGTCTCTTCTTGTAAGTACCTCACTCAGATTGGATTGGGATCCACCCTAAAGACTTCATTATACCTAAATTACCTCTTTAAAGACTGTCTCCAAATTCAGTCACATTCTGAGGTACTAGGGGTTAGGGTTTCAACATGTAAATTTTGGAGTGTGGGCACAATTAAGCCTGTAACAGTACTTTCCAGTACTAGAGGAGAAGCAATACATCTAATGATTATGATACAAGTGTGGAATCAGCCAAATGTAGGAGCAAAGTTCCATAGGGATTGAGAGACAGGAGTGCTCCCATCTGTTTGGAAGAAGCTTTATGGATGAGAAGATTCTGAGATGGATACTGAAGAAGAGATCTGAAAGAATGAACTATTGAATTATGTGAAATTTCAATCATTTAGATAAAATATAAGCAATTTCATATGGTATAATGTATTTATTTTTGTACCCATAGTATAGGGCAAGGATTGACAATTTTCTTTTCTATAATATTAAGAACCAGATGGTAAATATTTTAGGCTTTGTGGGCTATATAGTCTCCTTCACAACTACTCAGCTCCACTGTTGTAGGGTGAAAATATCTATGGATAATACATAAATGAATGAATGTATGATATATTCCAATAATACTTTATTTGCAAAACCAGGCAGCAGAAATAACCAGTTTGCCGAAGAGTCAGGGCAACAACTCAGGTCCTCTGACTCCCAGACTAATGTTCTTTCCTTTATGCCACACTAATTTTAATTCGTAGGAACTAGTAAGTTTCCAAGTGAATACTGGAATTATTTTTTTCAATTTAAAAAAGCCCTTTTGGGAAAATAAAAACTTCTAAAACTGCCAAGAAAAAAGACAGCAGGCTGAATTTGCCTTCTGAGCCATAATTTGCTTACTCTTGTATAGGGAAACTTTAAATTCCCTTTTTTATTTGCTGAAACATGTCTTCCCTGATCCTTTCACACCCCTGTGCCGATCATGGAGTTCCTCTTCTGTGTCATGTCTATCCCTTGTCCATTCCAAAGCCGAGCCTTTCAACATGCAGAGACTGCAAAGAGCAGAAAACGCCTTGGCTGCAACTCAGTGTTGTCATGTGGTAACAGACCACAAACCTAAGCCACTTCCGCCTTGTTGTTGAACTCTTGGCACATGTGTGTTGTGTTTCTACTTTATTGGCTCTTTAGTGGAACTGCAAAAAGATTTGTGGCCTCCTTTCATCCAGCAAGAGAAAACAAGCAACCACTTCTCTTTTCACAACCTAAAATCCTCCTTAGTATCCATATTGCAGAAGGGGCTTTTTCACAGTGTCAGATCTTTCCAGATAACTGAGAATTTCCAATAAATAAAAACAAACAATTCATTGTGGATATAAGATTTACAAAATGTACATAAATCTCTCCCTGTCTTTACAGAAATAGGAAACTGATTATAACGTTACCTTATTGGGAAGACTCCGTGGTATCGCTGGGGACTCCTCGCGTACTAGTTCTTTACAATATCGAGTGGCTGCTCTGTGTCTTTCCAGGACCTGGGGTTGAACGGTGACCAAGCTAGGCAAGATTCCTCTTTTCATGGAGGTTTCATTCAGAGGGGAGAAGCAGGAAATAAAGAAGCAGAAAAGCATATAAATCAAATAAATTCAAGTGATAATTATTTGTAAAGGAAATAGAGCAGGGTAGTGGGATGCAGATTGAGGGTGGCTATTTAAGAAAGAGTTAAAAGGGCAGAGAACGGAGAAGGGGCTGGCCGTGTGAAGTTTTGCCTTGGAGTTTTCTTTTCCAGGCAGAGGCAAGGGCAATGCAGAGGCTTGGGCAATGCAGAGGCACTGAGGTGAGAACACGCTTGGTGCAATTGTAGATCAGCAAGACCCTTGCGGCTGGGATAGATGAATTGAAGGGACAAAAGTAGAGGGCAAGGCGGAAAATCTGCTCTGGGATAGTGAGGCCCCAGGACAGACTGAGCAGTTAAGACTCATTGTCCCAGACATTGTCCCAGACCAAAACAGTCTCAGATGGCTGTACTTCTTAAAGTCCTTGTGTCCTTCCTTTTCTTGTCTACCAAGTTATCTTAGCTTAGACTGCTCTTAATATTCTGCTTTAATCTCTGGGATGAGAAACTAGATAGTTAATCTTAATTTACGATGCAGTAAAGTCAAATCGAAGTCTAAATGAGAGTGTGAAAAACTCTTCTACGAATAAAGTTCATGGGGTGTTTTACAGCCTTTTAAAAGCTCAGACTCCTTCTTCCTACTGAACTCTCAGCTGTGTTTTTTGTTAGCTAAGGCTGCTGAATGGCTGACTTCTTCATGAGAGAGGAGAGAGGAAACACTACAGTCTCCTCCTCTATAACTGTATCTCCCACTCTCCTATATCCTCAGAAAGAAATTTAGTAAATTTCCAAAGGAAAACGCTTGCCACTTCCCAGTAACTGTGTCTTTTCAGGATGCCAAATCATCAAGACGGACTTTGGAGGCTGAACACAGGGGTTAGTGCCCACTTAACTCTCTCCTTCATTTTCCTCTTTGTTGCTTGGATTCACAGGACAATTCATCATAGAAAACAATCTCTCGCTGCTTCTTCTGTTGTTAGTAATGAGAAGATGAACAGTACCACCATTTCTTTTCCTATATAGAAGAAGTGGCATTTGAATGGGGCAGGATTTCAGTGAAGACCATGGTGAGGGTGTTGGGGGCTAAAGTGTGTGAATGTTCGGTCAGTGTGTGAATGTCTCTGGGCCTCAGCTACCTTCTCTGCTGCCCTTTTCTCCTTTCTGTTCTCATACCATGTCATCCCATGGGCTCCTTTGGCCAGAGCCTGTCAATAACGTTTTTTCAACTACAAATCCAGTTTTTAAAGCTCCATTTTCACTGATTTTACTTTTTCATAAGAATTAAAGACCAGAATACGGTTTGACAGAACTAACATTGATTTTACCACCAGGTGCAGGAGACAATCACCCTGAGTGACTTCCGGGACACATAATAACCCCACTGTGTCCTCCCCAACCCTTCCTTAAAATTCCATCATAACAGCTATAATACTTTGATTTAAATTTTAAAACTCCCATTAAAATGTGAATACCTAGAGGAAAAATAATGCCTTGAACTCTCTCTAAGAATTTATCCCTTAGGGTGAGTTAGATATTTTACTGACATTAGATTTTTATAGGAGAAAGAGGGAGAGTGTGAAAATGGGAGAGTACTCTGAAAAGCCGGGAACACCAAAGACAAACTTTGCTGACTTTGCAATCATCTAAAGCTCCAGCGTCAGGAAATGTCACTGGGCTAATTGTTCCCTACTTCGGTTTATTAAGCCTGGTCTCTTTGGTTTGGATTGGTTTCCTTCCCTCTGCCCAAGCCACGATGCCATAGCCAAGCATCACTATCCCTATTGAGTATGATTTGCTACAATTGCTGGGTCCAAGTTTCTGAATCATCTCAAGACTTGATGTATTTGTTCTGTTGTTTGGCTACCCTTCTATACATATCACAAAATTTATCCAAATCTGGCTGACCATTTTCTGTTACTACTATCCCCTCCTTTATTAGTAATATATCTAAGTCACCCTAAGGGATAAAGGATCCTCCATCCAGGGGGGAGGAGGGGATAAGAGTAAATCACAAAACCCTTCCCTGTCTTTCATCCATCTCTCTTTCTTGAGTCAGTTTTTTCTCTTGCACCCTACATTACCCATGTTCAATAGCTCTTCCCCTTGACCATTAATTCCGGATGTGGATCTTGTCAAATCTTGTTTGAAAATCAAAGTACTCTTCATACAGCTACTAAATCTCCTTCATCTTTCATGACAGGGATATCTTCAAGGAACTCCATCTGATTTGTTAAACATGACCTCCTCTGCCTGGGTCCTTGAAGCCTCCCTTCAATAAAGTAGGCTTTTCCAGGTGTTCTCCTACCACCTCCTTTAAGAATGCTTCCAAGAACTCCCTCCACTGCACCCTTCTTATCCCTAAACAAACCAGATGTTACACA
Organism: Cebus imitator; assembly: GCF_001604975.1. Taxonomy (NCBI): domain Eukaryota; kingdom Metazoa; phylum Chordata; class Mammalia; order Primates; family Cebidae; genus Cebus; species Cebus imitator. The sequence continues at coordinate 10,973,294 of NW_016107316.1, read as the reverse complement.
TGCTGGTCTCCTATCTCTCTGCTTGTCTTAAGAGAGATCTTAAAAGAAATATGAAGGATGGATCTGGCTATTTTCAAATCCTTTGGAATTACTTCCAAATAGATGAATTTCAGTTACTGCTGCTTTACCTTGTCTGCTCTTCCCATGAATGCATTTTACTTTTTGAAAAAAGTAAAATGAATAGTCATGTGTTTTCCACTGCTTTTCATGATGTACTTATGTTGTATTTTTTTGAAACTTGCCTATAGGTCAGTTATCTTCAAATGTAAATTCAGGACTTGAGGAGACTCAATAGAAAACATGCCTTGGAACCAATGGAGAGATTGATTCAGAACCAATGGAGAGATGGGCATAGCTCTATGAAGAATAAGCCTCTCCACCTCTAACAATGTAAGTAAATTTTCTGTTGTTTAAATCCTTTATTAGATATACTTTTCTGCTCAATCTTTGGAACGATAAGATAATTATGAGATTCCTCTCTCAGCACATAGCCCACCCCCTCAGAGTAAAATGCACTCTTCTGGTAAGTAAATAGATACTAAAGAGAGGAGTGAGAGGTAGGGGCTAGGCCACACATTCATGTTGTGTTTTTCCAAGTTTGTCACTTAGAAAAGCCATTCCTAAAGAATAGAATGTGTGAGACATGGATGAGGGGCTGAAGAAGCAGACCTCTGTGGAATTTCCTCCAGATAAAGGTAGGCATAGACTCCCAGGAATCTTAGGCTGCACAAGAATTGCATATGTTGTTTGACGTAAAATGCAGATTCCCAATCCCTAATCTGATTCAAGATCTGGAATAGGACCAAGGGTATCCAAATATTTAAATGAATCCTCAATGATTCTAATGCAGGTAGTTGTTTAACCCACTTTGAGGGACATTACATTAGAATCTTAATAAATATTCTGTGAAAAAAGGGGATTGTATAGTCAACTGTTTTGGAAATACTAGATAAAAACAAATTAAGTACACTTTTTTTTTGATTTGTAATATCATGAACATTGAACAGGATGGGACATGATATTTCTCAAGCTTTTTTTTCAGACCACTTATTAATGATTTGAGAGATGCCACTGCACTAACACAGTTTGAAAGGTGCTAGGTTGAGTGCCTGGAACAGAACTACCTGTTGTCATCTGTGCTGGTTAGAATATACCTAAAATTCAGTTTATAACACTACCATGCTTTAAGAGAGCTGTTGAAAACTTGGAGCATGTTGAAAGAGTTTAGCCTTCAGGGGTTTGCTAAGGATATCACCTGAACAATGATTGAAAGAGACTGAAGAGACTCCTAGGCTAAAATGGCAGTTCAAATATGCTAAACTCACATCTGTCAAAACCCTATCAAAGCTGTAGGAATGAGATTCAGAGGACTAGAAAATAAAGCAAGAAGACATAACCATACATTTCAGAAGCTGGAAAGCATAGAAACCAGCAGTAAATGAGTTATCAAAACCAAAATGGTGGAATCCAAAAGCAGAGTGGAGAGAGCTTGGAATCAATGTGTTACCCATCACAGATTATTCAGAATCTGTGGAATTCTCAGAACAGGACAGCTCCAGTTTTCTTTGTAGCTGGGCATGATGGCGGGAAGGAAAATATAAAGGATTGGGCGAAAACTTCTGGCAAGGCAGTCAGATATTTAGGTTTTCTTCCAAGTTCTATGCCACTAACTAACTGACCTTCTTCCACTCCACAGAAGACTAGAGGTTTATTCTCCTAAGAAGGTAGAGCAGAGAAACCTGGGATGGCGGTTGGCTGGCACAGGTGTTAGTATAGCTAAGATGGGCTATCCTACTGAAAACAAGGTATATGCATTAAATGTTGAATGTTGAGTTCCCCAGTCCTATTTTAACTTCCAGCCCTAACAAGTCTGCCAGAATTCCCTAAGCAAGAAACTGAAAGAATGTATTTTTTAAAATCTGATTAAACCCAAAGGAAAGACCAAAAGCAAGGGCTTACTGCAAAATAGCCAACCACATCACCTACATGAAAGCCCAGTGTCAACAACCTCATTTACAAATGCCTACAGCAATATTCCAGGTGCCATATGCTCTTTCAGAACCTTGCCACTCTCCATTGAGAGGCAGTATTTATTTCTCTCCCATTGAGAATGGGTGGAGCTTTGTGACTGCCTCAATGAATGAAATGCATTGCATTATTTTTGAGGCCAGGTCATCAAAGACAATATGGCGTCTGTTTGTCCCTTTCTCTCTCTGGATGCCTGCCCTTAGAATCTTGCCACCATGCTGTGAGGAAGCCCGAATTACAGCCCATAGGGAGGGGCCCACTGAAGTGGAATTGAGGCTTCAGCCAAAAGCTAGCATCAACCATAAGACCTGTGAGTAATGGACTCCAGATCCTAGATTTGGAACCTTTCAGCTGAGGCCTCTGGTGTCAGAAGTGCCATTCTTGCTCTGCCCTGTCCGAATTCCTGACACCCAAAATCCATGAACATAATAAAAGGTGTGTTGGATTGCTATGCTTTGGGATACTTTCTTATAAGCCATTAATAACTGGAGTAAGCATTAATTGAACCTTTAAACAGTTAAACTTAACAATAATTATTCTGAAGATCATCTTGCTTTAAAAACTTCAAGATCTTCCAGAGGAATAATTTGCCATCTTAGAATTTAAAAGAATTGTGTTTGTGTCTGTATGAGGGAGATCAGATTATAATAGAGGGTAAATGAGTACAGTACGACCTATAAATCTCTTAAAAGCTTTCCTGGAATTTTAAACAATTTTTTCCTTTTGATTAAAAAAATAGAGGATGAGATATGAACTCATTACAAGAATAATAAGTTTCAGGATTTGGTAAAATGAAGAGAAAGTTTTAAATGGGCTAAACAGGAATTTAAGGACTGCTTATAATACATTCCAGAGCTCAGCAACTCTTTTTTTATATTGCCTGCTGTTTGGGATTATATTCATCATTGTTGCCTTCAGTTACAGGTGGGGACATTATTTTGGAAACCTTTCTTTGTATTGTCTTTGTAACCTAGATCTATTGCCCATGACATTTTAGCTATTTAATAACTCTACTGTTCCAGCAAAACCTCCCCAAGGAGCAGTTCAAGCTCCCAGTGTCCACCAACCTAAGCTCTCCATAGGAGCAATGAAAAACCACAGGTGTGAGAAATCTGAGGATTCCTTCTCCGAGGGCTCTCTCTTCAATCATGGATGTATTTTCCTTAAAATAGATCTTAAGCTCTATGGAGCAGTTAATCTTAGAAATTCAGAAATGGAAGATTAACCCAGCAAAGATTAAGCGATTATCTAAATACATTAATTTAAGGTGATTGTTAATTTATTACCTTCAATTCTCATGATGAATGACAATCTGCCCTGCTAACTTCATATAGGTTATTTTCATCAAGTGAGAATGAAAATGTCCTTGTAAGGAAAATACATATATTTCCTCCAAATGAACAACATAAAGATAGCACCACTTATAAAAGGTGTGAAGGAGATTCTGAAGTTCCATGACTCACTCATCTGGTGTGACATTTTTCATTTCAAATAATATTGGTTTCTGCTTGAGCTTATTGTAAAAAAAAAAAAAAAAGGATTCCAATATTTCTAGAAACAAAAGAAAATTTTATTGGCCTTTTTTCTCCCAAAGAGATTTAGGGCTACCAAGTCACTAGCAAACCCTATTGATTCAAGAGATACCTACCATATGTCATTTTTTGCTCAGCTTTTTTATTGGTTCTGGAGAGATGAATTAGAATGAAATCTGCCTTCAAAAAACATATAATCCATGGGGAGATAAGCTATGTATAAAAATAATTAAAATGTAATAGAAAGTGAAATGGACCATATGGAAGGTAGAGACACACTGAGAGTTAAGAGGGAGGGAAACTTTGCAGTCGGTGGTAAAAAATTCAAGATGGTGGGATAAAGGGGATGTGGAGTCCGAGGAAGTTAGTTTCATGGTAGAGTTGAACCAGGGGAAAAACACAGAGGATTTTTCCAGTGAATAACAAAGGCTTGGTTTGGCTGGAACATCCAAAATGATGTACATCAGTATTGATGGGGTCCTGCTGAAGGGGAGATTCCTAGATCCTACCAGACTTACAGACCCAGTAAAATGGAGGGTTCTGTAGGGGCGGACCTGGGCACTCAGGCATTTAACAAGCTGCTCTTGGGACCATAACTACAGCTGGGTTTGGGGATTTCTAGGCCAAAGGACAAGATTTATAGTGGAGAGTGATGAGAGATCACATTGGGAAAGTTGGATGGTGTCAAATGATAAAGGGCCTTGACTTCCAGAATGTAATGGGCTTTATTAATTAGTCTGTGGGATACTGGGAGAGACTCTTGAGTAATAAACTGACAGACCAGAGAGATGCTTCCAGAATGGTGATCAGCTGGTGTGAATAGGACGGATTAGCAGTCCAAAGACCAGAGGTGGGGAAACAATTAGGTGCCGCCTGTAATTTCCTATGAAAAAGTAATTGAAGCATGAAATTTAAGAGTGGCAACAGCAGGGCTGGAGAAAAAAGCATGGGAGGGCTTCTAATCTCATTCACCTGACAATGGTTTACTTTAGTTCCTGGGACATCTCTGACTTTGATCTTGCCTCTCCTTGAAGACACTGTCAGTAAACCTTAAGTACTCATAACCCAGGCTCTTGTTCTTTATGGCTAAAATACGTCGTGCTTAAATATATAGAATGGCATTTGCTACCATCATTTTAAAACAAAAGTATGTTCATTTCACTGAGTCCTCTGACTTAAAGATACTTAAGAATATCTTGATCTGGATGTGATTGACTCTTTGTCAAAATCAGATGGGCCAAGAAATGGCGGAAGCCATTGCATTTTTTTTTTTTTAAATCTACCTAGCACCTTGCATGTGAGTGAACATATAGTAATAACTTTAAAAATCTTCATTATTTATTTGAGCTCCAGTTCCAGTTTCTGAAGATTTTGATTCTGTCCTGGTTTTCTTGAGAAGTCAGGGTATGCTTTTAAAAATGTTGTTTCTCCTCTAATAATCTTTTTCTCTTTCCCTGCTCTCTCTCCTCACACAGCCTGTTCTCATAGGCTTAATGGGCCCTGATTACTCACAGGGATGCATAGAGTAGTCCCTTTAGGGGAAATAATAAGGAGGCTGATGACTTCTTGGAATTACCTGGTCTTTGAACACATTGCACATATTTGGGAAATGGCTCAAAATTCAGCACATTATGGTTTTCCACATGAATAATTGCAGCACATAAAAACATGTATGCCTAGCAACTCTGTGTAAGGAAACACAGCTAAAAGAAAAGAAGGCAAATGCTGTGTCCTTTTGTGTGGAAATATCAGAAGAAGAAAAACACTTGCTGTCTCAAAAACATAGCAGCTTATAAATTCAGATTAATCTTAACATAAAAGATAATAAAATGCAAGTGAATCTTGAGGGAAAACTTAAGACTGATTGCTGTAATCTCTGTGGGACCTGTTATGTGCTAAGCTGTGTCCCTTCAAAATTCATATGTTGAAGCCCTAAACCTCAGTACCTCAGAAGGTGACTGTATTTGGAGACAGGATCTTTAAAGAGGTGACTCAGTTAAATGAACCCATTGGGATGGATCCTGATTTGATGTGACTGGTGTCCTTAGAAAAAGAGGAAACATGGACACACAAAGAGACACCACAGATGCAGACAAAGAGAAAAGATCATGTGAAGACAAAGTGAGAAGGTGCTATCTCCAAGTCAAGTAGAAGACTTCAGAAGAAACCATACCTACAGACACCTTGATCGTGGACTTCCAGCCTCCAGAACAGAGCAATAAGAAACCAAACTTCTGTTGTTTAAGCAACTCAATCTGTAGTGCTATATTTTGTTATGGAAACCCCAGGCCAACAAATATGGACCCCCAGTGCCAAAGTGAAATCAGAGGGCTTGGGAGGAGACTGGTGGCAATGAGAGACCAACCCTGTGTGGCACAGGCCCGAGCCAGGGATATTGTGGGGTCAACTGATCTTCTACCTCTATCACCAAGGGGTCCCTTACCTCACCAGGAGAAGCAGCTGTTTTCAGCGGTTATCTTCATTTTGTCAGATGTGTTAATGGTGATGTAATGGAGACTGAAAAAAAACCAGAAGGAGAGCATATTTTCAGAATCTCTCTTCATTTTAGCAACTTGTTCAAAGCTGAGATCAAATGAAGATTGTTAAGAAGAAGGACTGCAGGTCATAGGAGAAGGCGGCCCTCCACTGGCTTGCTTTCTTGGGTCCTCCCTTTCTCAAACATGCGCCTCTGTCTCCTGCCCTTGACCTGAGATGCAGTTCCTTTACTGTGCATTTTACTTTCATCACTCTGCCCCACTCAGTTACTGGCTGTTTCAATCTCCACCTTATTTTGAATTTCATACTGACTTTCTAATTCTCAAGGCCACCTTCCACAAAGAAACTCACTTTTGCTTCTCCCTGCATGACACCCCAAAGCTGTGAGACAACCTCAGCTGCTCCCACACCAGAATCAACTCATTGAACCCCAGGCTTGGCCAGAGCTCCATGTTGGCCTGAGAGAGTGAGAAGAAACAAGGATGAGCCCAGTCCAGGCACCAATCCTTTGGCTGGGCTGACCACAACCCCAGTGCAAAGAGGAGCAAAACGCCAGCTAATTAACCTGCACTAATAATACCATATTCTATCCAATCTAGGTAACTATCAGTTGAAACACACAATATGATTTTATGTACCAGTAAAAAGAACAAATACTGTCAAACGCTATCACACTGTCAGCTATAAGATGCTTTACATTGCAGAGTAGTTCAAAAGTTTTTATTTAAGTGTGTATCTTATAATCAATGATGACAGATGGATAAGCATGAAAAGGACATGACTTAAGAACAATGAACAAATGCTTGTCTTTTTGCAGACACATGATTTTATGCTGTGATTTTAAAGTTTGCAATATTTTTTCTGTACTGACCAAGAAAGAAATACATTTTCCTACACCACAGTCAAAATCCATGCAAATGAATCCCCATAGAGTTTCCCAGGACAAGGTAATGAGGCATGAATTCAGGGTAGATATTGTCTCAGAAGTTTTCATGAACACCCAGGCTTGTGATTACTGCGTATGAAAGTGTTTCCAGAGAGTCTTGCTTTTCTTCTGAATGTATTTCTATTGTTTCAGGTTGCCTGATAGCCCTTGCTATCTAAATTTTCATTATCTGAATTATCGCTGTCTAAATGAAGACACTAAATAGATGTAGATAGGTTTTTTTTTTTTAGATGGCCTGACATCTCTCAATATCTGAACTCTCATTCCTGTCTATCTGAAATCCATGAGCCATCTGATGTGGATAATGTTTCACAACCAGAGACTGAAAATTTCCAGACCTAAATGGACCTTTCCAATGAAAGAATTGCCAGGTTTCTACATAGGACTATGCTTAAGCCCTGTCAATCACCTTCTTACGCAGAAGCCTAGCAATTCTTTCATTGGAAACTCCATCATCCAACTGTGCGAGGTTGAGCAAGTTACTTCATTTTTCCCACCTTTGTTTCACTGTCTGTCCTATGGCGGTTATAACTGGCTCATAGAGTCGCTGGGAGGAATGGATGTGATTGATCTTATGTAGGTGTGCAAGAGGACTCAGTGCCTGAGGCCTCACTCCTGCTGCCAGCTTGTCTGCCTCTCTACCCTTCTGCACTCCCCGTTCTTTGACTCCTGACTACTGGTTGGTTTTGGCCAATAGGAGGCACCAGTAAGGGGTTGGGAGAAGGAAGGAAAAAGGAGTTTGGGTACTTATTATTCTCAAAATCTTCCTGCTTTCTACTTCATTGTGTCCCTGAGAGCTCCCATTCTTTACTGGTTCCCTTACCTCTCTTCACACTCTTGAACACAGTCCCTCTGTTAACATGTCTTGTGTTATTCCTTTGAGGGCACCATCTGTTTTCTGCCAGGGCCATGACTTGTACTCTCTCCCAGGCTTGCAGGTGGTGATGTTTGCCCCCTGATGGAGTTTGCTGCCTTAAGAAATTGTATCTCAGTTTAGCAGTAGAATGACTTATCCAGAAAAATCCTCTATTTGAAACCTGGCTCTGTGCAAGCTTAAACATTTTGTTTATGTGGTGAAAATAAGGAGAACGTCATTCTTGAAAAGGGATTTCTTTTTAAACTTTTGGCCAAACACCCCCTTTCATTCCCTCCTCCTCTTAAAAAAGAAAAAAAAGAAGATGCTCTGGCTCGTATTTATGAGGGAGTTAGGCATGCAGTTCTCCTTTCAAAGCTGTTCACATGGAAAGGAAACTGGCCTTGACATTTACACAGTCCAGGAGGATTCCAAATAGAATTTGGACAGATTGGGAAGTTACCATCGTGGAGTGTGGGGAAAGTAAGCTTGGTGGGAAGATGTGGTGACATATATGAGGCAATCCATAGATGTTAGGAATGTGCTGTTCTGTATGTGCCTCTCTTCTTCAAGATCCAATGGGATTGCCAAAAATATGCATATGTTCTTTATGATATCACATGAGAAGACCATCCAATTAAAGCACTCCACACTACAGGCAAGGAGTATAAGTGCTGCATATATTTATGATTGCTTAATGTCAACAAAAGGGTCTTTTAAGCACAGCACATTCCTTACCCTGCACTCGCAGATCATGCTAAACACATCCAAATGCACAAACTATAAAAGAGGGAAGAGGCAATACCGGCACCAAGCTCTTTGGTTTCTGCATCTGGCTGGCGTCCACTGGGAGAAATGTAAGTCAGAGTTTACCACATGGATTACAAATGTGCTGAATTGCAAGAATGAGTATTAAATGAAAATATCCATAGCACCTGCAGCTTGTCCGGGAAAATTCCCCCAGGGTGTTGTGGGTGCTTTTCTAAAAAAAAAAAAATGTTTAAGGAAAAAAAGGAAGACAGAGTGAGATGCAAATGGCAACTCCAGCTGTTTATAGTAGCAACTCCATTAATGTTCCTGAAGGGTTTGCAGAGTCAATTCAGTCAATCTGAGCTGCTTCCATTCTCAGCATGAGTTTTGGGGGGGCAAGTAGGGGAATATCATTAGCCTCTTTCCTTTGAGGTTTGGATGATCAAGACAATGAAAATAATAGTGATATAAATGGAAGTTGCTTTAAAAAACAAAGCATGTCAGTGCAAAGGGAAGCATGAGGCTAGCTCCATTTCTCTGACCCAGCGGTAGTATTTATTCTGTTATAAGGTCAGGGCTGCTTCTAGAAACAAACTGAGAGGCTACGTGGATTTTGTTGATTTAATACATGATTGTGTGTATATATATAGAACACTCTGAACATATGTAATATCTGGCTGTGTTTCAATTAGCTTCTGTGTGTGTGTGTGTGTGTGTGTGTGTGTGCATGCTTGCATGAGAATGCTCACACATCCATGTATGCTTGTGTGCATTTGAAAAGAAAATTAAGTTAGGGGAAGTTCAGTGAAGTGGTAAATTTCTGGAATTTGAAATCAAAATACCTTGAGTCAACTTATCATCCTCTCAGTGTAGCTACTTGGGCAAGTTATTTAGCCTATCTGCACCTCTGTTCCCTAATGCAGCAGTCCCAAATCTTTTTGGCTCCGGGGATTGGTTTCATGGAAGACAATTTTTCCATAGTCTGGGGGCAGTTGCAGCAGGAGGGAGATGGTTTCAGGATGAAACTGTTCTACCTCAGATTATCAGGCATTAGATTCTTATAAGGAGCATGCAACCTAGATCCCTCGCCTGCAGAGTTGACAATAGGCTTCCTGCTCCCATGAGAATCTAATGCCTCTGCTGATCTGACAGGAGGTGGAGCTCAGGCGGGTCATGCTCACTTGCCCATTGCTCACCTCTTGCTGTGCGGCCCAGTTCCTAACAGGCCATGGATCTGTACTGGTCTCTGGCTTTGCTAAAAAACATTATTCAATGATACTGTAAAGCAAAGTAAGACTATTCAGCACCATCGTGATAATCACAGGGACCACTGCAATGGGGTCTTGGGTTCAACTTCAAATGCTGCTTGAGCAAGTGGAAGTTTATAGCCAAGGAGCAGGGTTCTGGTCAGCAAATAGAACATTACCAACCGGAAACATCAGGGGAAAGGGGGCCTGTGGCTAAATTGACTTAAGAGAATTTTTGCTGAAGGCAGGCCAGGGTGATAAGACATGACCTGGAAGATGATGAAGCTGAACACATATCCAGAGTGATGAGATATTGAATGTGAGGGTTCTATCTAAACTGATTTAGCACAGTTCTTTGCTAACAGTGGATTTTATTTTACTTTTTTGAGACAGAGTTTCGTTCTTGTTGCCCAGTCTAGAGTGCAATGGCATGATCTCGGCTTACTGCAACCTCCGCCTCCTGGGTTTAAGCAATTCTTCTGACTCAGCCTCCCGAGTAGTTGAAATTACAGGTATGTGCCACCACGCCCAGCTAATTTTGTATTTTTAGTACAGACTGGGTTTCTCCATTTTGGTCAGACTGGTCTCGAACTCCCGACCTCAGGTCATCTGCCCACCTCAGCCTTCCAAAGTGCTGGAATTACAGCATGAGCCACTGCACCCAGCTTAAAAGTGGATTTTATAAGAAAATGCACAGTGAAGTGTGGTCAAAGAGAATTTTTGTTACCATGTAGCTTTTAAAGAAACTATTAATGGCTGTCATTAGCACAAATATGATAGACAGATAGATATATTTGTTTGAGACAGGGTCTCACTCTGTTGCCCAGGCTGAAGTGCAGTGGCATGATCATGGCTTACTGCAGCCTCGACCTCCTGGGCTCAAGTGATCCTCCCATCTCAGCCTCTCAAGTAGCTGGGACTACAGGCATGCACTACCAATGCCCAGCTAATTTTTTATTTTTTGTAGAGAGAGTTTCACCATGTTACCCAGGCTGCTCTTAAACTCCTGGGCACAAGTGACCTGCCCATGTTGGCCTCCCAAGGTGCTGGGATTGCAGATATGCGCCACGTTGCCCACCCTGTGACAGATACTTTTAAAGTATTCTTCTTTAAGAAGAATATATTTGTACCCTTGTTCCCACCTCTGACCCCCATCCCACAGTAAACAAGCATAGACTTTTAAAGGAGAGTTCTACTGTGTCTCCTAGGTCCTGGGGTTTGTGGTGTCAGTGTGGATAACTGGTGAAAAGAGGACTGAAATGAAACTAAGATAAGCTGAATTGATTTACATTATGGAAGGGCAAAGAGGTGGGGGAAAGCAGAGACCCAGAAATGCCAAAAGAAGGCAGAAAGCTACAGGAAAGTTACAGCCACTGAGAGTTGAATTTTAGGAGCACTTTTGGCAGTATGGAAACAATGAAAAAATAGATTTGGTTAAGAACACTATACTGTGATGGGCAAAACTTTGGAAAGATAATGATTTAAAGCAAATTTTGAAGAATTTTTTCCTATATGTTGCATTTTGTTATACCTCTTTACCATTTTCTCAGACTTCAGTAAATAATCAAAATTGTTTGCCCTCTCTTCTGAATTGATTGTATGTTGAACTTGAACACTAGGGAGCTCAGCTTTTTGTGTGTTACAGGAAGATAATTTTTAAAGTGATCATTGTAAGAATTTTAACAAACATTTTGATGTTGAGTAGATAATGAGTTATGTTTTCAGTTATTCTCAGGAATATGTGGTGAAATGAGAAAAAAAAAAAAGAAATGCACAAGACGTAGGACTGTATCTGCATCTCTAGGGCAAAATGCTGAATGGCAGAAGGCTGAGAAAAAGCTAAAAGCTCAGTCCTATTGAGAAGTTAATCATAGCCTAGACTCCAGTGAAGTAATCAGATGCCTTTCCTACTGCCCTGAATCTTTTCTATCTATCTATCTATCTATCTATCTATCTATCTATCTATCTATCATCTATCTATCTATCTATCTAACACACTTTAAGTTCTGTGGTACATGCGCAGATCGTGCAGGATTGTTACATAGGTATACACGTGCCATGGTGGTTTACTGCATCCATCCCCCCATCATCTACATTAGGTATTTCTCCTAATGTTATCCCTCCCCAATCCCCTAGCCCCTGCTATCCCTCCCTTAGTCCCCCCACCACCCAAGAGGCCTGGGTGTGTGATGTTCCCCTCCCTGTGTCCATGCCAACAGAATGGGAAAAAATTTTTGCAATCTACTCATCCGACAAAGGGCTATTATCCAGAATATACAAAGAACTTAAACAAATTTACAAGAAAAAACAAACAACCCCATCAAAAAGTAGACAAAGGATGTGAACTGACGCTTTCCAAAAGAAGACATTTATGCAGGCACTAACATATGAAAAAATGCCCCGAGTCTTGAATTGTCCAAAGGGAGACCTGAATCCAAGGCTGTTTCAGCTGCATGTGATTGGTAGGATTGTTGACTCATATCTCTTCATTTAGGGTAGAGAACAATCAGGCAAAGAAGGGGAAGGACTAACCCAAGGTCAAATCATGAGTGAAGGGCATCAGAACCCACAGTTCAGGGTTGTTGGCACCACATCAAGTTCCCTTGCAAATTATCTTCACAATCCTAAGCCCACAGGTTCAGGGCTCATTTGAAAGAGATGGAACAGAGAGGTGGAGCTGGAGAAAAAAGTCTCCTACCATACACTGGATCCACTTTTACACAAGTGCCTGTTGTCTCCCCTGTAACCCTGCACCCCCAGCCCCAATAATGCCAGGCAGCAGTTGGCTGCAGAAAGAAAGCAGGCTGCTGTCCATGCAGCGTTTAGGCTTCCTGTTGGCGGGGCCGTCGCTGACTATACTGCACAGAGTCTGCAAAGTTATGTTAATAATCTCACTGGGCCTTAAACTGAATAACCAAGATTTCACACATGTACCATTCACTTCTCACTTAATATGCACACTCAATTTACACAGGAAGTATGCTTAAGGCTCTTTCAATGACTGTAACTACACATAGGGTTTTTCTTTTATAACAGATTGGCAAATGCCAGAGGTGGTATGAGTGTGGTGTTGCTGGAAAACCTTAGTTTAAATTTCTAGACTGTATGAAATCCTTTTCAAATCTTCTTATTCTGAAAATATATTTTTTTAAAAAATGTAGACCACTCATGGGATTTAAAGTAAAAGTACAAATATACTGTATTTTATGACTGAAATCAAACTGGAAACATTATGCAAACATAGAGCTCTTATGTTTTTATTCTTCCACTTTGAGTTGCAATTGTCTGTCTCTGCATTATGTGCAAACCAAAATGAGAACTGTGGGAATAAAACGCATGGTCCTGTTCACGTTCTGAATGTTCAAGTATCAGCAGCAGGAATGAGCCATCCATAGAGTCACAAGAAATCATGAAAAATTATTTTGTGCTGTCGCCCCTCTTTCTTCATCCCTCCCTGTGATGTATGCCTCTTTAATTGTTGCAGGTCCCTGGGAAGTTCCTCCAGCTTTTAAAGGGGGCAGGAGACTACTTCTGCTTTTGATGACCCAGTGTACCATCCAATAATAGTCACAGAAAAATACATAAGTATTTTCCTTATATCTACCCCAAGTTTTAAATATAGACTTATACTTCTGGCTATGATGTAGTAGTTTGTGGCAGACTTAAAACTCCTGCCAAGAACAACCAGAAGAGAAGCTTGATTTTTTAAAGTGTCTAGAGGCATGATGATGCCACTAACACAATAAGGACTTGAAGGGCCAGATACTGGAAGAAAGAAAGCTCAGTGAGGTGAGCATGCTGCTCTTCTAGTCAGGGAATTCGGCAATTTTTGGTATGGGATAAATGTCAGCCTCAAAAAAAAATACATCAGAGAAAACTATCTCTTATTATAACCTGGGCTGCACAGCTATGGAAAGTCTCAAGTGCACCTGAAGAGGGGAAGGTAAGAGGAAGCTTTTATTTGGCAAAAAGGGAGAATTTTACATAAACTGCTTAGACTTTCATTGATTCTGTAGGCTCAAAGCTGGAGTTGGCATCAGTTCATTGGTGGAGATGCTGTTACTAGGCAAGTGTTCTTTTGAGAAAATTTTATCTGAATTGCTGCAATCCTGAAGAATGTCTAGTGTTAAATCTGATCATAGAAATATGTGCATGCATGCAAAATGTAGGTCATAAAAAGCATGAGATGCTTAAAGGACATAAAATAATTTCTTGTGAGATTATTTTTAAAAGGCCTTGGGACAATCTTGTCTCAGACATACAAGCATTAACCCTCTGTCTTCATGCTTTCCCAGCTTCAGTTTGTTTGGGTCTGCCAAAAGTGTCTTCATCCTAATATCTGCAACCTTCACATTAGCCCAACAGAGGAGCACTTCTAATGGGCAGAGAAGTGGTATAGCTTTGGGCAATGTTAAGATCTAGGGTACAAAAGGTTGGAATTCTGGATATCCAAGACAGGTAAAATATGAGGGCTAAAATCTTGGAGAGAAGAAAGGTGCAGAAAAGTGGACCTGATATTTGACACCATTTTTATTCTCTAGGCATTTGATTAATTAAGCTGTATAGGGTAAGAAGCTGCAAAGCTAAACACAAATAGCTACAAAGCAGAGCAGCGTCTTTGGTGGTCACATGGCAACACAATTTTTTTTTTTTTAAATTGGGTTTAAAACTTGAAAAAGAGGAGGAGTCATTGCAGACACTTCAAGCTCTAAGTTGGGACCACTGGAAGGTTATATTCTACAAGCTGAGGACAAGTAAAAGTAGACCAACTTTTACAATGATGCAATTCAGTCTCAAGTCAGTTCTATCTTTGATTAGATTGAGATCATCTGTCACCTCCTGCCTTCAGAAGAGAGGCTGAATCACCTCTGAATGAATACTGCATTATTAAAAGCATTAAACATTTTCATATCTGACATGCAATAAAAAATGATTAGGCATGCTGAGAAACAAGATCAATAAATAAACAAGAGAAAGAGATAGATGACCCAGATATTCAAATTATTAGATGTGGGTTTAAAAATAATTTTAAATAATACGTGTAATAAAATAGATGATCATATGAAGAATTTCATGATAGAATTGGAATCTATATAAAATAATCAAATGGAAAATTTTAGAAATAAAGTTTTAATATCTGATATTAAGAAATAGATGAACTTAACAGCATATTAGAACTAAAGAGGAGCTCAGTAGCTAGAAGACAGTTTAGGGGGAAATAGTCACAGTGAAGCATGAAGACAAAAGGCATAAGAATGACAGAAAATAATATCAGAGACACATAAACTATGGTGAAAAAATCTAACATAGATTTTATGAACCTCTGCGCTATTGGCATTTTGAGCCAAATAATTATTTGTTGTATGGATATTTTGTCTTAGGGACAAAATTTTCCAAATTGAGAGTCATTAGTTTAAACCTAGCATAATAAAAGAGAGAATAGGACAAAAATGGCTGAGAATTGATACAAGAAGCACTGCAAATCCAAAACCTAGGCATATCAGAGTAAAACTGTCAAAAGAAAAAATAAAGAGAAAATCATAAATATAGCTAAAGGTGGAAAAAAGATATGTTACTTTTGAAAGAGCAACTTTAAGAATAAAAGTTCATCTCTCAACATAAATGAAGGAAACAATGTTACAATTGAATGGTATCTCTAAGGTGCTAAAACAAAATAAATGCTGTCAGAATTCTATAGCCAGTAAAAAAAAAAAAAAAAAAAAAAAAAAAAAAAAAAAAAAAAAAAAAAAAAAAAAAAAAAAAGAAAACCTCAAAAATAAATAACAAATAAAGGCTTTCCTGACAAAAGCTGAGAGAAATCATTCCCAACTCATTTCCCTGCAGGAAATACTTAAGGGAACCTTTCAGTCAGACACACAGAAAATGCCAGAAGAAATGAAGAACAATAGAAGAGTTAAATACATGGCTAAATCTAAATTAATATTGACACTATAAAATAATAACAATAATATTTAATGAGATTTACAATGTATATAGAAATAAAATATATGGTAATAATAACAGGAAGGATACAAGGGGTTTTACAATAGAAAAATGAATATAACAGTTCTTAGATTGCTATCATTAGAAAGACCTGCTTGCAAGGTTGGCTATATATCTGGGAACTTGAATTTTAGGAGGGTTCCCACCATTTCCTGAGCCAATAGCAGTGGCTTACTGTGTGCAAAGAGTTTGTGTGAACCATATGATTTATGCTGAACACCTGGTTTCCTTCTGGAAGTCTGAAATTTTGGTACATGCCAGACAGAAGTTGCCTGTATGACCGATATTTAATAAATACCATGGGTGGTAAGTCTCTAATGAGCTTTCCTGGTAGACAAGCATTTGACAAGTGTTGTCACAATTTGTTGCTACAGGAATGAAGCACTTCTTATATAATTCCACTGGGAAAGGACTCCTGGAAGTTTGCGTCTGGTTCCCTCTGAACTCTGCCACATGTACATTTTTCCCTTTGCTGACTTTTTTGTACCATTTTACTGTAATCAATCAGAGCTGTTAGCATAACTATATGCTGAGTTTTGTGAATACTCCCAGTGAATAATCAAAACTTGGAATGGACTTGGAGAATGCCAGATACAGAGCCTTTTAACTCTCAACATTTAAAAGTTCAAGGTTTCCAGGGCTCTTTCAACATCAGTGAAGTGGTAGAAGCAAAAATTTGTATTAGTTTCTTACAAATAAAAAATGCACACTGTAGTCTTCAAGATAACCACTAAAACAAAATGTACGTTTACTTAACCAGCTAATAGAGGTGGTAATAGGCAATAGGGAATACTTGCTTAAGCCAAAGAAAGTCCAAAAAAAGAAAAACCAGAAAAAGCAAACAAAATTAATGTGACAGATGAAAAACAAATATTAATATAAACCTAAATATTTAGCAGTTCCATTAAATGTAAATGGCCTATATATCCTAATTAAAAGACTAAAGTAGGCTGGGGGCTCACACCTGTAATCCCAGGACTTTGGGAGGCTGAGGCAAGAGAATCGGTTGAGCCAAGGAGTTCATGACCAGCCTGAGAAGCATAGCAAGATCTCATCTCTAAAACATAAATAAATAAATGAGCATAATTGTGTGCATGTGTAGTTCTAACTAGTTGAGGGGCTGAGGTGGAAGGATCACTTGAGCCCAGGAGGTAAAAGCTACAGTGAGCTATGATTATGCCACTGCATTCCAGCTTAGGTGACAGAGTGAGGCCTTTCCTTGAGGAAAAAAAAAAAGGTTAAACTAGATTTTGTAAAAAATCCAACCATATGCTGCTCAAATGAGAGTACTTTAAATATAAGGAGACAAAATTGTTGAAAGTAAATGTATGGAAAGTAAAAGTATGGAAAAGCTATATTAAAAGTTGAAAGTAAAAGTATGGAAAAGCTGTATTAGGCAAACCAGTGATATACTGGAGCCAGCTATTTAGGGCTTACAAGGTTGTGAAAAATTCAGAAATTTTGACTGTTAAAACTTTGTTATTTTAACATTTACACCACTGATGCAAACCTTAATCAAAAGAAAGGTGATGTGGCTGCACTATTACCAGTCTTCTCTAAGGCAAGAAGCATTGTACAGATAAATCCATTTCGTACTGATAAAATAATTAATCCACTAATAAGGTGCAACAATTCGAAATTTGCTTATACTTAACAACATACCTTCAAAAACAGCAAAATTTGATGGAATTTAAAGAATGTGTGCTGAACGTGCAGGTTTGTTACATAAGTATACATGTGCCATGGTGGTTTGCTACACCTATCAACCCATCATCTAGGTTTTTTTTTTTTTTAATATTTTATTGCGTTTTAGGTTTTAGGGTACATGTGAAGAACATGCAGGATTGTTGAATAGGTTACATACGTGGCAATGTGATTTGCAGCCTTCCTCCCCGTCACCTATATCTGGCATTTCTCCCCATGTTATCCCTCCCCAGCTCCCCACCCCCCACTGTCCCTCCCCTCCCCACATGCATTAGGTATTTGTACTCATGCTCTCCTTCCTGTTTCCCCCAAACCCCAACAGGCCCGGGTGTGTGATGTTCCCCTCCCTGTGTCCATGTGTTCTCATTGTTCTACTCCCATCTATGAGTGAGAACGAGGACATATATGTAAATTCACAATCATGATGGAAAACATCAACATATCTTTCTCAATAAATTGTAAATATATTAGAAGAATTTCCTGCCTATATGACATGAAGTGGACATAAACACGTAATTGCAGAGCAAAGCACCAAATATTTTATTATCAGTTAAGATCATTCCCATTGCAAATTATAAAAACTTTGATTCAAATTGTTTTAAATGTTATTCATCTGCAACTTTTAAATTCCTATAATAACAGAAAGTTAGACATAGAAAGTCAGGACCTTTAAAATCAAGTAAACAGAGTGCTTTAATTTTAACACAAAATATACCACACCATAGAGCAAATTAATTGTAATGCCTGAAAGGAGAACCCCTTGTTCTTGATCCAATGTTGCTCATGTTACACCATGTTGCACTCCTGGGTTCCCTTTTGAGCCTATTCTATTTTGAAACAAATCTTGTAGTTTCTTCTCTCAAGCAAATAATCAGGCTAAAAAGATTATACAGATAATAATGCAGTATTTTATATGTACTTTAAAATTTTTCTTTATTCTGAAATCTTTATCCAATTATAATCAGGTACAATTGAGAATTTCCAAGACAAATAAGAATTAATAATTCATTTATTTACTCAGCCATCACATATTCATTGGTATTTATGTGCAAGATACTTTGCTAAGCACTGGGAATTTAAGAGTGGCTTTACTGAATGCATTATCTGGAAGGGGAAATGAATGAACACATCTCTCCCATCATAGTGATAAATGCTCCCATAGAAGTATGTACTAAGTAAGTGTAAATAAAAGATAAAATTTATTGAATAATCTTTTATGGTCAGAAGGCTTATAAAATATGGTAAATATATCACAAGCTTTATGGAAACAAATATATATGAGCCTGGATGCATGTATGTGTATGAGAATATGGGTTATTAAAAATGGCTGAAGGTAACTTTAGCAGTGACATAAGAACTAGACTCAATGCTGTTAAACCAGATCATTGGGAAATAGAAGAAAGACAAAGGTAGTCTCCAGCCTATTAGTGGGGAAGACCAGACGAAAAGTACCAGTACAGCTTAGGCAGAAGCCTATTTATATGAATTGACGGTAGAGACCTACCAACACCATCTATGAAAGAGCAGGAGAATAGATTGTGGGACTCTGAGTGCCTTTCTTGCCCTTAATACCTACATGAAGTAAACAGCTACATGTAGTTCCCTCAGAATATTTTATTATTTGATCCTGTTATTCTGACCAATAATGGTTGCAATTAAAGCTTAGTGCTCTGGCCAAAAATAATCTAATATACTGTTCAGTGTAGTAGGGACTAGCCACATGTGGCTATTGAGCACTAAAAGTGTAGCTAATCTGAATTAAGATATGCTCCAAGTATAAAATACACAGAGGATTTCAAAGACTTAATATATGAAAAAGAAGTAAAACATATTACTAAATTTTTTACTCAGCACAGGTTAAAATATAAATTTAGATATGCAGAGTTAGATGAAATGTTATTACAGTTAGATTCACCTTTTTCAGCTACTAGAAAATTAAAAATTGCTATGTTGCTTGTAATTGTCACTGGCGTTATACTTCTGTTGTACAGTGCTGCTGCTCTACAGGCTGGACCAACAGCTTGTTAGGAATTGTGGTGCAAGAACTGCCTGAGAGAGGTGCCCCATGTTGAATGGTGACTGGTAGCCAATCAGATTCTTTCTCTTGGGGGGGACTCCTCTCTCTCTCTCTCTCTCTCTCTCTCTCTCTCTCTCTCTCACAGACACACACACACACGCACACACACACACGCGGAAGAGCAGAGAAGGGAGGCATCAGAGAAGTTGTTTCATAAGAATTGTGGGCCTTTATGGTAGAGAACAATGGATGGCCACTTCTGAGGAGACAGGTTGAGAGCATCATCAGACAGCTCTCCAACTATGAACAATGTTCTGTTTTCGAGAGGCCCAGCTGTATGGTATCTCCTATTTTATTTCTTCTCTGTATAATGTCATGATGTCTCTATCACTTAAGGTATCTTAGCGTTTCTACATTCCTTGTACCTCAGAAGAGCTGAAACCATAATCTGGGTAATAGAAAGGTTAGAGAGGTTGGCAGTTTTCTGGGAAAGAGGAAGAAAGAGTTCTCTGTGAGAAGATACAGCGTTTAAGAGTAAGAGAACCTCTCTTCATCTCGTTGGACATACAACCTGTGCCTGCAAGGATGCAGTTAGAAGGCAGGCAAAATGCTTAGTTGATGGAAAGTAAATAGCCGTGGTCATTATTATTATTGTGATTATTTTTATTGCAGTTATCTTTTCATGAGGACTTAATGAGATAACATGGGTACAGCACCATGCATAATGCTCAGTAGAGAATTTTTTCCCTCTTTCTTTTGAGCAAGATGAACCAGACACATTGGGTGTCTGGAAAGAGGGTTACATTGAGAATTACTAACTTTCATTTTATTTTTTTAGATGAAAAGCGATTATTTCACACCATCAACCAATAAATTAGTTTTTGCTTGTTTAAGAAACCATTTTCTTGAGTCTTCTATACAAATTCTCTTACAGCTTAGCCAAACACCTGCACTCAAACTTTGACATCCTCACACCATCCTTTCTTTATGCCAGTGTTTCTCAAGTGTGGTCCTCAGAACAGCAGTGTCTGCATCAACTAAGAACCTGTTAAAATACATATTGTTGGACCCCTACCCCAAACCCACTGTATCAGTCTCCGGGGGCCCAGGAACCTGGTATAAGCAGCCTTCTTGGGGAATGGTACACAGTGAAGATGGAGAACCACTGCTGCCTGTCTTTACCCACGCAGTCTCCCCAGCCCGAGCTGTTCCACTGCCTCCTTTCTACACAATCTCCTAACCTAGCTGCTTACTCTGCTTTCTCTTCCAGAAAATCATCCTAAATATCCCGAGGAAGTTTGTATTTTCTTGATGAAAGGTTGACACACCTGAGCTAATTCATGCACGAGTGTAATTTGTTCTGTAAATGGCTTCATGTGTGTGAGACAATGAGCTTGAATACTTCTTGGGGGTAGGGGTTCTGCAACCTCTCTTCCACTTTCTAGTAAGTACACAGTAGCTCTATTTTCTGCATTGAATTGAAATTACAGAGAACTTCTTTGTCTTTGCGTGGAACACAGTGATATTCTCCCTTCAGTTTAGGAGTAATATCCCAAGCCTTAGCTTTCTGTCTCCTTCCTGCCTGAGGTGAGACATCTAAGATTTAGGGAAATGGACTTTGGAAGCCTCTCTCCCTTCACTTAAAAACTTTCTTTCTCACTGACAAAAATGCCAGGATATCCAGAGGTTTTTTCCTCTTAAAACATTGGGGGTGTTACTGTAGCTTCAGAAGTGTTGCTGAATTTTTAAGAGAAGTTCTGAGAAAAGGAGATAAGGCTTGAAAGTCATCAACAATTTGCCTGCTCCCTCTAAGACCATAAGAAACTCTTTAGGCACATTAAAATGTTTTCCTTTAATTTTTAATTTTTGTTTTACGATAAGGCTAATTAAAGCAACACCTGTTTGGAATGATATAGTTGGTGCTGGGTCAACATTTCCATTGGTTTATAATCCAGCTGTGAAAACTCAATTTGAACTAAAACTTGGGTGTATAATATCCAAGCCCAGGGGAATTCAAAAGAAACACTAATATACCAGTGTGCATATTAGGAGACAAAACAAATAGACGCAAAGTGGTTTCAGGTGCTCCTTAACACTTGTGCAGTGTGCAGACTTTTTTTAGGATCACAGTTTGTAGGCTTTCAGCTCCTCATGTAGGTGGGATACCTCTGGGTATTTAAAAAGAATGAAAACAGGTCAGTTAGTCTGTGTAAAATATCAGCTACTGTGTATGCATGGTAATGAGGTTTCTCTCATCAAGGGGTCTTAAGATGTGAAATGACTACTCCCATGTTTCTCTGGATTTAAGACTCCCTAGGGGCATCCTGATATGACAGATGACAATATGTCTTGAAGACCAGTGGGCTGCTTCTGTCTTACCTCTTCTGTTGGGAGGCCATGAAGCTGAGATTTATTGGCATGTCATGTAAGGAGACTGGAGCTTGGGTTCAGGATGGCAATGATACTGCAGATTAGAACCTGCCCTGCAGTGGTTCTCAAACACTTCTTAATACCTACAGGGAGAACAGTAAATAAAGCAGATAAAAGTGGAGCTTCTCAGATGGAATTAGGGGGAAAGCCTAGAGCACCCAGCTACTCAACGCAAATATATCCAGAAGCCCAGGAGAGGCTTGGTGGAACTCTAAGACTGTGAGAAGCGTAGTTTAAAAACTGCTGTCCTACCAATGCTATAAGCAACTAAACCAACTCTAAGCTTTATTTTCATATGCTCTTTTGGAATAGAAGTTTGAACAGTCAATGAGGAGGTAAGATTTATGTTTAGCAGGCTTTGACACCTTTAAGAAACCTGAGAGCTCCACAGAACTGGGTATTAAGAAATGATCACTTGACAAGGATGAAGACTGGAGATGAGTCTGGGCCAGCTGACCTGTGATGTGCTATATGTGAGAGCTTTTGCAAATCACTGGGCTCCAGGATCCTTTCCTGGGAAAGAGGATAGAAATTCCTGCCAAATTCATAGGTTTCCTTTTTTTTTTCCTTCTTGTTTTAGAAGGTTGTGAAATCAAATAAAATGATGGATTTTCAATTATTTTGTAAATTGTGGCACAAGTGGAATTAGCACTATTGAGAGAGTCTAAGGCAGAGTAGAATGTGATTTACTGTATTGGAAATGTAAAGCACAGAGAAGAAAGAGAGAAATGTTTCCTAGAACCCTTAGAGAAGGTGTGTGTATTGCACATGGGCAGTCTCAACAAGACTACATCTCCTTTTACATCTCCAATTCTCTTTCCCTCTTCATCTTCCTCCCATCCCAGTCTTTCCTGCTATTCTTGTCTTCCTAGTTTTCCTGCCAATTTGGAGAAATACCTACTAATCTGCAGTCAACACAGAGTGTTTAAGCTGGGAAAGATGTTAAGAGATTATGCTAACTTCCGACTCTACAGTTGAAATTCCAAGTTTAAAGTTCAGGGCCTTGCATTCCCAGTCCATACTTTTTTGACTAATGGTAGAGGTGCCCAGTTGCTTCCATTGCAGTGGATAAACACACCACTGCCACCATGACCCTGTCTGTGTCCTTCTGTATGTGTATTTTTCTTTCTCTTTGGGATTAGTGGGATCCAGAAGATCTGACACTCTGAGACCCCACCAGGGAGCATCTGGGTCCTATGCCACCTCTGTTGTCTCAGACACATGATGCTTTACCACCATCCAGCAACCACTCACCTGATATCAAAGCCTTCGCCTGAAGGTGTCAGTGATTGAAAACAACCTTGGGTCTAGATATTCTGGGGGAGTTTGTTTAATTATGAATAAAAATTGCTGTTGAGGTAATGAATTTCTAATGGTTGGGTTTTAGATATCAGCAGGTGTAACACTTGAGGTGGGAAGTCCAATCCCAGGTCCCTCTCATCCTACGGGGCTAACTGTCTCCTTAACCTGAAAGCAAGTTTGCCCAGATGTTTTCCTCATTTATCTTGTCTTCTTTCACCTTACAAGTGTTTTAGCTCTTTGCAGGAGTGATCCTGTAACAGTCAGAGGAAAAGGAGGAAGAGTAAATATGTGCAAGGCAACCCTTCATCCAAACTTTCAGCTTTATCTGGTTACTCTTAGAAAATATTAGAAATCCTTAGGTGATGTAGAAATAATAATAGTACTGAAACTACATTTCCTATATTGTCTATGCAGTCAGGAATAGCAAAATATTCTTTAATCATGTGCATTGATCTTCGAAATTCAGAAAAATATGGTTCACATATATAGGCAGGACATTGCAGACCCTCTGATGGTTATGGCTTATCTTCTGCTTTGGAGATTACAAAGCTAGGAAGAATTCAAGAGAGGAGGTGAGGGCAATGAATGGTTTTTGTTTGCAGTTTGACAACCTGGTGTTGGTTGGAGTGCTCTCTGGAGGCCAAGAGATCCATCTGTCATGTGAGCTCAACACAAGCTAACCCCACTTGATGGGATAAGGCTGAAGGCAACTGAGGGCTGCCAAGTCTCCAGCCCTCTGGGAAGAAGCCTGCAATGTCTCTTAAGAGGTTAGGAGTGCCTTCTTTCCACTGGGCTTCCTCACATTTATCTCATGCAATTCACCAAGGTGGAATGTAAACTGTGTAGCCCTAATTCCTTTTCCAGGTGACTCTCCTGGGATATGGCTTCCCCCAAAACATTCCCAGAGCTAATCACAATGTTCTATGACTATAACAAAGAAATCTCAGCAATGGAATAAAATGGTAGCCACTTAATAAGGCAGCTGGTGGGCTGAGTTGAATGAGTTAAGGTCAGCTGGCTCAAACCCTTCATTTTGCCAATGCCATACTTGAGGTATGGAAATTGGAATGTTTAACCTGGTTCCCAAAGTAGCAAGTACTGAGATTAAGTATGGTGCTCTCCTGACTTCCCAGCCACCCTGCAAATAGAGTCATGGGAAAAAGAGAGGATTCTTGTTCAAACACATATTTCTGGGGATTTTCTGTGAAAAATGTCAGGAATGGGACATTTTATGAGCTGTTTCTTCAGGATTAGTTCTAAGCTTTGAAACCAAAACAGAGGCTTCTGGGCCTAAGGATTGAAGAGCAATTGCAGAAAGAACATTTAGGTTCATGAGCTGCATTGTACCTTCACTCTGTATCCTGTTTAGCACTCTAGAGTCTGGCCATGGGTACAGAGAATATATTAGTCTTTTCTCATGCTGCTGATAAAGACATACCTGAGACTGGGTAATTTTTAAAGAAAAAGAGGTTTAATGGACTCACAGTTCCATGTGGCTGGAGGTCTCACAACCATGGCAGAAGGTAAAAGGCACATCTTACATGGCAGCAGACAAAAGAGAATGAGAGCCAAGTGAAAGAGAAACTTCTTATAAAGTCATCAGATCTTGTGAGACTTATTCACTACTGTGAGAACAGTAAGGGAGAAACCACCCCATGACTCAATTATCTCCCACCAGGTCCCTCCCAAAACACGTGGGAATTATGGGAGCTACAATTCAAGGTGAGATTTGGGTGGGGACACAGCCAAACCATATCAGAGAATACCTTCAGGGAGTTGTATTTCCATTGCTGTTCTTCTGTATATACTAGGAGTCGGGAACGAGGGTGGCATTCTACTTGGAAGAAAAGATAAGAAACTTAGGAGTCAGTTGATCTGGCAAAGCTTTTTTCAATTATCATCTGTGACTGAGTTTAAGAGACATGTATTTGGTAAAAATGATAGGACATGGTAAGCAAAACGGTTGAAGAAAGGAAGGAGTATAGTATGAATATCAGGCTGTTTATTGAGCTATTTTGCCTAGAGCCCTGAATAACACATGTGAAATAACAGATAAACAAAATCAAATCTCATATGATCAAGTGTTTTCCTACATGCTGGACATTCCAAATGTTGTAATTTTAAGATAAGGGAGACAATGAGGACTACAGGCTGAATTGGGAAGATATTTGTCCTCTTAAAAACAAAACAAAAGGTGAAGCTTAATTCGCACCCTCACCCCCACCCTCATACCTGGGTGTGGGCTGGACTTAGTGGCTCACTTTCAAAGAATGAGAGTAGGGTAAGGAAAAAGGAATACCTTTACAGTGGAGAAATTAGCCAAGGGATTGAAGTTAACATCATCAATTTTTTTTTTTTTTTTTTTTTTTTTTTGAGATGGAGTTTCACTCATGTTACCCAGGCTGGAGTGCAATGGCGCGATCTTGGCTCACCGCAACCTCCGCCTCCTGGGTTCAGGCAATTCTCCTGCCTCAGCCTCCTGAGTAGCTGGGTTTACAGGCACGCGCCACCATGCCCAGCTAATTTTTGTATTTTTAGTAGAGACGGGGTTTCGCCATGTTGACCAGGATGGTCTCGATCTCTTGACCTCATGATCCACCCTCCTCGGCCTCCCAAAGTGCTGGGATTACAGGCTTGAGCCACCGCGCCCAGCCCATCATCAATGTTTTTATGTGAGTATCATGTTTACTGATATGATGTGATGAGAAGGACATTTCTGTGGCATTTTTTTCTCAAAGCCTGTAACAGCAGTCTCAACATGAGTAAAACTCAGATTGGAGGACATTCTGGAGGCTGCCTGGTCAGTGCTCCTCCAGCCTGTTAAGGTCATAAAAATAAAATAAAAATCAAAGACAAGAGGATATTGGGGAAATATGACAACTAAATGCAATGTGGTATGCTGGATTGGATCTTAGAACTGAAAAAAAAGATATTTGCTAAAAAGCTGGTGAAATTCAAATAAAGCATGGAATCCTGTTCATAGTACTGTACTATGTTGGTTTCTTAGTTTTGATAATGTACCGTGGTAATGAGAGATGTTAGCAGTGTGAATAATGGCACTGTCTAGGCAACTTCTCTGTAAATCTAAAATTATTCCAAAATAAAAGGTTATTAAAAATACAATAGCCCACAAGCCAACCAACAACCTCCCTTGGCCATGTGTCTCTGCTTTCATAGCTGAGCCTCTTGAGAGACACAGTCACTGTCCTCATTTGCTTTCTCTACCAATTCATTCCCCAGCCCAGATCCCACTTCATTCCTGTTTCTGCCCTACCAGACTCCTATCTGTGATGCTGTTGACACATTGGCTATTTTGTTCTTTAAACTCTGTCCACCTTTAGTTAGTGATTGCCTAGGGTCTCAACTGCAGACCTTTCCTCTCTTCCCACACATGCCCTCTGGATGATCTCATCTTCCTGTATCTTCTAATTCTGCACATTGTACACACCAATGACTCTGAACTCCATTTTTCCAGTTCAGACATTTCCCTGAAAATTCTCCTGCCTCCTTGCTATGATTTGAATGCTCATCTCCTCCCAAACTCATGTTAAAATTTAATTGCCATTGTAACAATATTCAGAAATGGGACCTTTACGAGTTGACTAGGCCATGAGGGTTCCTCTCCCGTTAATGGATCAATGCTGTTATCATGGGAGTGGGTTTCTGATAAAAGGACTCGTTAGCATCTCCATCGCCTTCTCTTTGCCTTTCCATCACTTCATATCACAGCAAGTCCCTCACCAGCACCTTGATATTGAACTTCCCAACTTTCAGAATTGGGAGCCAATAAATGTCTGTTTATTACACATTACCCAGTCTGTGATGTTCTGTTATATCAGCACAAAACATACTAAGACACTACTTAAAACCCCTCTTGAGTGTCCCATGGGGGATACTTACTCTAAATAGCCTCAAACCTAATTTCTTTTTCTCATCGCCTTTCCCTTAAAAACTTCCTGTATTCCCTACCTTGGTGAGTGGCATTGCTATTCATTCAATTGTCCAAGTTTCAAGTAAACTGGAAAGTTTATTTGAGCCATTCATTTTCCTCACTTCCCATGACCACACTAAAGACCTCTTCAATCTCTCCTCCCCCCTGGGTCTCCTGTACTGTCTTGGTTCGGGCAACGATGCATCTTCACCTGCCCAGCTGCCATAGTCCCTAACTGGGGTCTTTACTTTTACTTTTGGGGCCTTTATCTTTTACTTCTGTATCTCTTCAATCCAATCTCCATGTTTCTGACAATAATATTTCTAAAAATAAATTCTAAACTGTTGACTCTTGTTCTTATAACCTTGCATGACTGACAGGTTGAAGAACATATCCAAAGTGATATTCCCCAACACCTCCTCAGTTTCATCTTTCCCTACTTCACCACCTGTACCCTAGATTTCAGCCACAGCAAACTCCTTATAATCTTACAATTCTGAGACATGGCCTGCTCCCTTTCTCTCTCTGCTGACCTTTGCACAAACAAAAGGCCAGTCCTTCCTTCACTATGGCCTAGTGATGCCCAGTACCGTTGTCAAAATTTAGCTTTATTCTGCCTCATCCTGAGGAAACTGACGCAGAGAGAGATTTGGTAATGTGCTCAAGGTTAACTGACCAGCAGTGGCTTTTCTTATTGAGGACCTTGAGCTGGTAAGGGTTTTTCATTTCTGGTTTATTTGTTTGTTTGTTTGGTGATTATACCCTAGAGAAGCAAAAGGGTTTAGGGCATTTGGTCTGTTGGTTATCAGAATTCGTTATGAAGTGAGGAAGGGAAAACTGGAGTGGCATAAACAGATACTTCCTAAGTCTGAGACAGGTGAGAATAAGGAGAAAAAGGCAAAACATCTCCCAAAATGATGGACTGGTCCCAAAATTTAAAACATTAATTTATAGCAATAATCCCCAAGAAAAACATCCACTCTGGCAAGTGAATCCCAAATTGGAATGGCTGATGCATGGCAAGGGAGCAAGTGCTGAGATGAAGTATGATGCTGTCCGCAGAGAAGAGGGGTGGACGGCGGTGAGTTATGGCTCTAATTCCACATGGACTGCAAGTAAATAACATAGTGCCAGAGTGAGGCTCCAGATGGTTTGTGTCGTGAGTGTGACCAGAGCTCCACAGAGGAGCTGGAGTCTGGGAATTCAAGCCAGGCCTGAATTCACAAACCTGCCAGCATGTGTCTACTGGGTGTGCCAGTTGCCCTTTGACAAATGCAGGCTTCCACGGAAACGACAGATAGCAAACCTTGGAGGCCATGTCTCATCCTGGCTAAAGCCCACTGCTTCCTGGGAGACAATTATCGATAACTTTAGGAAAATGTCAGTGAGCCTCACTAAGTTTCATATACACACATCAGCCCATCACATCTATTGCAAAGTGAATGTTCTGGGCTGGGGGAGGTAGAATTAAAATATAAAGGTAAAGTGGCCATCCTTTTTAACCTCCAACTTTATACCTTATTTTATATGTCCCCACTTCTCCACCTCCTGCCCCACCAGTGCTGGGGCTACTTTGATGAGACAATAATGACGGTTTGTTCTTGTAGAAGTGTGTGAGAAATGTGGAGGCCTTTCAGAGGCTTGTGTCATCTGTGGGTTAGAGCTGTGGCTACCCAGCTGAAAACGTAAGTGAACTTTCCCAGTGGCTCCTGTCAGTAAAGCCAGCGTCTCTAAACTGGAACTAATTCCTTCTTCAGTGCCACTAGGAGTAGAGGAATCTCACAGGGGAGTGTGTAACAGCCTGAAGTAAAAATGGAAGAGGTGGCAGCAGTGCCTCAGGCCCGAAGGGATGGAACACAAGTAACAGGTAGCAGGCAGCTGCTTGGGAACTGCAGGGCACAATGACTTCTTTAAAGACAAGGCCC
Organism: Cebus imitator; assembly: GCF_001604975.1. NCBI lineage: Eukaryota > Metazoa > Chordata > Mammalia > Primates > Cebidae > Cebus > Cebus imitator. The sequence continues at coordinate 10,944,130 of NW_016107316.1, read as the reverse complement.
ATGTTGACATCATTGTCTTTGGATATGTGTGCGTCTGAGGACAAATCACAAATACTTTCTTTCGGTTGAGGGCATAGAGCTTTATGATTTATTCCCTCATTCACAAACTACTTTTGAGAACTTATTACCTAGAGGATCAAAAAAAGAATATGGTGTATTTCCTGTTCTTATGAATCATGGAATCAACACACATTTCCTGAGCAAGTTCTACTTGCAAGGTGCTGGGTGTGGAGACACAGAGATGAAAGTTGCTGTCCCCAATACAGTGTTCTTCATCTAGCCAGAGAGACAGACTTCTTTTAAAAAAAATGTATCTTGATATAAGTAATTTTAAGAATCTAGTGGATCTGTCATGGAAGGAGATTTGGTGACTGAGGAAGAGGGTGAGGTGAGGGAGTAGCAAGAAAGAAGCTGGTATTGCCATCTAGAGCAACGTCATGGGGACTTTATGCTGAAGATTTGAGGAGCTGTGGACAACTCTCTGTAAGGGATGACATGTTGAGATAGTGTTTTATATTACTTGTCAGTTACATGGAGGATGAGTGAGGGAAGCAAGACAGGGGAAAGCAGGGGAAAACAGAAAATGAAGAGAATATGCCCCAATGTTCCTTTTCTTGTGTTATAGACTTCCAATCTCTAGCAATTACACAGTGACATGGTTTGGCTCTGTGTCCCTACCCAAATCTCATGTTATATGATGGTCTTCAGTGTTAGAAGAGGAACCTGGTAGGAGGTGATTGGATCATGGGGGAGGACTTCCCCCTTGCTGTCCTCATGACAGTGAGTACGTTCGCATAAGATCTGATTGTTTAAACGTGTGTGGTACTTCTCCCTTTGTTCTCTCTTTCCTGCTCTGACATGTAAAGATGTGCATGCTTTCCCTTCACCTTCTGCCATGATTGTAAGTTTCCTGAGGCCTCCCAGCCTTGCTTCCTGTACAGCCAGTGGAAATGTGAGTCAACTAAACCTCTTTTCTCCGTAAATTATCCAGTCTCAACAGTTCTTTATAGCATGTGAGAATGGACTAATAAACATCAATACCAGAGCAAACAAATGTTAATTTCAAATGGCTACTATGAGAGGCTTAAAAGTAAAATGGCTTGTCCATCCATAGATCTCTTAGGCTGCCTTCCCCAGGATTAGAGGCCCATCTGCTTGCCATGGAGCTCAACATACGATAAACCTTACTTTGTTGTCCTACTGGTAATTTGTGGTCTGCCCACTAGGTCTGGGGGCAGGAAGATGGCCTAAGTAACCAAGGATCTCTCTCTCCATGCTAGGGAGGCAGGGGGCTTGAGGGCTGTCTGCTCCTGGGCTGGCACAGGCTCTTATTTTTCTCATGCTGAATTGTTGGAGAAGTGGTTGAAATCAGAAGCAAAATGCCACATTGTACGCCCACTGAAGTCTGGGCTCAAGGGAAAGGAAAATGATTGCCAGCATGCTCGCTGTTCCCAATCCACTCCTGGACCTTAAGCTGTCTTGAACAGAGTTGCCAAACAGCTTGGTAGAGACTGGCCTTTGGGTGGGTGTGGGCAGGGGATGGGAGGCAGGAGAGGAGCAGTTTGCTCTCCACCTTGATTTCTTCTTCAGAAGCAGATCCCTTTCTGCAGGACTCTGGGATCCTCTACAGCAGGGTAAGTCTTTGACTTTGCATGAGAACTTACTGGCATATATGCCATTTGACTATATATATGCAAATAAAAGTCTGTTTAAGTTGATTTAGAGTTTACTCTCTTGGTAAGATCAAATCCAGTCGCAAAGCCTTAGAAAGGAACTATAGTAAAATAATGATAGTATCTTTTTGTGGACTGTCGGGTGGCATTCTAAATTTTTATGTGGAAAAGGGAGATTATCAGGAGGTGGTAATTTAGGCATCTGGCAGTGACAAAGCACCATGGAAAGTCTGGGGCTCGGTAGGCTAGGGTTCTAGTCCCAGTTCGAATTCAGTTGTTATCTTGTACAAATCCCTTCACTTCCTTAGCCTTGTTCACCATAAAGGAAATAAGGGTGTTAATCTTTCAAGTCAGCACAACTGTTAGATTTTCTGGTGGAGCTGACTGAGGCCCGAAGAACTGAAAATGCTTATTTATGAAAGGTCTCAGAGTGAGGTATCAGAGCCATGAGCAAACCTCATTCTCTCTGTTCTGTAGGGAAGGCACTAGGGTTCCACCTGGGCCTATGTGTGTACTTCACTGTGGGGCAGTGGGAGAGGCCACTGCAAGGTCTCAGGTCATCATTGTGCCCTCTTGTGTGGGTGTTGATGTGAGGATGAGCTGTCACTGATATAAACAGAGTAGTATTGGAGAGTAGAGTACAGCAGCAGCTTTCTGGCTTTTCTGTGTAATAATACCACAAGATCACGGTCTGTAAATGGCACAGGGGCCAGAAAGGGAGGGTCCTCTTTTGTCCTTGAAGGGCTAGTAGAGAATTGATTCCTACCATGTGTTTGTGTGCTTCTGCCATTTGCTTTTTAAACATGCACAGGTTTGTCTGGGATTTTGGCAGAATAGCAAGACCTTTCAAAATGACCACAGTGATCTAGGCTGATTTACAATGTGTTGCCTTGAAAAGTACATGCTCAAAGTCAGGCTTGGTGCATTCTAGGATGATGCCATGTTCTCCAGACAACAGTAAGCTTAGGTGACCCTGTAGATGGTTCCTTAGGCACCCATTCAGTGGTGTGGGTGAGAGCTAAAATCCTTAGCTTCTCTGTTCCTGAGTCACTGACGTTTTCTATAGCAGATGAAAGGGACAGAAGTTGCTGCATTTTGGGCAAATTGAAGTGAGTAGATAAAATGCTGACTGTTACTTTATAGGAAGCAAGAAATGAGTCTTCGGGAATAGAGTTCAAAGCAAAATTAGCTTAATCCTTAATTTTTTGTTTCAATTTTTAAGTAATATGTCATTCCATAGTAACAATAATAACATGGTTATAAAACTCCGAGTGTCCCTCTTTCAAGTGCTTTATTAACTTTCAAGCCTTACAACAACCTCACATGGCAGGCATTATTCTTATTCCCATTTGAAAGGGGAGAATCAAGGTATGGAGAGATGAAGCACCTTGCCCAAGTGTCAGAGCTGAAATCCAGACCCAGGCAGTTAGGCTCCAGGTCTGGGCTTGTAAGCACCACAGCATGCTGCTTCTCTGAAAAGCAAAAGCCAAACAACACGCGTGCTCAGTCTTCTAATAACAAATAGCAGCTCCTTGTTCACCCATCTCACCCCTGACTTTCGTTCTCCAGAAGCAGCCGCTTATATCCTTACTGCCACTTCTTCTGGCAGTTATTTCTGTATTTCCAAAAATCACATTTACTCTCTTTTTTCTTATTTTTCTCAATTTTAGATATTATTTATTTGCTTCGTTCAATGGAAGATGAAGATTTAGTTCTCTACGCCATCGCCTGCCCCTTCCTTAAACACACATACACACGTCATCTCTCCACTCGCCATTTAAAGCAACAGCACCATTTTTTAGTTAAATAATATTTAGTGTCTTGCATTATATAATCATGCAAATGTTACTCAAAGTTGAACCATACAATATGATATTACTCATTATCCTTCTCTGCAACATCCTGTAGCCAGTAATTCCTTCCTTTGTTTCCTACCGTCATCTGTACAGCTAATGCTGGCTTTTCTAACAGAGCTATAAAGCACTTCTCAATATGAACGGATACTTCAGGCAATCTTTCAGGTTCCGTTTTTTCTTAGTTATTCCTCTTGGAGCCATCTGTCCTGTTCTTCTATGCCAGTCAAGATTGTTTATGCTGTAGCACTGAGGCATACCCGTTATCCTAGGATTTATCTTCATTGTCATCCGGGGAATTCCCTTCATTGGACTCCTAAGTTGAGTCCCTGGTTTCTTGAATCTCATGTCTTTCTCTTTCTTAGTTTAGTCTCTCATATGGAGGGTTTATATCTTCCAGTAGGTCCCTAAGAAAAAAACAAGGAATAAAAAGTTTTGAAGACCTAACATGTTTTAAAATATTTTTATTCTACTCTCACATTTGCTTGCAGATTGGGTATAGATTTATAGACTGCATACAATATTTTGTTCTTATTTTAAGGCATTTCTCCATTGTCGTTTGGCTCTTAATTCTACTTTTTGAGAAGTATGCGACCCTCCTTTCTTCCTAATTCTTTGTATGGAACAATTGTTTTTCTCTAGAAACTTCTAGGGATTTCTCTTTATCCTACATTTCATGATGATATGCCTTGATGGGTCTCTTTTATAAATTTAACATGCTGGGCATGCAACATTTCCTTTCAATCTGGAAAGCCATATCTCTTGGCACAATAATATTTTCTTAAATTTTTTTTTATAGTTTCTTTCTCTGATTATTCTTTCAGATGATCTCATCAGTTGGATATTGATTTCATGGATTTATTCTTTAATTCTCTAACTTACTTTTTTAGTGTCTTCTTACCAGCTTTTTTGCTATATTTTTCAGGGATTTTCCTTAAGGGTAATCTTCTATTCATTCTATTAAATTTTTAAATGATGCTTTTAAGTGCTATAATATTTTTAGTTGTAAGAGATTTTCTCGTTTGCTCCTCCTTTGTTAATAGCACTCTTTTTGCACAGATTCAATATCTTTTCTTACAGCTGAGATTTATTTTTTTTTCTGATTTCTCAATTGCTTCTGCTTCTCCTGGGTTTATTTCTTTTTCCTTTTTGCTTTAGATTTTGTTTGTTTGTTTGAACTCATAATAGAAACCTAGTACAAATGTCTTAGTGCAAGTAAATGGGACAGACTCAGTTTTAAGTTCAAACCCTAGAAATCTTATTTGAACCTGTGGGTACATTTATTAGCTGTGTTACTGGGGGGAGGAGGGTTTGCCAATGGTGGGTTTGCCTTGGGGTTGTTGGATGAGGACCTAGATGTTTCGCTGGGTTCCCAACTTAAGATTTTTCTTCCCTTGGGGAAGATCAGATTCCCCTGAGAAGGGTTCTAATTCTTCAGTCCACTGCCTAGGGAATACAAGTCTGGCTCCTGGTGTTTTGGCTGCTGAACAGGGAAAGATGGTGGATTTCACTGTTTCATGTGCATGTGCTTATTTATGCCACCTTCTTTTTCTTTTAATGCCTCACCCCTGTCTTCAACTGAGACTGGTATCCTCCAGTATCTCTGAAAAATAGACCTGTTTGTGCCTGAATGGACCAAAGGCAATTGCTTGACTGTATGGGCTAAGGGGAGAGCCTGGGGTCTACTTCTTATATAAGTGTCAGACAATCTTCCTATTTTCAGGCTCATCCTGCACCAGCCTTGAGATACACAATACCCTCTCATCTCTATGACTGGAGGGTGTTGAGATACACAACTGGGTTGTACTCGTTAAATCAGTTGACATCCATGGGTTCCACAGTCCCTGAACTGGCAGTTGGATTTTAGTAACCACTCAATTATCTACTTTTTATTCCCTAAATTTCATTGACCATTTCTTGTCTGTTGTAATACTGCTTTCATTTTCCTTGTCATTATGGTTTTATATCTTTTGTATTCTTTTATTTTAATGGTACTTTAGGAAGAAGTGGAGATGAGTGTCTATTTGACTTTCAACAAATCTCTTCATCCATATGTTGGCTTTCTATGTTTAAAATAGCTGAAAATATCAACCCCTATTTCCCTTACAGGATAATGTTTAGGGTTCACCAAAATATCTCATGTACATGTCAATTAGGAAACAATTTCTGATTGTTAGAGCATTGGGGGATTCAAAGGGTATGCCTGACCCAATTTCTGACCTCAGGGGAAGAATAGACAATGCTTACAGAGGAGAAGGTGTACAATGTGGGCAGTAAAGGGGAGATTTCTGGGATTGGAGGTAAGGAGGAGTCACAGAGTAGGTAACTTTTGAGTTGTACTCTGAAGTTAGGAATGGTGCTTGTCTGGGAAGAGGAGAATAGAGCATTATCAGTGGTAGAAACAGGTCAGAAAATGCATGGAGCAAGAATTTACCAGGCAATAGGGAGGAAATAGGGAGGAAGCCAGCAATAGCAGAGTGCTCTTGGGATTCTTCTTGGGAAGATAAGACCAGAAAGGCAATTAGAAATAGTTGGCAGAAGCTTATCTGTCAGGAGAGAAAGCATAGACTTATGTCTAGGGACTTGATCTCCTTCAGTTATTGTAAGGAGATAAAGAAGTAGCTATGCATAGTTTTTTCACAGTTTGACTCCAGAAGTTGGGAATTTCAGTCAGGTCCTTCAAAAGGCTGCAGACAGAAAGAAGCAGCTACCCCAGTTGCTCCAACGTCCTGCTGGCCTTCAAGAATGAACTGAGGTGGGTTCCTTGTCATGGGGCTATCCTAGGAGAGGAAGTGGATTTACCAGCACAGTGCAGCAGCTCCTGAGAACTCCTACTGAAGATGAGCAGAGAGAAGCCATCCTGGGCTGTTGAGTGACCGAGTGAAGTGAAGCCTGGAGGGGAGACAATTGGGCAGTACAAGTATTGATTAGAAAGCATGAAACCTCACTGACATGTTGATAGGATGATGATATGGCAATAAGCATCTTAAGAGTTTTATTATTTTTCATCTTTTCACACTAACTTTGACCAAGTTGCTTCTTTTGAAGTAATTTGTTGAAAATTAAGGAGCAATTCCTGTTTACACTTGGTGGACTAAATACCTGCATTTGCTCTGATTCCAATTGATACCCAGCCTGAAAGCTTAGAACGCAGTCCACCCAACATCTCAGATTTCAGTATATAGGTAACAGGTCCCTCTCCCCTTATAATAATGAGTTATTAATTTAAATACCCTGCATACTTTAGAAAAGAGTATAATTGATGCTTATATTAATGGCATAAGTGGAGAGAAATGAGTATTCTTTCTGGTTAAAGTCTACCAAAGACCATTGGTGAGATAGAGAGAACTTGGTGAAGAAGATTATTATGGGAATGTCTAATTTTCCAGGTTGATCAGATTGTCCAGATTTCCAATTCATTGCTGGTAATTGCATTCATTAGTGCCTCTCATTTGCTACTGTCACCCAAATTAATTTTTGAAATATGGAGATAATCTCAGCTCTGTTATTTGCAATTATAAACATCTCTTCACCATAGTTCATATAGAAACAGCTTAATTTAAAAATAATAGCATTCCATGGAATATTATGCAGCCATCAAAAATGATGGGTTCGTGTCCTTTGTAGGGACATGGATGAACCTGGAAACCATCATTCTCAGCAAACTGACACAAGAGCAGAAAATCAAACACCATATGTTCTCACTCATAGGTAGGCGTTGAACAATGAGAACACATGGACACAGGGAGGGGAGCACTACACACTGGGGTCTGTTGGGGGGAAATGGTGGAGGGACAGGGGGTTGGGGAGGTGGGGAGAGATAGCCTGGGGAGAAATGCCAGATATAGGTGAAGGGGAGGAAGGCAGCAAATCACACTGCCATGTGTGTACCTATGCAACAATCTTGCATGTTCTTCACATGTACCTCAAAACCTAAAATGCAATAAAAAAATAATAGCATTCCAAATACATAAGTATACAGGTTATGGTTTTGAAATTATGACTTAAAAGAAAGGAATAATTTGCCCAGACAAGTTAAAAAAAAAAAGCAAGTCACAAAAAGGATGCAGTTTTAGATTCTAATCCAAACTATAAAATAAATATCTATGAGCTTACACTGATATAAATAAATTATTGAGTAAAATAAGTGAGGTAGTGTAGGCAAATCTCCCATGCAGAATTCCAAATAATGTATGTAGAAATTCTTCCCTCAAGCAGGGGAGCCTAACTCTTCACTGCTGAGATCTCAGCTAAGAAGTGATTAATAGTAGCTTCTTCCAAGAGCACAGTATTGAAAGGAGTGGGGGAGTAATTTTACAGTGGAAAACATGAAAAATACCACCTTAGCCAAGTGATAAAAATTAACATCAACAGTGATAAGTCATGTTGCTAGTACATATTCTTAATGTGATGTGATACAATTGGCAATTCACCTCTGTGGCCTCCCTCCCAATAACCCATAACCCCAGTTTAATCATGAGAAAAAAACATCAGAAAAATCCCAAAAGAAGAACTGTGTGAGGCTGTTCTTGAGTTGCTACAAAGGAATACCTGAGACTGGATAATTTATAAAGAAAGAGGTTTAGTTGGCTCGTGATTCTGCAGACTATACAATCATAGTGCTAACATCTTCTTGGCTTTCAGAGATGCCTCAAGGAGCTTTTACTAATGGTGGAAGGTGATGGGGAAGCAGGCAGGTCACAAGGTGAGAGTAGAAGCATGAGAGTGAGGGGGGAAGATGCCACACACTCATAAACAGTCATATCTCTGAGAATTCATTCACTATAGTGACGATAGTACTAAGGGGATGGTGCTAAACTGTTCATGAGAAATTTGCCCCCATGATCCCATCACCTCCCACCAGACCCCACCTCCAATATTGGAGGTTATAATTCAACATGAGATTTAGAGATAACAACATCCAGACTATATCAAGAGCATTCTACAAGATACCCATCCAATGTTTCCAAAACTGTCAATATAAATTTTTAAAAATCAGAGAAACTGTCACAAAAAGAGGAGCCAAAAGACACATGACAATTAGAGGTGGTATGATATCCTGGGTAGGATCTTAGAGCAGTAAAAGAACATGGGGTCAAAACTAAGGACATCTGAATACACTATGGCCTTTTATTAATAATAATTTACCAGTGTTGGTTTATTAATTATGACCAATGTACCATAGTGATGTAAGATGTTAATAGTAGGAGAAACTGGGTATGGGGTATATGGGAAGTCTCTGTGTCATCTTCACAATTTTTCTGTAAATATAAAACACTTCTAAAATGTTAATATAAATAAATAAAAGGTTTATTTTTTAAAAAGCAAGTCACCAAAAGTGTATTGTGAATCTACTTATGTAAAAACAAACTAATTCTAAATTATGCATGTAATATATGTCAATATCAATACAAATACTTGAAAAAAATCTAAAGAGGGCATGGGAAGTAGGATTTTTGGAGAAGGAACAATTAAGGGGACTTTTATTTTTACTGTACATAGTTACAAGTTTTGCAAATATGTATGATATACATGTATTATACATATGTAAATATGTATGATATACATGTATTATACATATGTAAATATGTATATGTATTGTTATACATGTAATGAAAATTATACATGAAAAAGGGAAAAGTAAAATGAATATTTTTCTAACCTTAGATCTTGTTTTTGCTTTTAAAGCCAAGTGTGATGCAGACAGTAGCAGTGGGTTGATTGAATACAGGTAACTGCAGCTCTTGATCTGAAATCTCTAACAATATCCCTATTCACTCCTTCAGCAGTCTCATGCTTCTCTCTCCAAAGTTAGATTTGCATCTTCATAAGATCAGATTGTGTTTTGAAGTATGCAAGAAAGGTAATGGGCTACTTGGTTTGGGTCTTTCCTATGAGGATGCTTCAGACTCGAGGGTTTCATTTCTAGAAAGTGCACTGAATTAGTTTGCATCTTAGAAATTAGCCAAAGTACCAGGAATGTTTCTAGCTGGGATGATAGCATTGTTTGGCCTTCCCAAAGCCTTATTCAACTCAGCTATTCCAAATTGTCAGTGGTTTCCTTCCAGAGTGGCTGGGGCTGTCTGAGATGAGTTCAGAGTCACTTTAGGGGCATGGCACTTTCTTACAAGTGCAGATATGAATCCCAGAAGAACTGATTGTTACAATAGGTTCCAGTTACAATAGACTTGGCCTTGACCATGAGGTGGATTGGGGGAAGGATAAGTCAACCCTCCTGGCTATGGGGCTGCTGAGAGGCAGCCAGCAGCCCATCAAGAGTGTGATGAACTTGGATTCCATCAAGCCTGACATCCACATTGGAAGAGTTTCTCTGGGAAAGGAAGACGGTGACATGTAGAAATGGTATGGCAGCAGGAGTCTCTAGAAGAGAGTTATTATTATTATTATTATTATTATTATTATACAATTGCCTTTATTAAAGGAGATAAAACCTGTTCAGGTTGAAGCAGGAGCCAACCCATCTCTGCTACACTCTTACAGTGAAGCCAGGAATAGCCCACAGAATATAAACAAAGTTTCCCAATTGAGCCATCAAAGTCTGGTTTGAGCCTTTTACTCTAATTTTATTGTCTTAGTTTCCTATAACTGCTGTAACAAATTACCACAAACTTGATTGCTTTAAATAATGCAAATTAATTCTCTTTTAGTTTTGGAAGTGAGAAATCTGAAATCAGCCTCACTGGGCTAAAATCGTTGCATCTGTAGCCCAGGTCCTTTCTAGAAACTCTAGGGGAGTGTGTTAGTCAATTTTCATGCTGCTGATAAAGACATACCTAAGACTGGGGAATTTACAAAGGAAAAAGTTTTAATGGAGAACTCACAGTTCCACGTGGCTGGGGAAGCCTCACAGTCATGGTGGAAGGCAAGGAGGAGCAAGTCACATGTGAACAGTGGCAGGCAAACAGAGAGCTTATGCAGAGAAATTCCCATTTTTAAGCCCATCAGATCTCGTGAGACCCATTCACTATCATGAGAACAGCACGGGAAAGACCCACTCCCATGATTCAATCATCTCCTGCCAAGTTCCTCCCACAACATGTGGAAATTATGGGAGCTATGAGATGAGATTTGGTTGGGGATACAGAGCCGAATCATATCAGGGAGAATTTGCTTTCTTACCTTTTCTGGCTTCTAGAGGTCATCTGTATCTCTTGTATCTTTCTGCAGCTTGGGGGCCACATGGGTGCCCAGACCTTAGCTCCCTCCAGGTCTCTGACAAGACCAAGCCTAGACAAAACTTGCTGTTGAGAAGGGAACCCTCACTCTGCCACAGGTTTCATTATCTCTTTTTTTTTTGAGTCATTCTTCTTTTTTTTTTTCCCCGTTTATTTATTTTATTGCATTTTAGGTTTTGGGGTACATGTGAAGAACATGCAAGATTGTTGCATAGGTACACACATGGCAGTGTGGTTTGCTGCCTTCCTCCCCATCACCTACATCTGGCATCTCTCCCCTTGCTATCTCTCCCCAGCTCCCCACCCCCCACCGTCCCTCCCCTATTTCCCCCCAACTGACCCCAGTGTGTAGTGCTCCCCTCCCTGTGTCCATGTGTTCTCATTGTTCAACACCCGCCTATGAGTGAGAACATGCGGTGTTTGATCTTCTGCTCTTCTGTCAGTTTGCTGAGAATATAGGAACACTTTTGCACTGTTGGTGGGAGTGTAAATTAGTTGAAATATTGTAGAAGACAGTGTGGCGATTCCTCAAGGACCTAGAAATAGAAATTCCATTTGACCCAGCAATCCCATTACTGGGTATATATCCAAAGGATTACAAATCGTTCTACTATAAGGTTTCATTCTCTTTAGCTCAGGACTCAGCAGATCCAAGCTGTAGTTTGGAGATATAAACAGACAAGGTTGAGAAAGGCAAGTGCCAAAGCAATGCAGGTGCCTTACTCGACTGACCTGCCAGGGAAGCAGATGCTGGGTCTCATTTGTTCTCTCCTTCCCCAGCATCCACAAAGCCCTGCATGTTGTTTTAGTAATAAAACCTCATTTTTTTTTTTTAGCAGTGTTATTTCCTTTAACTTACCCAATTTCTATGCCACAGGTACAGTTACTTTTCCTACTTTGAGATAAAGAAATTTAGAGAGGGAAAATGACCTACTCAAGGTTACTGCAAGCAACTGGTAGTCTGAGGCTCAGGCCACAGGGTACTCTCAGGTCTCACCATAAGAGATGTCAACAGTTTGAATAAACAGTGCATTTTCAAGGCGGGTGTACTTATTGCTTACATTAATGGCAAAAGAGGAGTGAATGTGACTTCTTTGCTGGATAAAAGAAAATCAGACCAAAAACCGCCTGCATACAAATGCTCACACATGGGACCAGGCATCCCATTTATCATCACTGAAAGGTGCCTGAACCACAGAAATCTCTTTTCAGCAAGAAGCTTGTCCTGGAATGTTGCCCTTCTTCACAATGGTCTTCAGGGCATAAGCATTCCCTGCAAGCCCAGAGTATTTAAATGCATGTTTTATACAACCAGCCATTAGAATAAAGTTCTAAATGGCTCCAGTAAGCTACTTTTACCATATATAAGAAGCTTTTTAAAAAACAAGAATGATTAACAGCAACAACACAAATCAGCTATTTAACCCACAAAATTCCATTTTGTGTGATAAGATTATGAGAGTATGTGTTTCAACAATCTATTTATTAGAAAAACTTAGAGAAAAATTATTGCCTTGAGTATTTTTTTTAGTCCCTCATAGTGTCCAGCACAGGAGCTTGCAACAAAGTAAACAAAATGCTCAGTAAGTGTTTCACTGGCTAAATGTAGTTAACAACACCTTCATTCGTGTAAATATCAGTTATCTTCTAAATGAGATGTCTTTCTTAAACACCTATCATAATGTTACTCTTCATTGTGTGTAAGATGCAGATTTTTAGCATCATGTTCAAAATTCTTTGAATTCTGGCTCTGGCCCACCTTTCCAACTTCCTTCCCTATGTACTGTGACTATACGATATTGACCTATCCCTCCAAAATGCTTGAACTTCCTTGCCTTCATGCTTTCATTTTTGTTTTTTCTACCTAACATGTTCTTTTTGCCTTGTCTGTTACAATCCCTTCAAAACCAAATTCAAATTTAATTTCCTCTGTGAAGCCACACCCAGTTGTTACCACTCAGAATAAACTCTACCCGCTCTTTGACCTGGGTTATAAACTGTGTGTAGTTCTAATGTAGCACTTATCACAGTCTGCTGTAGGTTCCAGTTAGATGTATATATTTTGCTCCACAATCCACCATTCTGTGCTTCTTGAAGACACACTCTTCTTGCCTTACATTCTTTTGAATCTTCCAGTTACCAAGAGACTCACATATATTAAATGCTTAATAAATATTGATTTAATTCAGTGATTTTATAGCTGAGCTACACAGTAGAAGAATATGGCATAGTTTTTTAAAAATACCAACTCTTACACCCCACCTTAAAATGAATAAGTCAAAATATCTGAGAGTTGGGGCCCAAACATTGATGTGTTAATAAAGCCTCTCACATAGTTCCATTGTGGGCAGAGATGAGCTTTAAGGTCTGTTAGCTGGAAGGTAGCCCTCTCCTAACTCACAGTTTTTCCTGGCCTTGATCACCCACATCTCTAAAGACAAATCCTTGCACCTGGAAAAATTTTGACTTCACCATGACTTTGAAGTGAACTTTAACTTCTAAAGAAATCTGTGATGACACAAAAGGCAGGTGAGATATATAGTTGAGAGATCAACCCCCACATGTGGAAATGGTTTGTTGCACTCTGGAATGTACCTGTGGAAAAGGTAGTTTTGAAAATGTGAGTAGCAGACGCTCCTGTTCATACACATGCAATTGACCGATTATGGTGTGCAATCATTTCTCAAATTCAAAGTCAGTTGTCTTCCAGAGGTTTTTACTTCATCAGGTCTGTGGTGCCAACATGTGAATTGGCAGGCCATGCCTTTTATGTAGCTTTGTGGAGGGTTGCCCTAGGCTGCCATGCCTTGCTTTCTGTCCTCCTGTCTTTACAGGTGGAATGGGTAATGTTTCTCTATGCCAGTACATCTAGTTCCTACGAAGCAAGGCTACTGGCACTGTGTCAGTGGTTAAAACATGTATTACTGGGCTCCATCCCCAGGGTTTATGAATTTAGTAGGTTTGGGATAAAACCCAAGAATTTGCATTCCTAAATTCCCAGGTGATGCTAATGCTGTTGTACTAGTGACCACACTTTGAAAACCACTTCTCTAGAAATAAGAACAAAAAGAGAATAGAAAGAAAAAGAATTGATTTGATTCTTAAAGTGGTATAGATTAAGGTTATAATTGCTTATCAAGGCTACGAGGAGAGAGGAATGGCTAAGATTCGTTTTTTTGAAATAGAGTCTTGCTCTGTCCTGTTACCTAGGCTAGAGTACAATGGCACAATCTTGACTCACTGCAACCTTTGCCACCCAGGTTCAAGCAATTCTCCTGCCTCAGCCTCCCAAGTAGTTAGGATTATAGGCACATACCACCACACTCGGCTATTTTGTTTGTATTTTAATAGAGATGGACTTCATTAAACTCCTGACCCCCGCCTCACCCTCCCAAAGGTGGCTATAATTCTTAATGGTTCAAGAGCTATCCCATCGCTAGCCAATGTTACCTTTTAGCAACAAAAAATAGGGAGTAGAAGTATACATGATTTGTACCATGAACTTCTCTGAGATATGAGTATGTGGATGAAGTTATGCTGTGAGATGAGAATTTAAAAGGCAATTATATATATCGGCTACAGATTTTTTTTTGTTACAAGTGTGAAGCTTTCTCATAGAACAAAACAGTCTTTTTCTAATAAGAAAACCAACTATGCTTAGCATGACCCTTACCAAACACATAAAGCTCAAGGCCTCTGCCTGAACCTCTTAACAGATGGAAGACTCTTAGCTGCCTCCAGAAGGTGTTATACAGTGAGAAGAGTTAATGGAAGAAATATAAAACAACAACAGCAAAAAAGCTGTTTCTCTGATTTACAACTATCAGTGTTATCTACTGTTTGCATCAAGTACTAACTCTCTTAAGGACATTAAAAAAAACCCAAGGTCAAAAGATTAATCAACCCTGTGTTTTCTCAATAACCCAACAGAACTCATCACCTGCCATAATCCCAGAAAGTTGCAGTCACAGGCTATGACTGTAAACATTAAAAATGAACCTGAGAGATGATCCCATCATCAAGAAGTGACAATTTATTTTGCGAATATAGGAAAGACAGAGCTGGCAAAACAAATGCTAACATAACATTAAGGGAGAACAGGAGTGCAGAGAAGCAGGTGTTTGGAGAATCAGATTCCTGTACAGAGTAAACACTTAAGCTGATGCCAATGTGAAAACAAGGCAAATCCTTAGAATTCTAGTAATAAAAGAACAGGATTTTAGGCTTTACAGATGTTGGACTGGTGCTTTTCTAGGTCTTCAAATTCATTTTTTTCAACTTTTTCTTTACAAGCTTGTCCTCATAAATATCTAGCCTAACCTGCTCTATCCAGTAGCACATAGAGTACAACCTGGGATACAAGACAGGACAGTAAAGAGCTGCACACTTTACACCAAACAGCCCTGGGCTTTGGGAGGATGGTTTCTACATCTCAGCCGTCCTCATCCAAGCGGACACTGAAAAAATATGTATTTTGGGCAGGAGGAGAAGAGTAGTGCCTATAAGGAAGACAGGAGATGTGACATTTACTTAGAGCATTTATGTCTCTCAGGTAAACTCCCCAACTACATAGAAGTTGCCCACTTAAGAGTTCATGGGGTTGGGCGCAGTGGCTCACGCTTGTAATCCCAGCACTTTGGGAGGCTGAGGCAGGCGGATCACTTGAGGTCAAGAGTTTGAGACTAGCCTAGCCAACATGCTGAAACCCCGTCTCTCCTAAAAATACAAAAATTAGCTGGGCCTGGTGGCACCCGCTTGTAATCCCAGCTACTCCGGAGGCTGAGGTGAGAGAATCACTTGAACCCAGGAGATGGAGATTGAAGTGAACTGAGATGACTCTGTTGTAATCCAGCCTGGGCGACAGAGCATGATTCTGTTTCAAAAAAAAAAAAAAAAAAAAAAGGATTTCAGTGCTATTCCTGGAGTCAGGAACAGTAGAGAGGCCCCACCTCCTACCCACTTTTCTTCTCTCTGCGGGGGAAAATATTCTTTCTCAACCCTGATTTAAGAGATCATCCAGATCTGTTTTCCACCCAGCAAAGGATTTAAGATCTTTTTAAATTGTAGTTTTTTAAGTACTAAAATGTTATTTTGAGGCCTTTTTAGGTGAGATATTTCGATATTTTTTTCTTTTATAATCCAAATTCTTGTTGGATAAATGCAAAAAGCATCTAAAAATAATGTTTACAAAGACCCAACTTAAATACATCTGGTGAAATTAAGCATAATTTATTTTAAAATTAGGTTAAAAATGTTTGCAGTGCTTGTCCCAACTTTTCTAGATGTTACAACAAGTAAACACCATTAGATCAAATTTAATTTGATTTGGCGTTTTAGCCAACTTGTACCTTGATTTTATTTTTTGGTTGTAACAAGATTTACTTGGGTATGGGAGGTGGTCTTAGAAGTGTTAATTTTAGCTTTTATTTTCCATGCAACCACATGCACCAAGGCATTTTCTTATTGTGAACTGAGTTAGATAAACTTTCAATGTTACTCTGCTTCATTAAACCAGGAAGTTTAGACACCCTAACACAAACAATATGTAATTTCATTTCATGTTGGCATCAGTGGTGGTATTGTGTAAAAGTTTGTTAGTACTGGTAGCTGGAATTCTCCATGGGAGATTGATAAAAGACAGATGACAATAAAAAGGGTATCAAAACTAAAACCAAAATGTGAGATGGACTCTAGAATCAAGTGCACTATTTACTAAGGCAGAAGCTTGGGATTTGGCCTTCAAAGCTCCCTAAATAGCACATCAGGTAGCAGGAGGAAACGCGACAAGCTCAGGGAAAGGAAGGGTTTCCCCAGCTTCCAGATTGGCAGGCAAAAGAAGTGCTTTATGGAATGTGCAGTGCTTTATGTTATTGTTCAAAAGTAGTTTTCTGTATAATTTCAAATGCCAGGGAAATGTGTCAATCTAGCTCCTTTTTAGGGGACTGAATGATACAAGTTATAGTTTAGTCAAGTTAAACTAAAGGAGGGGCCAATGTCGGAGTTGACATTTGATCCTTATAATACCAAGCCTTGTTTGATTCTTCAGAATTCTTTGTGTTAACAAAGGTGGTGTTAAGGGTTTCCACTTTCCTTTTTACCCAAAGGATGATTTTTGTCTTTGCAGTTCTGTGCCTGGAGTTGTTGCACAGATTTGGATAATGAGGGAGAAGGAGAAGGAAAAGCAACCAAACTAATTAGATGGATTTACATTGGAAGGACAGAGAGCTACTTGCAGAAGAGAAGAGACTAAATTATGAAAGTAAGGGGAGATGGGCAAGAAAAATTAAGTCTATCTCAGGAAAAATTTTGAGGAAGCTTCAGAATACATTTTGAGAAGGAAGGAGAAAGACTAGAAGAATTTATTATGCTGAGATGAGAAAGACTTTGGGGTATAGATAGCAAAGAAGATTTCAAGGATGTCAAATAATTTTGTGTTACATAATGCATAGGCTGTGAATAGACTCACTCAGTGTTCCCAGCAAACTCCTGAGAGCCAAGTGCTCTTCTTCCTTGTTTTCCTCATTAAACCCGTTGCTTTGCTTGTTTTTCTTATGGCACAGTTGATCAAGTCTCATTTTGAAATATATTTTCTTGGATTTCCAGAGAGTCTACTAGAGTACAAATTTATACAAATCTGTAACCTCCCATTGCCATCAATTAGGATTGCATTTGACTACATATAACACAAAATCATCTTCAGTGAATTTAGTTTTTCCATATAACTAGAAGTCTGGAGATGGGGACACTTGGGGAAAGTACAGTTGCTCAAGGAAATATTCCTGTCTTTAGGATTTTTTTTTTAAGATGGCCATTTCATCTTCAGATATTGAAACTGTGTTCCAGATGGAAGAAGGATGAAAAGAGAAATGAACAGGGGCATATGCCAGAAGAGTCTATCTCTTTAATCAGAAAAACAACAACAGCTTTCCATATCTGATAGATCTCCCCTTAAATTTCTACCATGATCGTGTCACCTGGTCAACCCCTGGCTGGAAGTGAGCCTGAGAGACAAAGCAGTTTTTATATACACATCACTTCCCAACCAAGCAAAATAGAGCTTCTGTAAATACAAAGGAAGAAGAAGAAGAGAATGAATATGCAGCAGGTTACTAGTCATGTCTGCCACTTTTCTAGCTTGCTACATTAAGCTGGATTTACAGATGGAGACTGGTAGGCACTGACTATGTTCTTCCCACACACACTTACATCTATAAATTTGTAGTCTGTTGTCCTCTGTTTTAGACTTGTAGTGTCTGTCAAAGTATCCTAGATGGTATTGCTAACTTTATATATCCTGTTAATTAGATCAAGCTGGAGAAGTCTGCCTTTCCCACCGAACTGAAGCCTTTATGCCAATCCAAGAAATATATGAAAAGTTGAAAAATTTGTCCAAAATATTTGAACATATAAAGAAACCAGTAGATGTTCTACAACTAAAAAATATAATACCTAAGATTAAGAATAAATTAGATGAGTCCAACAGCAATTTAGATGCAGAAGAAGACTTAATTAATGAACTCAAAGATAGGTGAGTAAGAAAATATTTAAGTTTAAAGACATATTGAAACAACTGAGCAAACAGAGCTAAGAGTTGTACAGGATCTCTCCAAAAGTTCTAATGATGTTTAATTGGACTCCCATTAGACAGGAGAAGAGGTCAGGAGCAATAATCTAAGACATAACGGTTGAGAATTTTTGAAAGTTAATAAAATGCTTCAATCCACAGATCCAAAAACATTAGTGAACCACAAGCTAAATAAACATAAAGAAAACAGACCTAGGCACATCAAGTAAAACTACAGAAAAAATTAAAGACAAAGATAAAATCTTAAGAGGAGCCCAAGAAAATAACTGCAATGGTAGTATTTTAAACTCAATGAAAATTTATTTCAAAAAGGAAAGGAAATTAAAGTTTTTGGTTTGTTTGTTTTAGGAAAACAAAAATTAAGAGAATTTATGACCAACAGGTCTGCACTAAAAGAAATAGCAAAGAGAATGCTTTGGAAAGGACAAAAATTATCCCAGCAAGACACATGAAAATGCCATTTGAAATGAAGAGAACTAACTGGAAATGATAGGTATGTTGGCAAACATAAAGCAATAGTGATGGTATGATGGTATTGACAATAGTGGAAATGACTGAAAAAGTGTAAAACAAAGATGCTTGATAAAGACAATACAAAAGACGGAAGGAGGTCAATGGACTTAAAGTGTTTTAAGATTCCAAATTATAGGAGAAATGGTAAAGGTAAAAATTTTTATTAGACTTAAATAATTTGAAAATGTAAATTGTAATTGCTTGAGTAAAAAATAGAAAAATGTATACTTAACAAATGAATAACAAGGAAAATGAATAACAAAAATATTTGATTAATCTAAAAGAAAGGAAGAAACCAGAATATAATACATATTAGTAACTTAGAAATCAATAGTAATACAGAAATGCGTAATACATGTAAACCCAGTTTAATCAGGTGAATGGACTGAATCTGTTGAGTAAAAAAGTTATAGTACTATATTTTTTTAAAAAAAGAAAAAGTCTCCACTATGGGCGCTTTCAAGAAAAAAGCTAATATGAACACAGAAAAGTTGAAATGTAAAATGATGGAAAATATTCTATGCAGGCCGGGAGTGGTGGCTCATGCCTGTAATCCCAGCACTTTGAAAGGCCAAGCCAGGAGGATTGTTTGAGGCCATGAGGTTAAGAGCAACCTGGACAAGACCACATCTCTGTATAAAAAAAAAATGAATTAAAAAGTAATGATCAAAAGATAACTGAAAATATTTAATTGCCTAAAAGTTAATAAGATATGTCTAAATAATAGGTCAAAGAAAATATCAAAATCAAAATTAGAAAATATTTTGAGCTAAGTGATTATGAAAATAAAACATATAGTTTTTCATTTTTTTGCATTTTTTATTATACTTTAAGTTTTGGGGTACATGTGCAAATTGTGCAGGTTTGTTACATAGGTATACATGTGCCATGCTGGTTTGCTACATCTAACCCCACATCATCTACATTAGATATTTCTCCTAATGCTATCCCTCCCCAATCTCCCCACCCCCTGCTATCCCACTCCTAGGCCCCCACCCCTGGACAGGCCCTGGTGTGTGATATTCCCCTCCCTATGTCTGTGTGTTCTCATTGTTCATCACCCACTTATGAGTGAGAACATGCAGTGTTTGGTTTTCTGTTCTTGTGTCAGTTTGCTGAGAATGAAGGTTTCCAGCTTCATCCATGTCCCTGCAAAGGATGTGAAGGCATCCTTTTTTATGGCTGCATAGTATTCCATGGTGTATATGTGCCACATTTTCTTTATCCAGTCTGTCATTGATGGGCATAGTTTTTCACTTGAAGCTAAAGCAATACTTAAAGAAAAATTTATAGTCTTAAATCATATATCAGAAAACAATGAAAATCAAAAAATGATTATTTAAGCTCTATCTTTAAAAAAGCTATAAAAAAATTTATACCGAAGGAAACAAAAAGTAAGGAAGCAATAGAGATAAGCCCATAAATCAATTTTCTAAAAAGTACAAAAAAGTTAACAGTCCTAAATTTGTTTTTTAGAAAGGGATAAAGAAGTGATAAACTTGCAGCAAGATTGGGCAAGAGAAAAAGAAGAGAGAGAAAAGACAAATTACCAATATTTGAAAGTAAAGAAGAGATCTCATTATAGATCCTACAGATATATTATTTTAAAAGATAAAGATATTGCAAACTACTTTGTGGGAATGGACTTGACAACTTGGATGAAAAGGACAAATTCTTCAAAAAATGCAACTCAGTATAGCTGAGAGATAGAGAAATAGAAAACCTGAGTATTTCAATATCTATTAAAAATTAAATATTTTATTAAAACTTTTTACTCCATACACAAATATGATTAGATGGCTTCCAAACAGATAAAGTAAATAGAACATAAATCTTATGCAACTTTTCCAGAAAGTAAAAAGTGAAGGCGTACTTGGCAGTTCTTTTATATATCTTTAATACCAAAATCTGACAAGCATATTATAAAAAAAAAGTTCAGTCTTATCTTTCCTGTGAACATAAAAGCAAAAGTTCTAAATAAAATATTAGCAAACAGAATCAAGCAATATATTGAAAAGAATAATATATCTTAACCATTAAGTTGGATTAATTTAAGATTAATTAAGCAAAAGCAGATGAACATAGTAACAGAAAAATGAGAAAAATCACAAAATTTCAATAGAGGTAGAAAAGGCATTTTATAAAATTGAATGCCTTTTCATTACCAGAACTCCAAACAAGCAAGAAATATTCTGATTATAAATATCTATTTTTAAAAACACACAGGAAGCGTCATACTAAAGTTTGAAATACTTGCAGCTCTTCCCCTGAGTTTGAGAATGAGAGAGGTGCTCCATGCACCACTTCTATTGACATTGTACTAGTAGCAGTCCTGCCAAGTGCAATAAATAAATAAAAATGTATAGGGAAAATAAATCAAAATCATAAGGATTGGAAAGGAAAGATAATGTTATTTTATTCATGGATTGCATGATTATGTACTTTAAAAATACAAAGGATTTTAGTGACAGTATCTTTAATAAGTAAATATTGCCAAGTGGCTGGATAGAAAATCAGTATACAGACATCAATTATATTTCTATATACCAGCCACAAACAGAGAGAAAAGAAAATACAAATTATATACCACTTACAATAGTAACAAAAAACTTGAAGTTGAACAAATGATGTCCAAGAATCGTACACTGAAAACTGCAAATCTGCTGAAAGTAATTTATAAAGACCTAAATTAATGGAGAGATAGATAATATTTATGGTTTATAAGGCACACTATTGTTAAGGGGCCAGTTATTTTTAAATTAATCCAAAAACATTAATGGCATTAAGTCCCAGATAAAATATCAGTAGACTTTATTGAAGAAACTGACAAGCCATTTCTAAAATTCATATACAAAGGCATGAGAGATAATAAGGTAATTTTTAAAGATAAACTTTCTATTTTAGGGCAGTTTTAGATTGACAAAAAATTGCAAAGGTAGTAAAGAGAATTTTCTGTATATCCCATGCCTAGTTTCCCTTATTACAGTAGCATGGCAGCTAATGAACAAATATCAACACATTATTTGTAACTGAAATTCATATTTTATATTCAGATGTCACCAAGGCAATTTAAAAGCTGGGGTTTTACACTGTCAGATTTTAGGACATATTGTGAGGCTATTATAATTAAGACAGTGTGGCATTAGCATAAGCATAGACAGATTCACCAGTGGAATACAATGGAGAATAGAGTCCAGAAATGGGCTCACACACATAGTCACCTGACTTATAATCTATTCTATTGTTCTATCCAGTTTTCCAAATCTATTTGTTAGATCAAATTTGAAAATCATTTTATTCAGTAATCCTGTATGTTTACTTTTCAAAAAAATCTTGTATGTTTACTGAAAAAAGTGTGTTTAAAATCACCCTCTCTAATAGCCTTTTTTGGTAAAGTTTTAAAAAATATAATTGTTATACTAAATTGTATGTATTTTGTTGGTGTTTGAACTAAAATATATTAGTTGATAATTGTTCATTTCTTTGTTCCTGTGTTTTATACCCTGGTGGATTTTCTCAGTTTTGTCTTCCAAGGAACTGTTCTTTCTTCAGTTTCTCCTGTCTATTCTTTTTCGAATTCTTTTATTTCAGTTCTAATGTTCTAATGGTTTTTAATGTCCACCTTTAATCTTTCATAACTTCTAATTCTTCCAGATGTTGGTTCCTCTTTTGGCTTTTTGAGAATTTTAAACATCCAGTGTTTATTTTAAAGTCTTTTCCAAATACCTCAATCATCTCTATATTGTCAGAAATAAACAGTCCCATCTGCTGGTTCTTTTGACGCCGAAGTCCTTTCTTGGCACTGGAATCCTCATACATCTTGCTTCATTTCTTTCTCCCTTTCCATCTACTATTGGAATGATCACATTTTTTCTTATTCCACCTTGTCTTGTGCTCCCTTGGGCAGGAAGTTTTATTTTATATTTTTATTTCTGAAATGGTTATACTCAAATTTTTAACATATATGATTAATTTTAAAATGTCAAGTGGTGTCATCTCCACATTCATAGCAGATTTGCATCACTTCAAAACTTCATGGGAACACTTAAGCCTCCAGCCATGTTGGAAGCTTAACTGGTTAGTGAACTTTTCCACAAACCATGAACAGCTAGAAAACTGGCTAAATATGTGAAATAACTTTCTGAAGATTGGGCAATCGGCTATACAGTACTGTGTTCCCTAAGAAAAAGGAGAGCCATGAAATGAAGGGAATGAGCATCCCGGCTTTCTCCTTGGGCATTTTCTATCCTGAAGCACAGGATAGAGATGGGCGGGACCTACGTGGAGTGTGGAGGTTTTGCTGCACTGAGAGACTGGAATAGTCAAAGCGGACACAGCTGAACTCTGATGAACAGAGTACTATGGGGAAGGAAACCACAAATGGAAAGACTTGCAGAAATCTGCTGTTTTAGTCCATTTGGGCTGCTATAACGAAATTCCATAAACTGAGTAGTTTATAGGTAGCAGAAATGTCTTTCCCGCAGTTCTGGAGGCTGGGAAGTCCAAGATCAAAGCTCCAGCAGATATGACATTTGGTAAGGTCCTGTCTTCCAGTTTGTAGGTGACACCTTCTTGCTCTATCCTCACAGGCTGGAAGATGTGGGTTGGGGGTGGCTCTCTGGGGCCTTTTTCATAAGGGCACTAATCCCATTCATGAGAGCAGAGCCCCAGTCATCTCTGAAAGGCACCACCTTTTAATTCCATGACTGGGGTTTAGAATTTCAACATGTGAATTTTAGGGGAATACAACCTATGCCATATTCCATATTATTTTTCAACCATAGCATCTGTGCAGAGAGGGGTCCCCTTAATGTTTTTCCTGAATACTGAGCTGCATGGGTAAAGCAAGATGCCATGAGAGCAAGCAAAAAACAATTACCAGAGATTTGTGGGTTGAATAATTCCCACAGCTCACATAGTCAGGGAGAATCTTAGGTTCCAACTTGCCAGAGTGGAGAGACCTTGCTGAAAAACCAATTGTTCAGTATACTTTTGTTTCTTGAATAACTCTTAATAAGTGGCCTACGTGTGCAGCTTGGCTAATCACAAGAATTCCACTACCTCTCCTTTGTTCTTCCATGGTGTTGACAAAATGATGACAATTAGTAGAAGATATATTCACTCTTGTGATTCTGTTGCTGTCTGCACAGTCAGTCTTAAATCTTTTATCCCTCCTGCCTGGGCTCAGCTATCTATTGGACATGTCCACTCACAGACATCTCAAATAATTGGAATTCATTAAATAATGCAAGAATGAATTAAAATGACATACAATGCTATAATATAATTTATCAATTGTTTTCCATGTTTGTTTTATATCTCTATATTGAAACTTTTTGAGGTCTGGAATCTGGGTTTGAGTCATTGCCACTTCCTGTATCCCCTTGAACATATCACTAAACCTCTTTAAATGTTTAGTTTTTTCACTTATGTACTAAGGACACTTATTTCTCAGATTTTGAGGACCGAAATTTAAATAAGCAGTGTATATTAAGTGCTTTGTAAGCTGTAAAGGATAATAAAAGTGTGGGATATTAATATATTCCAACCTTCCCCAACAGCACATTCCCCACACCTGCAACAGTACTAGGTGTGCAAAGGGGGCTTAGTAGATGTCTGGTTATTGATAAACTAGACTGTAGGATGAAATCGGAGGACTAACAAATCAAGATTAAGAGGATATGACTTTGTTCTCTTCTGTACCACTGACTTTCTGTGTGACGTGGGGCTAGTTCCTCACTTCACTGGACTTTTTCTTTTTTAATGCAGATAACATCTAAGAATCCTTTCTGTCCCCGTGGCAAGCAGTTCTTCTTCTTTTTTTATACTTTAAGTTCTGGGGTACATGTGCAGATTGTGCAGGTTTGTTACATAGGTATACACGTGCCATGGTGGTTTGCTGCATCCATCACCCCATCATCTACATTAAGTATTTCTCCTAATGTTATCCCTCCGCAATCCCCCATCCCCTGCTATCCCTTGTCTAGCGCCCCCAACCCCAACAGGCCCTGATGTGTGATGTTCCCCTCCCTGTGTCTGTGTGTTCTCATTGTTCGACACCCACTTACAAGTGAGAACATGTGGTGTTTGGTTTTCTGTTTTTTGTGTCAGTTTGCTGAGAATGATGGTTTCCAGCTTCACCCATGCCCCTGCAAAGGACATGAACTCATCCTTTCTTATGGCTCCATAGTATTCCATGGTGTATATGTGCCACATTTTCTTTATCCAGTCCATCATTGATGGGCATTTGGGTTGGTGGAGAGGATGTAGAGAAATAGGAAAACTTTTACACTGTTGATGGGAGTGTAAATTAGCTCAACCATTGTGAAGACAGTGTGACAATTCCTCAAGGATCTAGATCTAGAAATACCATTTGACCCAGCAATCTCATTACTGGGTATATACCTAAAGGATTTTAAAACATTCAATTATAAAGACACAAGTGCATGTGTGTTTACTGTGGCACTGTTTACAATAGCAGTTCTTAATGAAAGGCTTAGTTAACCCTGCTTTACAGATTTCAGAAGCAGAGTCCAGTGGCCCTTCCCACCTGACACACTTATATTTACCACCTTATCGATGTTCCATTTTCCTTCTGTATTCCACTTCCATAGCTCTCTCAGGTGAAGATCTGGGATGTGGTAGTGAATTCTCCATTGGAATCTCCATATCAAAGGGAAAACAAGAGTAGAATTCCCTGTAATCCCACAGAACTGTCTGGCAATGCTAGTTCTTACATTCCCCAGTCCTCACAGATGGACAATTGAGAAGACATAGCCAGTTGGCTTTTTTAAAAAGCTAGTCAACAAGTTTCTTGACATAGCAAGTTGCTTTTCTTTCTTTCTGTCAGCAGGGAAGGGTGGGAACATGCTTCTCTCCAAGACGTGGGGGGCTGCCCGTGTCTACCTTTACGTACTAACCTCTTAAGCTCACACTGGGCTCCACCCAATCTTGGCTGCATCCACCTAGATGGCCAGGGATCAACTTTCTGTCTGACTTCTATTTGTATTCAAGGCGGAAATTAGGGTCCCATGGGCAAAACCTTTTTTACTTTGGGGCTGTTTCCAAACATTAAGTTGCTGTAATACCCAATAACACCAGATAAGGAACAGAGCAGTCACAGTTGTTCCCTGACCATCAGCCAGCAGACTGCAGGGCCCCTGAAGGCTGTGCAGTGAAACATGGCTGTTAGGGTCGGTCCTCTCTTCAACATTTTTAGATCCATCATAAAGTAAACTGCCTCAGGATACCACCTTCCCCCAGCCCCTCCCAGGACTTCCAGGGGGCCCTGCTGACATACAGATGGCCCTTGAACTTTCCTCTCACCACTGCTGTTTCCTAGCAACTCTGCTTTTGAACTTTTCCCATGGCCTTCAACGGTATCCTTTTCTTTGCTCTGTTCTTAAACTTAAAAGCTACAAAAATTTACAAAACATTTTTTTCGTTCAGAGGCAAAATAGTAATAACTTTTATGCACATAATTTCTCCCCCTACACATCCTATCTCTGTATTTACCAACTGTTTCTCTTCTCTCTCAGAGACATTTTCTCCATTCAAGGATCTGGAATTTTTTTCAGAAGAAACAGAGAAAGAGAGAGCAAAGTAGAGGAAAGAAAGCAAGAGAAACGAAAGAGAGAGTGAAAAAAAGAAAGAAGGAAGGGAGGGAGGGAAAGAAAGAAAGAAGGAAGAAGAGGTCAATATCCCCCTCTGTTAAACAGAGAAAATATATTCAGACTTTATTTAGTATATGACACTTTCCATTCACTTCACACACACACACACACACACACACACACACACACACACACACACTTTTATGAAAAAAGTTAAAAGCAGATTTTCTGTTGTAACGTTGCCTCTATTGCCAAACTCAGACACTAAGGTTGGCACCAAAAAGACTAAGGGAGGGAAAGAAAGGAAGGAAGGAAGGAAGGAAGGAAGGAAGGAAGGTAGGAAGGAAGGAAGGAGAAAGGAAGGAAGGAAGAGAAGGAAGGAAAGAAAGACAGAAAGGAAGAAAGAAAGGAAGGAGGGAGGAAGGAAGGAAGGAAGGAAGGGAGGGAGGGAGGGAGGGAGGGAGGGAAGGAAGGAAGGAAGGAAGGAAGGAAGGAAGGAAGAAAGAAAGAAAGAAAGAAAGAAAGAAAGAGGAAAGAAAGAAGAAAGATGCATTTAGGTATTTAAAATGCCAACCTCCCAAGAAGCCTAGGTTCTTAGCTGCAGAGTGTCCTCACACATTGACCCAAGACACACATTGACCCAAGTGTGTCTACACCCAAGCTAGAGGTCCCACATTAATTTAAATCTGGCAGCAGCTTCAGCTGTTGTTCATGAGCAGAAACAGAATTCTCTTTGGGGATCTAGACCTAGGAATTTGAAACCCATACATTTCTAATGTGGATGGCAGGCTGGAGTTGGTGTGGGACAGGAGGGGGTCACAGGTGTGCAGAGAGATGGAAATTAACTGGAGCCTCCTGAATAGAATGGAATGTACCAGAATTAGCCAGAAGACTGAGTGCTGTGATGTGGCCATTATGCTGTAATGGTGGAAAGAGAGATGATGAAGAAATAAATCCTGTGCAGGAACTCTCTGCCTTACAATATACACTACCCAGTGGTTGGGAACCTTTGTGCATTGTATTCTTTATTATATTAGAAACTTGTAAACAGAATGTAAGCCCTTTTAGAGAAAGGGTCAGTATCCCCCTCTGTTAAACAAAGAAAATATATTCAGACTTTATTTAGTATATGACACTTTCCACTCACCTCACACACACACACAAAACACATTTCTATGATAAAAGTTAAAAGCAGATTCCTATTGTACCTGCTCTATTGCCAAACTCAGAGACTAAGGTTAGCACCAATGATCTAATAGGCAACTGTCCTTCCACTATCTGAACCTGATACATAAAGCTGTTTCGATTTTTAAGTAAAATATATAATGCCTTGTGAAATGTCTTGAAAGTATTTCTAAATGTTTGAGGCAAATAAAGTTATCAAAACTAACACCAGAAAAATTTAAAAATGTACATATATAGTAGCCTTGTAATCAGCATAAAAAGTTGTTAATGAATTATACCACCCAGAAGGAGAATGGCCATGGTTCTAGAGATTTTCCTAGTGAATTCTAGAAAGGCTTCAAGAATGGACTATTTTCTGTCTAAACTGTTCCAAAGGGTAAACATAAAGTTCAAACTTCCCAATACATTTTTAAAGCCAGGAAAATGTTAGTGCTAAAATACAAAATATATCAATCTTATTTGTGAATAAAGACTCACAAATACTAAATATAATATTGGCTAATTAAATTCAGCTACATATTAAAAGAACTATATACTACCACCACACTGCGTTTATTCCAGAAGTGAAAAGATGTTTCAACATAAGAAATCAAACAACATAATATATATTGTTATTAGGTGAAAGAAGAAAAGCTGTATGAGCATTACTTGAGATGGTTTTGAAAAGGCATTTGTCAAAATACCTATTTGTAATAAAAAGTATTTAAATGTCTTACAAAACTGAATAGTCGTAGATTGCTTCCTTAATGTGATAAATATCTGAAAACAAAAAAAAATTCTATTTAATAGTATAAGCCAAAATAATGCATATTAAATTCATAATTACCACTCTGGTTTAATTATTAAAGTTTTACATTGTAGTTATACAGTGAATTGTTTGCCTTCCTTTGTGTTATCAACATTTTCTATTATTATTGTCTCTTTACTCTTTCATAAAAAACTCTGTTTTGAATTTCATCATTATTGTACTAAATGTGTAGGCTAGTTTTTGGAAGAATGGAAATATCTATAATATTATCTTACCATTAATGAACTTGCTATATTGTCCTTTTATTCAAGTCTTTATTTCTTTCAATAAACTTTGTGATTTTCTTTCTAAATTTCTTAAACATGCACTGTTAGATTTATTCCTTCAGTAGGTCCTTTGTGATTTTACTGCTACTTTAAAATGGACATTTTATTTTGTTACATTTTAGTTAGATATTGCTAATTTAGAAGTCTGCTAGTTTGTTAAGACTTCCACAACAAGATTTCATAGAATGAGTGGGCTGAAACAACTGAAATTTATTTCTCATGGTTTGGAATTCCAAGATGAAAGTATTGGTAGCGTTGGTTTTTCCTGAGGCCCAGCTTGTGGATGGCCACCTTTTTGCTCTGCCCTCTCATGGTCTTTCCTCTGTGCACAGACATCCTGGGTCTCTTTTTGCATCTAAATTTCCCCTGACTCATGAGGACAAAGGTCGTATTGAATTAGGACTCACACTAACAGCCTAATTTTAATTTGCCCACCACTTTAAAGGCTCTGCCTCCAAATAGTCACATTCTGACGTACTAGAGGTTAAGGCTTCAATATATCACTTTGTTTTTGGTGGTGGGATGCAATTAAGCCCAAACCAAAGTCCATAATTTATTTCTCTATGTTAATCTTTCTTATTAAAAGTAATAGTTTATAGTTCTATTAGATTTTTAACATGGACCATCGTATTGTTTGAAATTAACATTATGGGCTGGTTACACTTTACAGAGCAAGGGTGAATAGAACCTGTGAACGGGATCATTCTGATCTTTTTCCTGCCTTTCCAAAGTCTACTTTTCCTTTCTTGGGATGTTTTTGTGGCTCTTTCAAGTGGTACTGTCATTGGGATTCCTTGCATGCAGTTCCCTTCACTCAAACACATTAACTGTTTCTCTGTGGTTTGGGATAGATATTATTAATATTTGTCAAGTCAAGAAAGCGATTTCCTTTTCCTAGTGTAACAAGTTTATTGAACAGATGGGATTCAGGAATCTGCAAACAGGAACAAATTTTACTTTTTCTCCCTCATCACTCTTGATTAATTTAGCTCTATTGACTAGTTATTTCCTACCCTGGATAAAATAATGGTCAGAATCCCTACTTACACAATTTATCTCAGGTAAGAATATGTTCTCCAGCCACCTTATGTTATAAATAGTCAAGTCCACTTAAATAAGAAAATTCTAGACTTGAATCCAACTTTACACTCCCCTTCTCCATTGGGGCCCTGTCCCTGTGGACAAGCACTGCAGTAAGAGGAAAAGCATGGCTGATGCCCTCGCTGTTTTTGTTGCTCACCATTCCTTCTCCTGGACTCGGTAGTTGGTGTTTGGGTCTTTCGTGACTGGTTGAGGGTGGAGGGAAGGTAGCTGTAGGAAATGTCTTTCTTAACTATCATTGCTCTTCTCTGGATATGGTGGATGTTGAAAAGCTGATTTTTCTTTGTTGAGATGTTTTTATGCCTCTTTGTAGAGGCACTGTCAGTGGGATTTATTGCATTTAGTTTCCTTCACTCAAGCAGAGCCTTCCCTACCTGGTCTTTGAGAGCTTATCCTTCAGGCTACTGGCTTCCAGGGTACGTAATTCAACAGGGACATCCTCTTCCAATAGCCCTTTGTACAGAATTTCTTTTAAGATGACTGACCTTTGGGTCCATTCTGTGGGACTGCTAGATGGCCTATATGAAACACAGTCATGCCTGCCTTCACCAAGCTGGGGGAGCACAAGCTTGTGTGGGGAAGCACTGTCCCTTTGTCACCCTCTGGCACCTCCACACAGAGCCTCTTGCCTTTAGACTTCCTCCCAAGGCAGGAGGCAGGTACCAGTCCAAAAGTCCTCAAATCAAAGCCTCCATGTCAGATTTGCCAAGAGGCTCTTTTGAAGACTCTCTCATTTGGTTTCAAGTAGAGATAAGTACCTTTCTTCTCTCTTCAATGTATGTGTGTGCAAGATTGCACAAAACAACTCTGATGGCTCAACCTTCTCAATGAAATGTCAAAGTTTTTTCTGTCTCCTTGAGATAGGAGATAGCTGATGCTGACAGATGGGAATTGAACTACCCCCTTTCCAAGTCCTCCATGACTGGCTGCTTAAGAAATTTGTTTTAGAATATAAAAGTACTTAAAAATTATCATTTTGTTTTAACCTTTTGGAGCTTCAACCAAAATCCAGTGGAAACAGAAAGATAGAATGTCACAGTCCAGCAAACAAACATTTTTTTTTCTGTTTAACATGAATGAATTCAACTTCATGTTCCCCTTCTCCATCAAGTGAACATGAACGAATGTTAGACTTTATCAGACAATTTGTCTGCATGCATTAAGATGATCATGTAGCTATTCCCTAGAAATATTATTGAGATTATTTATATCTCCCCTGAATCTGTAGAAATTGCCCACATTTTTGTTCCTAAGATTGTTTGCCTCTTTTTAAAATTTCGTTTTGTTAGAATGTTGCCATCTTTAAGCCTTGACAAAATGAAAGCCTTTTGTCTTGTCAATCATTTCTATTATATTGAATTTTCTATTTATTTATTAATTTTTTATTTTAGTATTTCTTCTACTTTCTTTGAGTTTTCTGTTCTTCTCATGGCTTCTGTGTTTTGAGTATTTGTAATTTTTTTTCTTGATTTTCATAAGGTATGTAAATGTATAAACTTTCCTCTAAGCACAACTTTATTATAACCCACATACAGATTTTGATATGGTATGATTTTCTGTTGTTTAGTTCTAAATATTCCCTTATTTGCAACACCATTTTCCTCTGAAATGTATGAATTATTTAGGAGTGTATTTTTTAGTTTTAGTCTTAATATACATATAATTTTAAAATTATATTTTTAATATAAATTTCCAATTTAGCAGCATTGTATTAGAGGATGTAATCTGTTATGATGTCAAGTCTTTATGATATTTTCAGTCTGTTGGGCTCAATGTATAATCTTTAGAAACGTTTTAAGTATACATAAAAATAATTTTATTTGTTGGTGTACAAGATTCTATATGTACCTATCAGATAACATTTTAAATTTTATTGGTCACATTTTCTGTGTTCTCACTAGTTTTGTATACAATTGATTTGCCTGAGTCTGAAAGATGTACATTAAAATCAGCTGGTTTAAGCAATTTGGACACGTTGACAGTAATGTGCCTCAACATGGGCTTCTTTGGGTTTATGATTCGTGGTGTCCATTTAGCATCTTGTTTCTGTGCATTTCTGTCTTTCATCAAATTTTACATTGCGCTGATATTATTTGAGAAGTCCCAAAAGCTCTGTCCTTTATTTTTTTTTCCCTGTTCTTCACCTGGCATCATCTCTATTTTCCTGTCTTCAAGTTTACTTGCACTTTCCTTTGCCGTGTCCTTTCAGATGTTAAATCCATCTAGTGATTTTTTTTTATTTCCAAAATTGTATTTTTCAAGTCTAGAATTTCCTCTCTTTTGTTTCTATTTATATTCTGTAATTTCCTATTTCTCTGCTGAGATTTTTATTCGTGGAAACCATGCTCTTTTGCTTCATTTAAGATAGTTACTGTAACGACTTTAAAATCCTTGTTTGTTAGTTCCAACATCTGGTTTATTTCAAGGCAAACTCAACTGATTTTCTTTCCTTTTGAGAACGTATTTCATTTTTTTGTTGTTGTTTTTTGCAAGTTGTGTAATTTTAACATGATGCTTATATTTTGAGTGGCATGCAACTTTGCAATTATGTGAAAGCAGAGCTCATTCACAGCTTCCATCATGAACTCCCTAAGGCTAGGTATTCATCTGGGAGATAGTAGGAGAAATTTCACAAACAATTTTTTTCTCCCCTCCAAGTGGATAGTCAAGTTCTCGTCAATTAGACATATTCATGAGATGACTTCACCATTGGGTGTGTGTATTTATATTTAGATAGATAAATAGTTATAATGTTTAAAAACCATTTGCGTGTTGCTGTCATTGTAGAAGATCGTACAGCATTTTCTAATATTTATGTTATAAACAACTTTAAATTAAAATATATTTCCCAAATATCAAAACCTGTTCAAATGGGCCCACGAGACTTTTGTTAAAATCATGTAGTTCATATACTAAGGCAGATTTGCTTTTTCTGGAATGTCAGCTTATGCCATCCAACTTCTAAATGTCAATGATGTATCAAGAGGGTGAAGCCAAAGGCAGTTTAACTTGCAGGGGATACTGCCAAACATTGTACTGTCTTATCTGGCTTCATGGAGGAAAAGAATGTTCCTATTCATGCTCTTGCGGTTTACATAGGGAATTTAATTGTGATACTTCAATATGGTATTTGGAAGTGACAATTCTAGGCAGAAGACTATTTATTTCTAATAAAATTCTGTTGTGATTGTCAGTAATTTTCCCCTTACACTAAAGTTACTTCGTTAGACTCACTTATTTCATTAGAAAAATATTGATAATTATTTTATCTGGATGATGGTTATAGGAGAGTGCATCATATTAATTCTCCTTACTTTGGTTTCTGTTTTAAAGTGTTCATAATATAATTTTTAAAAATTATATATTTGTGGTTTAGAAATAGAAGCACTTATAAAAATTTTAGTGAACTTCCATAATGGTTAGTTTTTAGTATCATGGTTCAGAGCGTAACATTTTAAGTATGAGCTTTAAAGACTGCTAAATTTGAATTCTGGTACGGTGTGACCTTGCGCAAATTGATTCACCTCTCTGAGCCTTGGTTTCCTCTTTTCTTTCCCTTCTCTTCCTTTATCTTCCTTTTTCTTTATCTCCTCTTCTTTTGTCTCCTTCTCATAAAAGTACCAAAGAATCAATAATAGGTACTATGATGAACAGAATGTGGCATCAGGTAGCCCAAGTTTGATTCTGGCTCTAGTTTTGTCACTATCTCAATATATGCATGCCCATCTTTTTTCATTCTCACAAGACTGCAGTCATTTCTCTGCCTAGGAAGCTCTTTGCTCACCACTTTGCCTGCTAGGGTCCCATTTACACTTCCGGTCTCGAATATACTTCTTTGGATGAGTCCTCTACAATGAACCAAACTAAAATACACACCCTTTTTATATGTTCTCAAAGATCTCAGGACTTTCCCCCCTTGGCATTTAGCACAGTTTCATTTCACTGATTACTACTAATGATGTATGTCTGTCTCCCTCACCATACTGTAAATTCTACAAGGATGGAGCCAAGCTGGGAGTGGTGGCTTATCTATAATCCCAGCACTTTGGGAGGTGGAGGCAGGAGGATCACTTAAGCTTAGGAGTTCAAAACAAGCCTGAACAACATAGTGAGACCTCATCACTACAAAAATTTTTTTTGAAAGTTTGCCAGGCATGATAGTGCATGCCTGTAGTCTCAGCTACTTGAGAGGCTGAGGCGGGAAGATCACTTGAGCTCAGGAGATTAAGGCTGCAGTGAGCTATGATTGCATCACTTTACTCCAGCCTGGACAACAGAGCAACACCCTTTCTCAAAAAACAAAACCAAACCAGAAAGAGGATGAGATCAATCTTATCTTGTTACCTTTGTTACCCCAACGCTCATCAGAGAGCCTTTCTTGTAATATCTGATCAAATATTTGAGAAAGCTTTTTATTCTATGTTTCAATTACCTTGTCTATAATATGTGAATAGCAGCGATAATAATTCACATCTTCTAGGCTTTGAAACAGTAAACAAGGTAAACTCTATAAAGCTTTTAATATAGCACCTGGCAAAGAACAAAGTCAATACAGGATAATGAATTTAGTAATTATAAAAAAAAAACACCATTTTTTTCAGAATTACTAGAAGTTTCATAAGTAGTTATCATTTGCTATTTGTACATGAACAACTTGTAATTTAATAGGATGATTACAGTCTTTTGCTCAAAGAAGTTTGCTGGGCCGGGCGCGGTGGCTCAAGCCTGTAATCCCAGCACTTTGGGAGGCCGAGGCGGGTGGATCACGAGGTCAAGAGATCGAGACCATCCTGGTCAACATGGTGAAACCCCATCTCTACTAAAAATACAAAAATTAGCTGGGCATGGTGGCGCATGCCTGTAATCCCAGCTACTTAGGAGGCTGAGGCAGGAGAATTGCCTGAACCCAGGAGGCGGAGGTTGCGGTGAGCCGAGATCGCGCCATTGCACTCCAGCCTGGGTAACAAAAGCGAAACTCCGTCCCAAAAAAAAACAAGGCTGCTGTTTAACTAAAATGTATATTTCAATGTCTCTTTTTTTTTTTTTGAGACTGAGTCTCACGGTGTCACCCAGGCTGGAGTGCAATGGCGCAATCTCAGCTAGCTGCAACACCCTCCTCCCAGGTGCAAGCCATTCTCCAGCCTCAGCCTCCCGAGGAGCTGGGATTACAGGCACATGCCACCACGCCCAGCTAAGTTTTATATTTCTAGCAGAAATGGGGTTTCACTATGTTAACCAGGATGGTCACGAACTCCTGACCTCAAGTGATCTGCCCACCTCGGCCTCTCAAAGTGCTGGGATTACAGGGGTAAGCCACCGAGTACAGTTCCAATGTCTCTTGATAGAATCAATTGTCACATAATCTTTCCTTAACCAGTTTTAGAAGAGACACCTATAGTTTGTGTGGGGTGCATAAGATAAAGAGACAAAGGAGTTGGAGATGGTTTGCCCCTGTATAATTTAATTAATTTGTGTACTTATTTGATCGTCAGGAAATTACTGGTATTCATTGATTATTTTGACATACAGTTGACTTATCTCTTGGAGAAAAATAAAACATTTTAAACTTAAATTCCCACTGTGTCAAAATCTTTTTTAAATCTGGATTTAAATTAAAAGTCACAAATTTGTGACTTTTAAAGAAAAACATACTCCCATACTCCATTGTATATGACTGCTTTCCCTTGATTCCCCTCCCCTAGAGGGGACAATTTTGTGGGTGGCTGAGGAAGTTACTGGGCACCAGGATGGAAAATTCCAAATACACAGGACAGTTAAATACCAACTCCCATTAATGCTTTTATTACCTCACTTCATTTGTAATGTGAGTCCCTCAGAGATGGTTCAGATTTTTCTATTCTTAGAAGAAAAGTCAGAAGCTGGGAGTGGGTGCATCACCTTTATAAGCAGCATACTCCTTTTAGCTCCTAATGTGGAACATATGGTGGTTGAAGAGGTTGCAGTGCTACAGAAATGTCATCACAGAATTTCTCCATGTTAACATGTATCATCTGTCATATAATTGTTTGTTTTACAGCCCATACCTATAATGGGCTAAGTGGGGACTATTTATATCAGTTAACAATGAGTACCTTTAATTAGTATTTCATGCAACTGGAACATGTTAAGGAATCTGACACAAATCTGGCTAGGTTGAGAGATTCCATGTGAATTTCATTATGGAATTGCTAAGATATTACAGTTGTACAGGTACTAGCATTTCTGAGTGAACTTTAGCTGCTTCAAATGCTGTATAGATCCAACATGTGTGAAAATGACAAACCATCACACTAGGCACTACCACTCAGCTGATGGACATGTCAAACTTGTCCACTTTGTTTGCTGAACCCAAAATGCCTCATTCTAGTCCATCCAGAGTTCTGCATAGGCCTGCAGATAACACAATTATAGAGCCCGTGCAAACCTTGGGAATAAATGCTTGAAAAAGAAACAGTGAGCAAAGCCTTGTGGTAGAAGCACACTACATGAGAGGTTGGCAGTTGAATAAAGTGTTTTTGTTAACGAGTGCAAATGGTTTTATTTTTCCCATTCTTATTTTAAGACACCTTTGTTGACTTGAAGGCATTTCTTCAATATCTTAGATAGCCTGAAGCAAAGCTGGCTTTAGGAGACAATGAAGACATAATTACACGTCTAGACATATAAGAAAATATCTCCAATTAAATATATTGAAGAAGATAACCATGTCAACAAATCATCCTTTAATTTATTTGAAAAGGAATCCCCAGCTACAACTACAATAGAGGCTGGCCGGCCATACTAAACAAACTCTGAGCAGCTTCGTGTGATGTGCCCTCTCTCCCTGTTAGGATTTTGTAAGGTATGCATAGTATATTCAACCTGTCATCTTGGTTTACACAATCAGACAACATTTTCACATGTTGATCTCTGTTTCAGAAGGAATGCTAATTGTTTTGTCAACCTAAAATGAAGTTTCAAACAGTAAAGTTTGTCGGGTTTTTTGTTTTATTTTGTTTTGTTTAGAGACAAGTTCTCACTCCACACCAAGCTGTAGTGCAGTGGTGCAATCATAGCTCACTGTAACCTTGAACCTTGAACCTTGGGCTCAAGCAATCTTTCTACCTCAGCCTCCTGAGTAACTGTGAGTACAGGTACACACCACCATGCCTGGCTAATATTTTTGTTTTTTATCTTTTGTAGAGACAAGGCCTTGCTGTGTTACCCAGGTTGGTCTGCAGTGAAATTTTATATTTTTTTGATGATTTATCACTTGGCAAAATATTCTACTTTTTTGACAATGTTAGTAGTTTCTTCTTCTTCTTTTTTTTTTTTTTT
>NW_016107316.1:10902359-10906961 GCF_001604975.1 Cebus imitator | reverse complement strand
ACAATGTTATACATCCAAGTTAGTAACAGGCTTTATGATGCTTTCCGTGAAATCTTAAAACCATTGTTTAGTGAAAATTTATAGACATTTTCTTGTGAATTTATCTTGCAATTAGAAGCTGCTTATGGCAGAAAAGTGTCTTTGCTCGGTAATATTCCCAGACGACCAAATATCTCTTTCCAATACAGAAATTCCTGGTATCTGAGCCACTGGACAATTACTAGCGAGTTTCTGCTTCTTGGCATCTGTGTTAATCAAAATGTGTGTAGACTAGGAAAGCAGGTGCTAGTGAACCTGTGTCACCCCTCCTGACAACAGGAGACCTTATTCATCACTGTCCTCCACAGTCTCACTTTCCCAGGGCTGTGAGGGGAAAAACACCTAGTGTGCATTTTCTTATGGTGTCTTGGGCCATGACTGTCTCTCCACAGGTATTTTGTCATAGACTTTAACCATTCCCAAAGAAAGAAAGCCATCTGCTTTTATGTGTGTATCAATAGCTGTATCTCTATATGTAACCATTCCCACCCCATATCTGCTAGGTGTACAGCATATGCATGCACATAGTCATGACTGACTCTGACTTTAGACCACACACTTGCTTTGAGTTTCTTTAGATCCCAGGATTCTAATTATATCTCATATTCACAATACATAATTGACTATGAGTTTTTAGCCAGCAATTTTCTTTTTCTTACAGAAGCTTTGTCTTCATTCTATTTGGTGTTGCATTTGAATGATGGTTATCATCTTTCAGTGCTCTGCAGTCATGTGTGGTATGATTCTTATGTTTATCTTTTTACCCAAGTGATATACCTAGTAACTTTTACACTTTTGACTTCATTCAAAATCAGATATGAATATAACCTTTTGTGTTTTTCTAATTTATTAGAAAATTATTATGTGTTTTTCTAATATCTTCAACATAAACAAACACAAATGCTTAATTATTTCCTCTATTGAGTCATATTAGAAGGTACTTTGAAATGCTATTAAGGGGATATTTGACATTTTTGCTGTTTCATGCCAAGAAATAGAGTGCATCACAAAACAAAAGTGAAATAAAAGATTGCACATAGGAAATATATCCATGGCCTGTATGGAGATTTGGGGACTCCGAGATCACTTTAATTACCCTGCTTCTCGGGAGACTCTACCCTGGGTTCATGTATTCTCAGTGGTGACAAAGTCTAGGGTTGCAGCCTGCACAAGATGTTATCTGAGTTGTATTAGGTTTCTGAAAACATTAATATAAATACCACTGTCAGACTTGCTGATTGGATGCATGTTGATAATCCAGTGAAGGAAAAGGAACAGATAGCACCATCTCTGAGCTTGGAGTTCCTGTTCCAGTGGAGGAAACCTCTTACTAAGCAAGAGAACTGTGTGGATTAGGATGGGGTAGGTTGCAGAAATGGAATTCCACCCAGGAAACATTAAATTGAATGGCATATGGATGTGAAATGGGGGATGAAATAAACAGGGAGGGTGTCACTCAGGATGGCGTGTGAGGCAGGCTAGGAAGTGGCTCTGCTGCTGCAGAGACACTATCTTTAACTGAGTTTGGACCAAGCTAATACAACCTTTGCTATATACTGGCACAGCTGAATGAGAAAATTTGTCAGATGATTTGCTGGGAAACCTCAGGCAAAGCAGAGGATCATGGTGCTATGCAATGCTTTAAATCCCTCAACTATTATTTGCTTAATTGAGCTTTTCTCCATTACTAAACTCTAATCATATAAAACATCCTAGGCAAATGCCAGTGAAGACAGAAATACATGTCTGAAAAGAATTTAAAATTGTTATGACACACAGAATAATGATATTTTCCATTTAACATATCGTCTGTGTTAACAGGGTTCAAAGATCTTTAATTCTGAAATCACTAAGAGATAGATAATGGACAGGTTTGGTTTTACAGGTAAGTCAAGAAGGGGTTAGATTATGGCTAATCCCTTCAAAGTCTGTTCTTGAATTTAAAAAAATTTGAACCAGAAATTTAAGTACAGTACAATACTATGAAGACAAAGCCATTCTCACTTGTTTCTTTTGCCTGTGTTTGTAAATGTTCATATGCATAGACTAAGTCAAACTAGAAGATAGTGC
This sequence comes from Cebus imitator, assembly GCF_001604975.1. Taxonomy (NCBI): domain Eukaryota; kingdom Metazoa; phylum Chordata; class Mammalia; order Primates; family Cebidae; genus Cebus; species Cebus imitator. The sequence goes on along the minus strand of NW_016107316.1, from coordinate 10,904,852 downwards.
TGTAGATACCAACAAAATCCTTTGCCAAAAATAATCACTAGAAATACGATAGCTTGTAAACTAAACATGCTTGAAGTAGCAGAAAATGATGAGAACTGAGGTTGTATGATTAAATCTAACTGTGTGGATTCAATTAGAATTGCAAATGTAGGAGTAGGTACATTAGCAGATAGACTTGCCAAGCTCAGCTTGCAAAATACAGAAACAAAAGCTGGGACCACAATATGAAAAGAGTCTCTCTCTTTGATGACATGCTACCCAAGGAGAATAGTTACTGGGAGGTGGATAGAGGATAGAACAGTTTAGAATTTGATGGTGGCATGAAAGATTAGATGATTCTTTGCATAGTCAAAGGAATGCATGACGAATACTATATTGAGCTATCAGATAGAGCAAGGTTAATGCCTGGGCAGTCCTCTACAGCTTAGTTGTTCGTGGGCTGACTTAAGATAGCAGAGCTTGCTACTGTGTCTGCCACTCTACTGGAATAAGTTATGACAGTACAATATAATTAGAAAGTACTATAGCAGGGGGAGAAATGCCAGATGTAGGTGATGAGGAGGAAGGCAGCAAATCACACTGCCATGTGTGTTCCTATGCAACAATTTTGCATGTTCTTCACATGTACCCCAAAACCTAAAATGAAATAAAATAAATAAATGGGAAAAAAAAAAAAGAAAGTACTGATTTTGAAAAACAACAAATACTTTCTTTTACATATGGATGGGCTCCAAACATTTTTACTGAGCAGCGATGGAATGTTAATTTAGGCCCATTTTCAAGCAGCTATAAAATAAAATCATTTAAAAATATTTTAATACACCTTCAAAACTAATGTCAGAATTGGATGAATGAAGCCCATGTAGGCTGCCAAGTGAACCCAGTATAAGGCTGAACATTGATGAGCTGTTTTCAACTTTTTTATTTCTTTTAGCCACCTTAAGAATTAGACACTATTATTATCTACTCAATTTTATAGGTAAAGAAAATGATGCTTTAAAAAGTGAAGCTACTTCCATAAGTCATCCAATTACTCAGGCAAAGAATCTTGGGACTCAAGTTCAGGCCTATCAGACTGTAGAGCCTGAATCCCTTCCTATACCCTGGTGCTCTCCAGTAGACATCTAAATATAGGTCACTTATATTCCAACACCGTGATGCTATGGAAAAGAATTAAAATGAGAAGTTTGGCAGACAGAATAACATCCACCCAAAGATGACCACATCCTACTTCTCATAACCTGTGAATATGTTATCTGACATGGCAAAAGGAACTTTGCAGATTTGATTTAATTTAGTATCTTGATATGGGTAGAATACACTGAATTATCTGGCTAGGTCTAGTGTAATAATAGGGGTTCTTGTAATAGATCCTTATAACACATTGTAACCTTATAATAGGATGTAATAATACCAAGATCATCAAAATCAGAAAAAGGAGATGTAAAGACAGAAGCAAACGTTGGAGTGATGGCTTTGAAGACAGTGGAAGAGGCCATGAGTCAAGGAATATAGATGGCCTGTAGACTCTGGCAATGAGAAGGAAACAGATTCTCCTAGAAATTGCAGAAGGGACTCAGCCCTGCCCAAACCTTGATCTTAGCCCAGTGAGACCCATGATGGACTTCTAACCTATGGACTATAAGAATAAATTTATGTGGCCATGAACTTCTATGTTTGCGTTAGTTATACCAGGCATAGGAAACAAATACAGGAAACATCACAGAAGTTAAACATAAAAGAGCTCTTTGAAAAAAGTCCAGGTGAAATTTGTACTGATGGCAGTTCAATGGCAATGCATTGAGATAAATAATCTTGGATTTCATATCCTTTGAGAAGTGAGCCAATAGAATATAATCTGAAAAGATCATGATTTACCATTACCATGTGTACCTGGGTTGTAGGGATTTATCCAACCAGAAAAAAGTATACTATTGCTTAGCCAGCAAATGCCAGAGACCTGTGCCTTAACCTGGATTGCCAGTTCAGTCAAATTTTCTTTCTCCACAGGGACTCAGAGATAGTAATTACCAGCCCACAATATAATGGAAAATGGAGTGGGACAGATCTCAGTCCATCTTATCCTGAGATGCTTTGTTATTTAAATAAATCAATAAATTTTCCATGCACAAATGATAACTAGCTACAAGAGGAGAACACCATTTAGCAACAAAAAATGATGATAGAACCCTCAGAGCAACAAAAAAAAAGATAAAATACTTAGGAATTAATTAATAAATGCTCAAATCCTATTTGAAAAAAACCTATAAGCATTCCTGAAAGACACAAAAATTAGACTTGAATAAATGAAACAATATTGCTTACTTTTGCTCAAGATATTTCAACATCATAAAGATATCCATTCTGTCAAAATTAATTTATAAAATTGACGGGAGTGTCCCAATGAAAAATACCAATAAACTGCCTTTAAACTATACAAATTGATGCTAAATTTCATATATAAAAAAAAAACAAAACAAAAAACATGTGGCT
>NW_016107316.1:10896042-10901104 GCF_001604975.1 Cebus imitator | reverse complement strand
TGGTGTTTTGCTCTCATACCCAGGCTGGAGTGCAATGGCACTATCTCGGCTCACCACAACCTCCACCTCCCAGGTTCAAGAGATTCTCCTGCCTCAGCCTCCCAAGTAGCTGAGATTACAGGCATGTGCCACCATGCCCTGCTAATTTTATCTTTTAAGTAGAGACAGGGTTTCTCCATGTTGGTCAGGCTGGCCTCAAACTTCCAACCTCAGGTGATCTGCCCACCTCGGCCTCCCAAAGTGCTGGGATTATAGGCATGAGCCACCACGCCAGGCTTTATTTCTAATTAATTATATTGTCTGTAATGTGGTGTTTGGATTGTTGATTTGTTTCCTTAACTCTAAAAATTCTTTTTATCTTTTTCTGTTGTTCGAATAACTTATCTAGGAGGTCTTTCATCAGGCCTGTTTATAAGAGAACTTCTTAAAATCTGTTGTCTGATTTTTGCATATGATGTCCCTTTTGTTTCTCATCAATCATTATCAATTCATCATCATCATCTCTTTCTATAATGTGTTTGCAAACTTTTTTCCAACAATTTGTATGTTTAAGGTGAGTAGCTCTGCCCATTTCTTCTTTGCTGTGCGCCGATATAATGTGGGTAAAATCTCTTCCACTCCCTTTCAATTTTGACTGGGAATTGCTTGTCTTTTCCTTTGAAGGTATTAGTTGAGATGGGATTTTTCTGTATCCTAGAGGCCAGAAGAGAGAGGAAAGGAGTCATCAGTTTAAGAAAAACCTCAGCCAGGGTTCTGTGCAGCTGTGGTTTGCAGTGTGTCCTGTCTTTTCATCTCAGATTTTGTTAAACTCTTTTCTGCCAAATCCCACAGATAATTTAGTAGAGAAGTATCCCCACAGAAATGCTTTATCCATTAAGTTTTCCATGCTTCTTGTAAAAGGTTGAGGCATAAAATTGTTATTTGTATTCAAAGAACAAATAGAAGACTGAATGATCAAAGTAATGATTTGTTAATGGATGTCTATAAAATGTTACACTCTGCCAAATGTTTTCATTGTTAAATTTGATATTAGTATAAAAAAAGTCCATTATACTTGATAGGATTTTGTGTTCAATTTTCTTACTGTTCAATTTTAAGAAACTGCTTGAAGCAAAAATAGTTTTAAAAACAAAATTATAAAGCATTTTAATTTATTTATTTATTTTTATTTTACTTATTTATTTTTTTGAGACAGAGTCTCGCTCTGTCGCCAGGTGCCAGGCTAGAGTGCAGTGGCATGATCTCAGCTCACGGCAACCTCCGCCTCCTGGGTTCAAGCAGTTCTCCTGCCTCAGCCTCCTGAGTAGCTGGGACTACAGACATGCGCCACCATGCCCAGTTAATTTTTTTAAAAATATTTTAGTAGACATGGGGTTTCACTATGTTGGCCAGGATGGTCTCAATCTCTTGAACTCATGATCCACCCACCTCGGCCTCCCAAAGTGCTGGGATTACAGGCATGAGCCACTGTGCCTGGCCCATAAAGAATTTTTTAAAAATACGAGCAAATGTATATTTAATGGATAATGCAAGTGAATTTTAATATGTATTATACTGTAAAGATTTCAAAAGTAAGAGTGCCTAAGAACTATAAGCACCATAAAATGTTTCTGCATTCTCGGGCTGCAGGTATTTTTCTGGTTCAGTCATGGGGCCCTGGGTCATCTGCTTCAGGCAGAGAGTTGCTTGGTATCATATCTTATCCACTTCCACTTTTTTTCATATCAGAAGCTATCTCTACATTTTCCCAAGCAAAATAGGGAAAACAATGGTAAAAGTGGTGGTGATGGATATGTACCGTATTTATGATTGCCCAGGTCTTTTGAAGGTCTCTCCTACGGGTTGATAATTCCCCACTTTGAGAGTCCCGTCTCCTCTAAGTTGGAGCTGGAAGTTAATTTTTCTAATCTTCATGTATCCAGGGCACAGGAATGCAAGCCCCATTACTGCTGATTGTACCTACCACCCCGTACTTCAAGAATTGATAATGGAGGTTTTTTCCTGAAATATGTGCTATTTACCCATCTTTTGCATGCTGGTGAAGAAAAAGGTTAATGTGCAATCTGTTTTGCTGTTCTGGAGGACGGTGGCACATGGTGGAGACATGAGGCATTCAGATGTAGTAATGGCAGAGATCTACAGTCTATGGGGTGTGTCCACAGTGCCAGGACACAGAACTGATGGAGGGGATCCTCCTTGCCAGCAGTTCAGCGAGGTTCTTAGGTGTTGATCCAGGCTGTATTGCCACCATTCTGACTGCCTGGCTCCCTTGGAGTTGCTGTGGGTTTCCCTTAGTAAATACTCTTTTCCCTTAACCTAGCCAGAGGGCCTGACTACACTCAGACTTTGGCCTTTGTGGTAAGAGACTACAGTGTGGGAAAGGCCAGCTCCTCCAGGTTCTCATTATGCCACTTTCTCCGCCAGGTGCTTCTAATTTATTTCCTCTTTGTGTTCTCTTTGTCTGGCATTACTCTTCATTGCTCTACACAATTGGCTCTAGGTTAGGACTGTCAGATTTAGAAAATCAAAATACAGGATGCAACACCCATTGTATGATTCAATAGTATGAAACATTCAGATAGGCAAATGTATAAAGACAAAACACAGATTTGTGGTACAAGACATAGATTAGTGGCACCATGTAGATTAGGGTTTTCCTAGGGCCAGGGGTGGGTATAGAGTACTGTTAATGGGTATTATTTTCCTTTTGAACTGATGAAATGTTTTAACCATAGATTGTGGCAATGGTTGCACAACTTTAAATACACTACAAACCATTAAATTGTACAGGGGTACAAGTTCACAAGTTCAGGGATACGAATGCAGGTTTGTTACATAGGTAAACTTGTGTCATGGGGGTTTCTTGTACAGATTATTTCATCACTCGAGTATTAAGCCTAGAATCTATTAGTTATTTTTCCTGATCCTCTCTTTCCTCCCACCCTCCACCCTTCAAAAGGCCCCAGTGTGTGTTGTTCCCTTCTATGTGTCCACGTGTTGTTACATTTAGCCCCCACTTATGAGAACATGCCATATTTGGTTTTCTAGTCTGTTTGCTAAGAATAATGGCCTCCAGCTCCATCTATATCTCTGCAAAGGACATGATCTAGTTCTTTTTATGGCTGCATAGTATTTCATGATATGTATGTACCCCATTTTCTTTACCCAGTCTATCATTGATGGGCAGTTAGGTTGATTCTACGTCTTTGCTATTGTGAATAGTGCTATGATAAACATTCACATGCATGTGTCTTTATAATACAATGATTGTATTCCTTTGGGAATATACTCAGTTATGAGGATTGCTGGGTCAAATGGTATTTCTGTTATTAGGTCTTTGATGAATTGCCTCATGTCTTCCACAATGGCTGAACTAATTTACACTCCCAGCAACAGTAGATAAGCATTCCTTTTATTCTAAAACCTCACAAGAATCTGTTATTTTTTGACTTTTAAACAGCCATTCTGACTGCTGTTACATGGTATAACACAGTAAATATATCAAAGGTACAGAATCTAGTTAAATCTAAATTTTAGATAAAAAATAATTTTTGGTATGACTTGCATGAATATTTGGGATATAGTTATACTAAAAATTATTTGTTGTATATCTGAAATTCAAATTTAATGGGGTATCCTATATTTTCTCTGGCAAATCTAATCTAGATATTTATGGTATTCTTACTTTACCACTTCACTTGAAGAAGCAAAGATCACCAGAATGGTAAACCCCAGAAAATGTTCTGTTTATTTTTTATTTCTATTTTTTAAATGTCAGGTTCTTGGCTGCACCAAATGAAACCATGTGGATTCTTGGAAACGTATGCCTCATTCTTTCAGTTCCAGCAATCTTCTTTTTGTACAGTTGTTGTTTTAATTCCCTGAAAATACATAGTTTCACCCCTGTTCATCTGTTATTGCACTGCCCATCTCCACCTTTCTCAGTATTGGTGTTCATAGGGCTAAAATGTGAGGTTAGAAAAAAAATGTGCAGTTAACTTACAAAAAAAGACTAACTGCTACAATCAGAATATTTTCTCAGGAAAGCTTTCTATCCATGTTAGTCATCTTTGTACACAACGTGGGGAATAGTTGCAGAGATACTTCAACAGAGAATGAAAATCTACAGTGGAGGTACAGGAGGCAGTTGCACAGGTCCTCCTAGTTTTAATGGGAGGGGACAATCTCCACTTCCTGATGGAGAAGTAGCAAGGTCCTTTTGAAAAAAGAATAAGTGGTATAGGAGAAATTGTTATGACCTTCTTTGGAAAATACAACCAGATATACTATATTGAATTATTAATCTTTTAGTATGAAGCCATGTCTTTTCAATTAAATATGGGCTCACTAACTGAAATTCCTTATTGTTTCCCTCACATAAACCCACCAATGCATGGCCTAAGAATTCAAGTTTCTTTTTTTTGAAAGAAAGAAAGAAAGAGAAAGGGGAGAGAGAACAGGAGTCTTGCTCTATTGCCCAGGCTGGAATGCAATCTAAAAATAGGTATTAAAAACCTCTTTTATGCCGATAATTGTGCTTAACAGCGGAGACAGGAAGGAATAAGGGAAGAAAATAACGAACAAACAGCCAACCAATATTTCATTTAAGTCTGTGAAATGCTATGCAAATGCTGAAGAGTGATTTACTTCCAATTATGTGGTCACTTTCAAAATAGGTGTAATATGATACTGAGAAAAATGTATGTTCTATGGACCTGGGGTGAAGAATTCTATAAATATTCACTGAGTTTACTTGCAGGTCTGAGTTCAAATCGTAGATGTCCCTGTTAATTTTCTATCTCGTTGATCCGTCGAATATTAACAATGTGGTGTCAAAGTCTCCCGCTATTATTGTGTGGGAGTCAAGTCTCTTTATAAGTCATTAAGAACTTGCCTTATGTATCTGGGTGCTCCTACATTGGGGGCATATATATTTATGATCATTGACTCCTGTTGTTGCATTGATCCTTTTACCATTATGTAATGTTCTTCTTTGTTTCTTTTAGTCTTTGTTACTATTAAAGTCTATTTTGTCAGAGACGAAAGTTACAACTCCTGCTTT
>NW_016107316.1:10869916-10895143 GCF_001604975.1 Cebus imitator | reverse complement strand
ATTCGACTGTTAAAACCTGTGCGTACTTCACGGAGTTCTCATATTGTATTCTTCAGTTCCATTAATTCACTTATATTCCTCTCTAGATTGTCTATTCTTGTTAGGATTTCGTCAAATCTTTTTTCAAGGTTCTTAGTTTCTTTACATTGGGCTAGAACATGTTCTTTTAACTCACAGAAGTTTCATATTATCCACATTCTGAAGCCTAAATCTGTTAATGGAACACACTCGTTCTCCATCAGGCCTTGTTCCCTTGTTGATGAGGAACTGTGATCCCCTGTAGAGGGAGAGGCATTCTGATTTTGGGTGTTCTCAGCCTTTTTATGCTGGTTTCTTCCCATCATTGTAAATTTATCCACCTGTCATCTTTGTAATTACCGACTTTCAAATTAGGTCTCTGAGTGGACATCCAACTTGTTGATTCCCAGCGCCAGAATGTAAGCAACCCACTGCGCCAGCCAAAACAGTGGTGTTAAGATTCGTGGTGCTTTTCTGCCCGGGAATCTCCGGTCTGGCTTCCTTCTTAAGTCCCTTTTTCAGTCAGCTGAATAGGCGACTCTGCCTTCCTGGAGCTCCAAACATTGACCAAAAGGGGACCCAGTCCTGTTTACTCTGCACCAAGAACCGCTGCGCCGGGGCACCGTGCTGGCCACAAGAGTCATGCTGGCGACCCATGGGGCTCCTCCGCTGGGAATCTCCTGGTCCATGAGCAACAAACATTTGTGTGAAAATGTGGCATCCTCTCGTTCTCTGTGCTTTCACTGGGAGCTAGGATCCTGAGCTGCTAGTAATCAGCCATCTTGGATCTCTCTCTCAAGTTTCTTTGAAGCAGGATGAGAACCTAAGGGCATTTTGGAAGTAATCTGAGTTTAGAATGCATTTAATTTTTACAATTTTCCCTAATCTTTTGCAATTGTCCTATTCACACCAAAATTGACAGCAATTTTGTTAGCAGCTCACTTTTACTAAGTCATTCATCACAGACACAATTATTTCCTTGAACTACTATGCCATCAATTTGTGTAATAATTAGATAATAGAATGACATGTTATAACAAGCACAACTTGCATACTGGGAACAAATCAACTTGAAACTTGGCAAACCTGCAGCTCACCCAATGGAAACAAGAGTGTCCTGCGGGCTGGAGGCTGCTGAGAAGGAGTTGTGATCTGGATATCAGTGAACATGTTTAAAGATGTGCTAAAAAGCACTCAACTGAATACTAATTTATGTTAAATTTCTCAATTTGTTATGAATAGATAACATAAATATAGATAAAAACATGAGCATATACATATGTTATACGTATTCCAATCCAAATGCCAGCACCTTTGTTAAAGGGAAATCAGGAGATTTCCTACTCCATTTAGAAGCAAAACAAAGATACCCTGTCTCCACCGTTGTTTAACAGCATATAGAATGTTTCAGACAATGCAATTAAAGAAGTAAAACCAACTAGTGGTGTAAGAATTGGGTAAAATAAATGTCTCTGTATTTAACATGATTATATACACAAAAAACCCAAAAGAATAAATTTATGGAAAAACTATGAGCATTATGGGAGTTTAGTAAACAAAATAAAAAATAATTTACATAAATAAGTTCCAAATACATAGGTAAATATCACTTAGGTGATATAATTTTTAAAAAACCAGTATTTAGGAAAGCCAGTAAGTTTGATTAATAAGTTAGTTAATTATAATACTCATGCATAAAATTGACCAGAAATATTTAAAACATAAGGAATTACATTAAATATTCATAAAACATATAAAAGTAGACTAAAAATAGAAAGCCATGCCTTATTCTCAGATAGGAAGACTTAGCCTCATAAATGTATCAGGTTTCTTTCTGAGCTAATTTAGAAATTAACCTTATCTCACTAAAGAATTGTTAAGTTCCTTTTCTGGAGCTGGACAAAGTTGATTATAAAATTCATAAATAAATAAGAATATCTAGGAAACCTCTGAAAAAAGAAGCAATGTCTGGAGCTAGCCCTACTAAATATTTAAAACATATTATGCAGTGCAATGCAACACCGGGACATAAATAGACAGATGAGTTGGAGAAAAGAACTGCAGAATTGTATGTTTTTAATTGGTTTGTTTAATTGTGTCTTTATAATAGAATGATTTATATTCCTTGAGAGGAATATAAATGAGAGAAGTGGCATCTCAAATTTTAGAGTGAAGAGATGGGCTCTTTAATAAGTGGTGATGAGATAAACGGATGATCACCCAGACAGGGGTAAGATTGGATTTACTCCTTACCGTATGCCAGGAGAAACTCTAACATCATCAGACATTTTAAACATGAAATAATTTTAAATAAAACCCTAATAAGTAAAGAACAAGAGGTAGGTAAATGTCTTCATTCTGTATTAGTGGAAAAAACTTTTCTAGTTATGACTCCAAATCCAATAGCAATAAACAATAAAGAAAAAGATGAATTTAATTACTTAAAAATTTTTAAAGCTTTTGCATGACAGAAAAGTAAAAAGACAAATAACAAATATTGGCAACTTATATTACATAGGATACTAGACCTAATATTGGGCTCAACCATGCACAACTGCCAATATTTAACTCTTTATATAGAAAAGTGGTAATTTTATATTGATTGACCTAATATATAAAGAATATCTTAAAAAGAGAATAAGAATTTCAACCCTCCTATAGAAAAATGGCCTAAAGCTATAAATATAATTCATAATAAATATTTTCTGTGAACTATAAATATAGTTCACTGAAAAATAAATGCAAATAACTCTTAATCCATATGAAAATTGTTCAACCTCATTTATTGTAAATATATATATATATATTTTTGAACTATAGTGAGATACAAGTTTTCAACTATTATATTGGCAAAAATCTCAAAGTTGAGAACACATGCCATTGCTGAGGTTGTGAGGAATAGGCACTGTTATGTGTTGCTGGTGGAGATGCAAATTACACAACCCCCCTGCCACAGGGAGAGGAAATTGATTATATCTAGCATAATTACACATGCATTTATCCTTTGACTCAGCAATCACACTTCTAGGAACTTTTGAGAGTTCATTATTCTCAAACTATTCTCTCTACTTTTAAATATAAAATTTTCCATAATAAAATGTTGATAAACATACAAATAAAAGGATGGAATGAAGGGTGTCAATTGAAACAATCACATTGGTGAAATGGAGGCCAGTTAAGAGTGTTTCCAGTCCACTTTGATGCAAAGTAGTCTGGGTTTTCAGCTTCATGATAAATATAACCATGCCAGATTTGTTAACATGCTAAGAAATAACACAAAGAATAAAAAAGGCAGCCAAAATGTCACTTCGGTTACTATGATGGAGACTAGGTAGGTGAATAGCAGTATCCATAGCTGATCAAGGAGCGAGCCAGTCTGGTGGGCAGAAAAGTTCATGTCACCAAAACCATCCTTTCCTCTCCACAAAAAGGTTCAGCTTTTAGTAATTCAGGGTCTGAGAGTAATTTTATCCACTACACTTAGCAAAGCTATTTTCCACCTCTCTCTGCAGTTAATAGTATTGTGTCCGTCCAGGAAAATGACTTTGTAGATGCTTTCAGAGTTGGCTTCGTCATAGTCACTGCTCTTTCTGAATGGGTAGAGGCTTCTGAGAGTCCTATTTATCTCTGCAGAGCAATTTTCTTATAGAAGCAGATGACTTGGTTCCAATTCTAGTCTAGGGTTGGGATCTGTCTGTTGTGGAGAAATGCACTGCCTCAGGCTGCTTAAAAATCCCTAATCAATCTGCATAGATGACAAATATGAGTTTAAAAAATCAAGGGCACCAAAAAAAATGATGATCTTTAATTTTTTTTTTCAATTAAAAAACAATTTCTTTTAGGAAGCTCCATTCTGCTGGGTGGTGGAAACATAACTTCAATCCATTCACTGTCCCTGTTCCTCTCCCCTGGGCTACACAGAAGCCTCAGGTGAGTGCTGAACTCAACATAGGAGGAGAGTGGGGCTGTTGTTAGTCTAGGTTCATCTGTCCATCATGTTGGCATGCTCACTGATACATGTGGGCCTCTGCTGTGCCTCCTCAGCATGGTCTGTCTCAGGCTGCTGGTTCTGTCTGCCAAATTCATGCTGAGCTACAATGTTAAATATGCTAATATAATTGTACCACCCTGGACAGATAGATGCAAGGCCTTAGGAATTTAGCTCAGATACACCTGCCTAGATATACCAGCAATTTCCACCTTCGTTCTTATTCCTTTCCAAAATCTGCCCAAAGAAAGGAGTAGGAATGAGAAAGAAGTCCCCTCCTTGAGTGGGGTCACCAAATATACCTGGGATTTGTGTTGTCCCTCCCAACACTACCAGCCACAGAGCCTCCTTTCTCAGAGACACATGACTTTCACTTTTCATTCAGATTTGTATTTCTCCCTGAAAACTTGTAAAATCTTTATCTAGAGAGATATCTGTGAAACCTTTTCCTACTCACCAGGAAGTCTTCTAAAGACATGTACTATAACTCTATATTTCAAATATGTAAGTGGTAGGATTTGTTTCCAAACTCAGAGTCACCTAGGAGATAAAATATCATATATATATATATATATATATATATATATATATATATAAAATACATGCTTATATATAATATGTAAATCACATATGTGACATATATATTTGATATAGCTGATCGAAGAAATGTGGTTTAGATTTGTGGCCAAAATGATCTCCCTGGGAATTTCTCTAAATTATATAGTCTTGCATAGTTTACTGGCATAGTTTACAACCATAGACTTTCTCCACAGAGGAAAGACCTCTAACCACAGGACCAAGGGCAGAATTGATTGCTGGCAGTCTACACAAAAACCAACACCAAAAACAGAGAGACCAACAAGATTGCTTCTCCCAGACTCACCAGTCAGATAATCTACTTCTTTACCCATGGGAAAGAATGAGCAAAGAATGTGTACAGGCTCTGAATATTACTGGGATAGAATTTGTTTCACATGAAAACATCAGGTCAGGGACATGGAGAGTCTCTTTTAACTATAGAATTCAGTGGGGGGAGAAAAGCAGAAGAAAAATATACATTAAGAGTCTATTTTTATACCTACATGTAAATATGTAAAGCATTGAAACTGGAAAGATATTACTAGGCTGCCTTTAGGGAATAGAGAGAGAATAAGATTGCAGAATATTAGTTATCTTTGTAGAGTTCTGAATTCGTTTTTTTTTAAGGAGGGAATATAAAAAGTGTTAGTGATTTTTAATTTGGGAGGTATAAATATGAATTTGTTTTAATATGTTATCCAAGATTTGTAGTTACATGAGTATCAGTCCAGATATCAACCCGTATGCATACTAATATAATATAATGTAATATAATATAATTCCTTATGTAAATATTGTGTTATTATAAAAGCATAATATTGTATTATGTTATATAATCATATTTATAATATGATATGGACTGCATAGTATGATGCATATTATATAATATGATATGTGTGTATGACATGATACATATAAAATATACAGTATGAATAGGTATGTAATAATATGCAAATATGAGATGAAGTATTTTAAAGCTTATTTCAAATGCAAAAAGCTGGAAAGATGGAAAGGTTTTTTCCAGGCCAAAGATTAGTATAGGTAGAGACCCAGAGAAGTAAGCAGAAATGAACACATTTTAGCCTCAAGATAATTTTCCCAATCTTATAAACTTAGGTTTTCTCAGCCTTGTTGAATTGCAAGAAAATAAAGTTTAAGGCCCAAGGCAACTGGTTAGTAGCAGAATTCTTTTGCCTTAAAGTTAAAACCCAAAGTGTTATATGCTCGGTGTAAAAATGAACTAAAAGTAAACTTTCCTACTATCTTCAAACTCATAGAACTACCAGGAATGTTTGCCTTGGTATAGAGCAAAGCAGGAGAAAAAAAAAAATGTGCCTCAGAAGCTGTCATCACAAATCAGCCCTTGCTCACATCTGCAGCCCAAGTCTACAATATGGTGTGATGTAAAAAACCTCAAGTCATGCATTCAATTTAAAATGTCCAACTATCTAATTAAAGAAAGCATAACTTTTTTTGGGAAAGACTAAACCTCATCCATGACCTGAGAAGTATTCCACAAATAAGCTTCCCCCCCAAATGAGTGGATCCCGATCAATAATAATTGAGTATATGTGACAGTTAATTTTATGTGTCAACATGATTGGACCACCGAGTGCCCAGATATTTGGTCAAATTATTCTGTGTGCTTTTGTAAGGGTGTTTTTGGATGCACTTACCATTTGAATTGGTAGATTCAAAAAAGCAGATTACCTTAACTAATATGGATGGGCCTCATTTAGTCCATAGAAGGATTGCATTGAACAAAAATGCTGACCATTCCACAAGTAAGAGAGAATTCCTCCTGTCTGACTGCCTTCCCACTAGGACACTGACATTTTTTTTGAGCCTGCAGGCCTTCAGATGAACCACACCATCAGCCCTTTTTCTCCTGGGTCTCCAGCCTGCCAACCCACCTGACACATCTTGGCGGGAACTTGTCAGTCTGAATAATCATATGAGCCAATGCCAATTCCTTATAATAAATCTCTTTATACACACACACTGTGAATAGATTTCAAAAATTTTTCACCAACATAAACTCATACTGACTTGTTATAACATGTCTAACTAGAATCTAGCTTGAGACACTAAGAAGGGTAAGACATCAGTTTGAAAAGAGTCCCTAGCAGAGCAACATAAATTCTGCTAAAATTGAAAGAAAAGGAAACATAAAATTTATAATGAAGCTTGAGTGAAAGAATGATGAAATCACTGATGCTTTATAAGAAGTTTAGGGGGACAGTGCCTCCAAAGAAATCAGAAGTTTACATATGGATAACTGATTTCAAGAAAGAGTGAGAGAATATTAAAGATGAAGCCCACATTGGCAGACCATCCACACCAATTTGTGAGGCAAAATTTAATCTTGTTTGTGCCTTAATTGAAGAGGACCAATGATTAACAGCAGGAACAATAGCCAAAACCATAAACATCTCTATTAGTTCAGATTATACAATTCTGACTAAATAATAAAAGTTGAACAAATTTTCCACTTGATGGGTGCCAAAATCATTGCACCCTGATCAGCTACAGATAAAGGCAGAGCTTTCAATAGAAATTTTAAACAAGTGGGATCAAGATCTTAGGGGTTTTCTTCCAAGAACTATAACAGGAAATGAAACATGACTTTACCAGTACAATTCTGAAGAGAAAGCACAATCAAAGCAATGGCTACCAAGAGGCGATAGTAACTCAGTCAAAGCAAAAGTGGACTGGGTAAGAGCAGAGGTCATGGCAACAGTTTTTTTTTTTTTTTTTTTTTTTTTTTTTTTTTTTTTTTTTTTTTTTTTTTTTTTTTTTTTTTTTTTTTTGGATCCTCAAGGGGTTTTGCTTGTAGAGTTTTCTGGGGGGCCAAAGACAATAACATCTACCTACTATGAGAGTGTTGTGAGAAAGTTAGCCAAAGCTTTAGCAGAAAAGCATCCAGGAAAGCTTTACCAGAGAGTCCTTCTCCACCCTGAAAATGCTCCTGTTCATAACTCTCACTAAACAAGGGAAGTTTTGTGAGAGTTTCTATGGAAAATAATTAGGCATCCACCTTATAGTCTTGATTTGGCTTCTTATGATTTATTTTTGTTTCCCAATTTTTAAAAAATCTTTAAAATGCACCAATTTTTCTTCAGTTAATAATGTAAAAAAGACTGTACTGACTAAATGGCTGGTATCATCACTTATAAAAGTGCCTTGAAGTGGATGGAGCTTATGTCGAGAAATAAAATAATAAAATTCATATTTTATGTTCACCTTTTAATTCAATTTTCCACCAACTTTTTGAAGTTCCCTCATATAAATACACACACATATGTATATGTACACATACATATATATGTATACATCTTATATATACATATACACACATATTATATGTATACAAATTGATTCTGTTTTTCTGGAGAACCCTCATACGGTACACAAAGAAAAAAAATGCATGATATACTAGAAGTGGCAGAAACAGAACTGTAAAGACTGTGTTTCTTCAAATTATTAGACAAGGGTATGAAAGAACTTTTCCTACTATCTCACTGAGAGCAACTATGAAAGACATAAAATGGGTGAGGAGGGATGTTTGAAGAGCATTACACAGGATTTGAGTGGTCAAGTTCTCAGAAAAAAATAGGTGCCTCGACATTGTATACATCACTATTCCCTTCAGATCAGTTGCAAATATTTTTGGAACAAGTTGAGGCCAGGTAGAGTTTAGCTGCTAAGAGTGAGAGAAGGCAGCAGAGTTTTAGTAACCTCACAAGACTAGGAAACAAAAGTTAGAGTTGGAGACTCAGAAGGCAGCTAGGACTTGAAAGATCAAGAGAAGGGGGATTCAAAGAAATCACCCAACACCCAGCAACTTTCCTCTCAAGGCATTTGTTAAATTGTGATGTTGCACAGGACAAGAATATAAAAAACCGCAAACTTCTGCCTCCATCCAGAAGGATGAATTAACTGCTATGGAAATGTCTTTCCATCATAAGCAACTAGAATAACAGACAAAACATATGTACCTAAATGTAAAGCAGTGCAGCAGGTAAATGTATAACATCTCTGGAAGATAACATAATAAAATAACTTTATAACCTTGAGGCAAGAAAAGATTTCTTAAAAGGGACATGAAATGGACCTGTAAAACAAGACTACATTGGTACTAGGAACTGTTTACAAAAAGATGCCATTAATAGGTCAAAAACACAAGCCACTTAGTAGATGAAAATATTTACAAAAAATACATCTGAAAGAGAACGCGTATCAAGAATACAAAAATAACCCATACAAAATAAGAAAAAGCCAAATAGAAAAGTGGGGAAAAGAATCGAATTAAGAACTTCACAAAAGAGATAATCATATGGCCAATTAATATGTAATAAAGTGCTCAATCTCATTAGTCTTCAAATAGTGCAAATTAAATCTCCAGTGAAATATTCATTAGACAATATCAAATGGCTACCACAAAATTTTGGTGAAGATGTTAAGCAACTGGAACCGATTTACTGTAGCAAAAGTTTTGGGATCATTGTGGTGATTTTGCAGCATGTCAACGTAGCTGAGCTTAAAACACATTTTCCCAGAATGTATTTTCAGAGGTGATTCTGGGATAAAGTTGGCACAGGAAACATCTGCCCAGGATTTGGACGACAGAGGTGAAGCCATTTTACACTTGGAAGATCTGTGTGCATCAGATGTTGTTACACTCACAAATATTTTTAAACATCTGCTGACTCATTGTGTTGGGGCAGTAGCTGGGCTCACAGCTCTTCTAGTGCCTTGTAAATCTCCTTCTTCATCTTCTCTAAATCCTAGGTCAGGTGCATGGACATCTCCATGGAAAAGTGTGCCAAAATGCCCTGCAGGTCAGCTATATTACCAAGCCTGGAGGCATTAAGAGACAGATTGAGTTCCAGCTTGTCATAGCTTCCTGCCATTGCATAAATATTCACTAGCCCTGCTGACCTTTGGATCAGCATTAGACACAGAGACAAGAAGCTTATGTAGATGACATAACCAGCTCCCAGGGTTGTATGAGGTCTAATTCCTATGATAAATCCCTGATTCTGTATCACTTATAGTGGTCTGCTTTTCTGTTCAAGCTTTATCTGATTGATAGTTAGATCTTTTTCATCATTGATGACTACACTTTTTTTCAGGGAGGATCTAAATAATGGAAATTATTAAATGAAAGAAAAGACAAATTAATAATCTTGCCAAGCCCTTCCTCTTATCATGCATGTAATATATTCTTGTATAATGAAGTACCATAATACTTATTCCCAGTTAATGCATCATTATTATTCCCAATAGTACCAAACATCCATTTTCTTTCTTGTATTTATGTTCAGTTTGTAGTTTCAGAGGTACTCACAAATTGCCATGTATTTATCATACGTTTCAATCAGTGCACCTGTTAGTAGTGCTGGTTGGGGAAACCATGGAGGTTGGCAGAATGTGTGGAAACAAACAAGCATTTCTTGTGCTGACCAGACCAGCTGCATCCTCTTTTGTGGTTACTAATAAATTGAAGGATTTTTTTATAAGCTCCCAATTTGTGGATTGCACCTTAGCTTGCTCTGGGGAAGCCTCATTCCAGGTAACTGCTCTTGCATCTGGGTCTTGGGAACTCAAAATATTTCAAAAGATAGCTTCCCCCTTCCTCTTGGTTGCAGGAGGGTTAATTCAGTTGATAAATCCCATCTCCATAGTGGAAACAAAGCACCAATGACTTGTTCTCATGAGGTGGGTATGCTGGGCAGATTGATCCAGGAAGCCTATGATGTATAGATCAGAAAGACTTTCCTTATGCGATACTGTGGAAGCAATGCCCAAATGGAAGCCCTGTGTACCCATGTTTGCTTTCTATATTATAACTCAGAACAGTTGCAATTTATGTTCAGTTGGGAAAACAAAAGATAGTTCACTAAAACAGAGAAGAGGTGCATAATACTCATGTGCTTCTGCTAGGAGTATACAAGGAGCCCTGTGAGACTGAACAAATCATAGCTCTGGGTTTCCGTTTCCTCATCTCTAAAACAAGGGGTTTGATTAAGAGGACGTCGAAGGATCCTTTCAACTGTACCATCTGCAAATTCCATGAAGCTGCATCTCTAGAGGCTTGGCCTCAGATGCATTAGCACTTGGTGACTGCAGCCAAAGGGACTTGAAGAACCATTAAGACAACATTGGGTGACATGCTGTCCCCCCCCAGGGCCTCAGTCATTGTTCTGACCAGCTCCTATAGTCTACCCTGACTTAGAAGTTGCCCTGCTGCTGAGCTCTGCTCAGCGTTTCTTTTTATGAAGACCATTTGCGTGTTTCTGTTATACATCTTGGTTGCCATGCAAACTTGGCTCGCAGAAGCCTGAAACAAACCCCAAACACCTCCGTACATACTTGCTTTATGACATTTTATTTGAATGCCAATATAACAAGTTTATAGTAAATGGAGGATATGGCAGGAGACTAAAATAACACTGTAGTCTTTGAACACTCTAATCTGAGCTTAATAATTTTAAGATTTTTAGACATTTGTAACTCAACCTATGGGCATAATCTAGTAGTAATGGTACTTGGGTAAAGATGCTATGCATGGAGCTCAAAAAGATTGTGCTGGATCAAATAACACAGTGGTTCCAAAGGAAACTAAATCTTTTTAAAACCCTCAAACATCAGTTTAAACTGTTAAGTTTAATTTTATTTTAAATTCATGTTAAAGTAATTGCATCAAGCTGGGATTAGGTGCTGTCTCTAACTCTCCCTCTACAGAGTTAACTATTTCATGTATTAGAAATACAAATATAGTTATTTACAAGGGGAGGAAGTTAAAAGTATTCTATATGTTTCTGCCTTCTGTGGTTTTACAAAAGCAACAGAGCCAGGTGCACCATCCCTAGCCTGGACATCAGTTGCCCATCTCCCCATCTGCTGGAAGAAGAATATCTATCTCAGCACATTACCTGGGGAGAGGCAACAAAATAGTCCACAAGTCCTTGAACAAAGTGACATTTTAGTTATTACCTTGCTCATTAAAATGCAAATGTTTAAAGTTGCCTTTATGGTATTCTTAATGCAGCAACTCTTTCAAGATGCCACTTATAGAGCTGAGAGAGCACTGGGTGGAGTCATGCAGACCAGTATTCCAGTGCCTGCTCTACCATTCCCTGGCATCTCGCTTTAGAAAATGTATCTCTCTTGGTTTCAATATTCTAAACTATAAAATTAGGGAGTCAACAAAATCTCAAGGGTCCTGTCAAAGCTGATGTCCCATGATCTTTTGCTTAGCCAAGCTCTCCAGATGAGCAGCTAGAAAGGGAATCACCTGTATGGAGAATTTTAGAATGTCTCCTTCCCTTACTTGTTTGTTTTACTGTGCCCCAGATGTGGCCACATCAGGAAGTGGTCTGGAAGTGCCTGAATACTCTTACTTGGGCAATCTCAGGCTGGTGTGGGGTAATACCCATGTCATTATGTAGAAAAAATAGGGAAACAAAATCTCGAATTCTACCTTTTCTTGACAAAATAACACTCCAGGTTTCCAACCACAAGGGGGCACTGCACTGTCAGAAAGGGCTAGGACCCTCCAACAAGGAGCTACCGCTGGGTTCATCAAAGTCTATACCGGCAGACAGTCCAGCAAGAAGAGTGCATGTGGGTCAACGTCAGGATGGGTTCATGAAGATCAGGCTCTGGGAGAAAAGAGGGCGGCCAGCAGACAGTGAGGCCGTGAATGTGGGAAAGCAGCCAGGGCTAAATAGTCAAGTAACAGACCAAGTCAGAAGAGGACACTTCCTGACCTTGACCATTTGAGAACATCCCAATTCAGAAGTTTTCACCAAGGACCGAAGTCCCATTCTTCCCTATGCATCTCATTTTCTTGGACCCAGTGGTATAATGTAGACACATGAGCTAACGTTCAGAAGGGGGTCAAAACACCCATGTTAACCTTCCATCGTTCCAAGTTCTTAGTAAGTGTCTACCTGCGCTAGACAAAGATCACTCTTGGAAACCAAGTATCTAGTATTCCATTTGGAAGAATTTCCACATAACTTCCTTTTGTATTCTTAAAAGTTAAGTGCCCAGATGTGATCTTTGAAGCATTTAGCTACCCTGAGACTCATGCTTCACTCAGAATCAAAGTCTTTTTCTTTTTTAAGCACAAACATAAGGATTTGAAGTGGTAACTTTTTCCATATTGTGTTCCTCAACTTCATTTTCCAAATTTTTTTTCTGCTAAATATAGAGCAAATTTACCTGTAGAGTGGCGTCAATATTTTTTGAACTTATATATCTAGAAGAAATAATTTTCTTATTATAAATGGGTGTTTTATATAAAATATAGCTACATTAAAAATAAGATGAAAAATTTAAATATACAAATGATCATGATATTTTTAATGGCATATATTTTATTCATCTACACAGCTAAGGTCTTATTTTGGCAGGGAAAAAGTAAAGTTATTAAAGTGAGGTTTTGTTTAAATTTATATAATTGCTATAATTTATTTCATTTAAACTATTTTTTCTTTGTAAAATAGTTGTTACTTATCCCATATATTGAATTATGTCTTTGAATTTATTACGAGTTTATTTTCATTTCTGTTCTTGATATAAAGTTTCGATGCAGGCTTTGGTTTCCTGTATAAATCCCTGTGATAAAGATACCACATTACTTAAAGAATAATTACTTTAAGTGACACACTTATGAATTTGTTTAATTTTATTTCTTATAGTAGAAATTAGCTCTTTAAGAATCTCTAAACATTTTATATAACTTCTATGGATAGAGTTCTGGAATAGAGATGATTCTCCCTTAATGAGCACAATAAATGTTTCAAGTAGCATTGCTGCCTGACACCGAGGGGCTTTGTCTGTGATTTATCTAGCATTTAGTAAGCTCAACCTTGGGTGAATGGTATGGTGAGGGGAGTGAGGAGAGAGGCGATTTCATTTCCTGTCCTTAGAGAACTTTAAGTCTTATTAGGAATATAAGTAACAATCAAGAAACAGAAAGAACTAGAAGAATTACTTGTATTTGGTATACAAAATGTCCCTAGATATAACGCTTGCTCCTACCCAATCTCCAATATACCTACACTGTTCGGTATTCTTTGGAAAAGGTGAGGTGGGACAACCTCTGTTTCCCAACAGCCCTCAAAGACCAGTTTTGAGGTTTTTTAAATTTTCTTCCACTGTTAACAATTTGCAGAAGATACGACAAAGATACGACAAAAATAGAGAATTGTGATTATTAATTTTATATGTCAACTTGACTGGGTCATAGGGTGCCCAGACATTTGATCAAACTTTATGCTACGTATATCTGAATGGAATTAACACTTAAATACGTAAATTAAATAAAGCAGATTGTCTTCCCTAACATGGGTGGACCTCATCCAATCAATTGAAGATCTGAATGGAACAAGAAGGCTCAGTAAGAGAAAACTCCTCCTGCTTGAGCTGAGACATTGAGTTTTTCCTGCCTTCGGTCTCAAACTAAGAATTCTACTTTTTTGGTGTTAAGCCTGCTGACTTTTGGCCTGGAACCACACCATTAACTCTCCTGGTTTTCAGACTTTTGGACTTGGACTAGATCTATACCATAAGCTCTTCCGGGTCTCCAGCTTGCTGACTGCAGAGCTTGGGACTTGTCAGGCTCCATAATTGCATGAGCCAGTTTCTTATTATAAGGCAATATATGTTCTGTTTCTCTGGAGAACTCTGACTAATGCACAGGTCTTTCCCTTTAGCTTATCAATATTTAAAGTACTTTTTTTTTTTTTTTGAGACAGAATCTCGCTCTGTCACCCAGGCTGGAGTGCAGGTGCAATCTCAGCTCACTGCAACCTCTACCTCCTGGGTTCAAGCGATTCTCTGCCTCAGCCTCCCTAGTAGCTGGGATTACAGGTGCAAACCACCGTGGCCGGCTAATTTTTGTATTTTTAGTAGAGATGGGATTTCAGCATCTTGGTCAGGCTGATCTTGAATTCCTGAGCTTCAGATCCACCCTCCTTGGCCACCCAAAGTGCTGGGATTACAGGCATGAAGACATTTTCCCAAAAAGAAAAAAAAATGAGAGAAATGCAAGAGTGTCTAGCTTTGCAAATAGCCAAGCAGTTCCAATGTTGGCTGAGCATTTCCAGCCAACATTGGCTCCCATCACTCTTTTCTGAACGATTGCTGCCCTGGGTCTTCAGCTTTAATTGCTTAGAGAATGTAACCATTCCCCTATCCACAGGCTGGTGTTAGGTATGTTCTGCAGCCCCACCAGTGCCACTCAGTGCCCTTTTCTCTGCCATATGGAAGTGGTTTGGAGCCATTCAAAAGGGTCCTCTGCCTGATTCTGACAACTATTACTTTTACTTCTCATTCCCCTTTGAGGTCCCATACTGTCTTGATTCTAGCCTGGGCCTCCATTGACATTTTCTACTTCACTTGAGGCACATCGCCTAAAACTTCACTGAAGAGCAGTGCTATGGTTTGAAGGTGTGTCCCCTCCAAAATTCAGGCTGAAACTTAACCCCGAGTGCAATCATGTTAAAAGGTTAGACCTTTAGAAGTTAATAAGGCCACGAGGACTCTGCCGTCTTGACGGGATTAGTAACCATATACAAGGGCTGGAGAAAAGAAGCTAGGCCCTTTTTTCCTTCTACCCTTTTGCTTTATGAGAGCACAGCATTTATTCTCTCCAGAGAATGCAACAACATGGCACCATCTGTGAGCAGAGAGTGGCCTTTACTTGACATCAATTTTTCTGATACCTTGATCTTGGACTTCCCAAATTCTACGACTGTGAGAAATAAATGTTGGTTATAAATTACTCAGTTTGTGATATATCGTATAGCAGCACAAAGACAGAAATAGTTACCGGGATGCCAGGCTGTTGCTTTAGCAAATACCTAAAAATGTAAAACAGCTTTGGAACTCGCATAATAGGTAAAGGCTGGGGAGTTTGGAGGTGCATGCTAGAAAAATCCTAGATTTCCATGAATGGCTCATAATGGGTGATTCTGGAGAGGACTCAGGAGGACAGGAGAGCTATAGACAGAGATTCAATCTTAGAGCTTACTTAAGTGGTCACGATCAGAACGTTGGTAGAAATGTGGACAGTAAAAGCTATTCGGATTTGATTTTAGATGGAAATGGGGGACTTTTTTGGGGGAACATCTTATTAGAAAGATCATACTTGTTACAAAATGGCAAAGAACTCAGCTTAATTGTGTCCATGTCCTAATGCTTTGTGGAAGCAGAACTTAAGAGTAGTGAATTAAGATAACTGGCAAAAGAAATCTCTAAGCAAAGTGTTCAAGGTGCTGCATGGCTTCTCCTGACCTCTTACAGTAAAATTCAAGAAGAGATAAATGAATTAAACACAGGATTTATAATCAAAAGGAATGAAGAACTTAAAGATTTGGAAAATTCTCAGCCTTCACAATAGTGTACAGAATATAAAAAGCATGTTTGGGAGAAAACACCAAGGGCGTGGCCAAACAACTGTTTAATGAAAACATTTGTACAGCTTGGTAGAAGACAGGTGCTACTAATCAGGACAATGGAAGAATGACCTTGAAGGCATATCGGAGATCTTCCAGGCTGCCACTCCCATCACAGTCTCAGCATGCTAGGGTCTTTAGAGCAGAATGATTTCAAAGAAAAAACTCAGTGCCCCTGTAGGACCTTGGGGCTTGCTGCCCCAAGCTTCTGCTCCTTACATTCCAGCACAGTGCTCTTGACCACTCCAGCTGTGGCTCATGCAGCTTTGTCTGCTGCTCTAGAGGGCACAAGTGGTAATCCTTGGCAGTGTCCACTTGGTACTAACTCTGCAGGCATGCAGAATACACAAGCTATGAAGGCATGGCTACCTCTACCTAAATTGCAAAAGATGCCTTAGAGAGCCTTGGGACCCAGGCATAGAACTACCACAGTGACAGGGCCACCACAGAGAGTGACTACTAGAGTAATGCCTAGCAGTCATGGGTTAGGGCCACCACAGAAAGTCTCCACTAGATCAATGTTTAGTGAAGCCAGGAGAGCAGGGTCATTTTCATGGCCTCAGAACTATAGAACCACCAGTGTGCAATGCCAGCCTGGGATAGCTGCAGGCACCTGACTCTAACCCCTGTGAGCTGCTATGTGGGGTCCACCCAGTAAGGCCATGGGGGCGGGGCTGCTGGAACCTCTGGGGCCCAACCCCTGCCCCAGTGTGTCTGGAAGGTAGAACATGGAATCAAAGAAGATTATTCTGGAGCCTTAAGATTTAATGTTTGCCTTGTTCAATTTTAGACTTAGTAGGGACCTAGTACCCCTTTCTTCTGTCTTATTTCTCCCTTTTGGCATGGAAATGTCTGCCCTATTCCTGTCCCACCATTGTACTTTGGAAGCACATAACTTGTTTGATTTCCTAGGCTCAAAGCTGGTGGGCATATTTGCCTCAGGATAAATCACACCTTGAATCTCACCCACATCTGACTTAGATGATACTTAGATGAGAGTTTGAACTTAGACTTTAAAGTTGATGCTGGAATGAGTTAAGACTTTTGGGACTATTGGAATGGAATCAATGTATTTTGTATGTGAGAAGTGCATGAATTTTGGGGAGCTGGGGGTGGAATACTATGGTTTGAATATTTGTGTCCCCTCCAAAATTCATGAGGAGAAAGAAAGGAGAAGCAAAGGAGAAGAAGAAGGCAGTGGGAGGTGAAAAAATGCAACAGCTTGAAGTAATTTAGCCAACATAACAAAGGAACCTAGACCCAGTATGGGAACTTTGTAAATCTCAGCCCAGGGCTCTTTGCACTAACCTGTCCTTTTAAGACAATTCCATGAAGCACAACAATGGAAGCCATTCATCCTCAGAGCTTCAAGAGAGGGTCCTAAGAGCCAGAGTGGTCAATGAAGGTTTTTAGAGGCAGTGGGATTTTAGAGGAGGAAGGTTTTTAGAGGAGGTGGCCTTAAAGTTTGGAGAAGATTTGGAAAACACACATTCCTGGGTCAAAAGGGACAGGTAAATACTTGGGGAATGTTGGAATACCCACTTGGTACTTGTCATCTGCCTCTAACATCTTTTCTTTCCAAAAAGAGAAACTCACAAGCATATCAGCGTAGCAAACTAGCCAGTGTGCCAAATGCACTTTCAAGTGAACAGATGTTCAAACTGTATGCAGCTCGTCTTTGCACTAAAACAGTAAGTCAGTAGTAGCATGCGTTCTCGTCATTAAGTGGGGCTGCCGTGAGTGTTCAATGTACAGGTTGCTTGTTACCTGTCAGCCCACAGCAGTAGGCTGCCTGCATATCTCAAAAGTAGATGGAGAAATGCAATCTGCAAGGACAGTTGAGGCTCCCACAGGAGCATAGAATTGCCTTTAAGTACAAGGGCTCATGAACATTTTACATCCCCTTGGGAAATCCCTCTAAACCCCTGCCTCACTGGTTTCCTGGTACAAGATTCAATAAATCTGCACACTCAGCTTAAACTTAGTGCCAGGCCTCATAATGGAATGATTACATGTGTTTTGTGTGTCAGAGACCTGACAGAAAGATTATACAGTGTAGTGAAGCAATCTTTGGGGTTTTGGCAGGGAAAGAGAGGAGATAAATATGTGTCCAGGGTAGAAAAATGGCAGCTCACAGAATTGCTGCCTCAATGTCACTCAATCATTCAGCAAAAATGTATTAAGTTTAGGTCAACAAACATTTATCAAGTTCCTCCAATGTGACAGGTATTGTGTTACATGCTCTGAGAACTGAGGTGCACAAGACACATCATTTATTCTTGGTACTGTGAAGTCCACTAGAAGAGCCAGGCATGGAAAAGACGTTTCTTGTGTAATGCGGCAATGCATTAATAGGGATTGTGATGAGGTACAATGGTGGCACAGAGAAGGGAGACTTGGCTCAGGCTGGAGTATCAGAGAAAGCTTCTGAAGGATGATTCAGGAAGGATGAGTAGCGTGAAGGGGGAGGAACGCTCTGAACGAGGGAAACAGCATGAACCAAAGTACAGAAATGAAATGATCCTGGTATATGCATGAACTTGGGGGGTAACAAGGGAACAGGAGGGGGGATGGACATAAATGGAATAAATGGAAGAAGTCTGGAATTATTGGAGTAAAAAGGAAGATTGATGAGTGCTGCAAGGGATTCAAAGAAAAAAGTACAAACAGTTCTACCAAGGAACTGACCAGTTGGCCAAATTAACACGTTAAAGATGCATTTAAAGTTATAGTAAATACAAGAACACCTTGTAAAAGATACCAAGCCCAATAAGGAAGTGGTAAAGTGCCAAAAATGAGTTAGAGAATTACATGAAATAGGCGTGTAAGAGGGAGAAGACGCTGGCTGGAAGGAGAGTTCCTGGAGGCAGTGGTACTTGAGCAGATGGGAGGATAATGTATGAGTAGGTAGAAGAAAAGGAGCGTGTTATCCAGGCAAAGAGAACATCCTGAAGTTCTAGAAACAAATTCCACATGATTCCAAAGCCCAGCTCTTTCCACCACCTCTTGGTCCTTCTAGGGAGGAAGCTGCTGCTTCACAGGGCTCAGGCCCATGATCCTGGATGGAGGGGCAATTACTGGACCACTCCTGGAGGCCCTGGGCCAAGTGACCTCTGCTGACCACTGGCTTCTGGAAAGCTCATGCCCAGAAGGTTTTCCACCCTTTGAGTTTACATCTAGCCAGACTCAAAACTTAAAGTGATTTACTCCCACTAAATGTTGGCCTCACTCCCGTGGGAAGGAGACAAGACTTTGTTTGAATGAGCTCGCCATCTCTTGGAGAAAGCATCACGCTGCAGCCACCCATAGCTATGTTGTATCGAGAGAGTGTTTGTGTCTGTGTGTCTGTCCACATATTCATGTGTCTTATACATTCAACCTGACGCAGTAGGGTGGCATTCTTGGATAATAGGCCCTTCAGCCAGAGGGCCAAAACTGCAAAGGCAACAGTTATTTTTTGGCTGAATCAAGTTCTCCAGCCTTAGCTGAAGACGAAGGAAAATTGTGCCTGTGTTTTCTGGAAATGCTGATGCTGAGATGGGACCTCACTGAGGAATTCGCCAAGGCTCAAGGGAACTGAGAAGATAAATGCTACCAGGTGGCTGCAACTTGAGCAAAATTCAAAAACAATAGAATGTCAACTCAAGATCATAGAAGACTGTGGCAAGTATGACAGAAAGTAAGGGCAATGGCTTGGTCCTGAGACCAATGAGGATGTGGATAATGGGTGCTGGCACTACAAACACTGCTTTGAAAGAAGCCTGAAGGGAAGGAGGCAGATTCCCTACCCAGGACTCCAGCTCATCACTGAGGACGAGGGAAATGTAGCCAGCGGTTTGGCAAACTGCCCTCCCCAAATACCCCTGTTCCAGCCTTCACAGTGGTTTCCTGAGCAGTTCGGGGCGGGCCAGGTATGGGTTTCTCCTGTCATGTCAGTGTTCTCGCAGAGAGGGCTTTTGGGCCCTTTTGGAAAGTGACTTGGCTGGAGCCACACTTCTGCCAACGTGGCAGCTGTTACCACTTATACCCAGAACATCTGGCCTGAAGATTGCAGTAAAAGTGACACTTGTCTACAGAGAAAAAAAATGTTGAAGCATACGTTTTGGACATGAAGAAATAAGTAATGACATTTAATGTTTTCATAAAGCTGCTATACTGAAGAGCAATCATCCAAACCCCTGGCCTAGGCATGGGTATATCTGTCTATTGCTGTGTGCCTGCAGGTCTATGAAAGGCCTTGTACCTGGAACATCACTGCCTGACACAGGCTTTGTCCTCCCTCTGAAGACATAGAACAAAGGGAGGCCCTCGGTAAGACCTCTTCCTTCAAGACCTACATCACAAACTTGAGGAGCAGGGAGCAAAATGTAAGGAGCACCCACCAGGTGGCAGGAAGGCCAGCTCTGAGTTGCAGTGGTATTACTGGGTAGATCACATTGCTGGGGTTAAATTTCTCATCTGTAAAATGGGAGTATCAAAGACGATATGTTTAAGATTCCTCCAACGTTTTATATTCTGCCCTTTTTAAAACAGAGGCAATTGTACCATTTCTATGCCAAGCCCATAGCTTAAACATGATTCTTTCCAGATCCTGCCATTAAAATGCACATCCCCCTTGATGTGGTGATACTTGCCACCCCTCAAACCTCAGGATAAGAGAGGGTGTCGGACAGGGCCAGCCTGGAAGTTTTGGGCTCTTGGAGAGGTAGACAATACCAAAAGGGGGAGATGATACTGCCAAGACCCTGTACTGATTTCATGCTGCTCTGTAATATTCACAGCTGTGTGCTCACCACTTTGCCTCAACTTAGGCATCTTTTGCATTCGATTTTAAAGAGCAGAGGTTGAAGAGAAGATGAAGCACACTTTCAGTAACTAGCTTCTGTTTGGTTGGTAGAATATCAACTGGTGATAATACAATGACCATGGTGAGGCTGGCAGAGATTTGGGTAATCAAATAAGAGTGTATATTTAGTAACTTTTTGATTTGGGAGTTATCAATCCTTTGCACAGTTCAATGTCTTTTGAATTAAAACATGTTGCTTTTGCCAAAATTACATGTGAACAATGCATTACTAATGTGCAATTATCATTAATAATATATATGTCACTGGGTAAATGCTTGGCTCACCAAAGAAGATCCTACGAGCGCTTTGTTATTATTATTATTACTATTATTATTATTGTTTGAGCCGTTTGTTATTTTATCTTGCACTAGGAGGTAGGAGGTAGAGGCAGATTCCATTGCTCCTCAAATTACTCAGTTACACTCCTCATCCTCCATCTGTAAGACCTGAAGCATGCCTTTTCTTACATAGAAGCTTCTTACCTTTCTCAGTGGTCTCTCTGCTTAGGCACCATAACCTCGGGTGCCAGGAGAGGGTAGTGACCACGTAGAAGGGCCAGAGAGAGGCTGCTGGCCAGCCCAGACTGCTTACTGTCAGGCCAAAGCAGAAGAGGCAGCAGATTTAGGGTTTGTGGTTCTGTAGGGCACCCAGTTTGATGTTGCAATCTTTCTAAGCTTTAGTCTATAGGCTTTTGGTATGATTTTGTAGCTTTATCTCTCAGTTCTAGAAGCCGAGATTAAAACAAAGACACTGAGAAGAGCTAGTGCCTGGGCCTGAGATCCGAATGGTATACACTGCAAACATGCATGTGCCTACCTAAGGGAGCAGCAGGCAATAGGCCTGGGACATGGCCTGGGCTTCTGCATTTTCAGCATGCAAATGTCACTGGAAGACCACACTAAGTAACCAGGGTGCTGCCATTATGAGCTTGGGTCTTAAAATCAAACATACCTCGGTTTAAGTCCTGGCTCCAGACTAGCTAGCTATGTGACTTTGGGAAAAGTATGTAACATTTCCAAGCCGCAATCGCCTCAGACATAAAGAAGAAATAATCATTATCTTGACGCTTCAGTTTGCTAAGAGGATTCGTGAAGCTCATGCTGGCTCTCAGGGTCTGCCAGGCTCTGGAGAGGAGTGGGTCCTGGGAAGAACTGTGTCCCGCTACTGACTTCTGAGGCTTCCTTCCATTTCTAGGACCACACTCATGAGGCAGGGCACAGCCTCAGAAAGACCTCTGGGCCTCAGTTCTTCCTTAACAAAACAGGAGTGTCAGAATGGCATCTCCTGCAGGAGGTGAAGCCATGTTTGCTCAGGAGCCCTGGCTCCTCTGTGACAGAAATCACATCACTGGACCTTTCTGTTAAACCAGGGTCCTATATACACTGATCCTAAGGAAATCTTTACAAACACGTTAGAAGACATGCAAACATTACCTCATCCATATGTGCCGTAGGTGACAATTGATAGAACTCATGTACAACACTTTATGCTACTGTTAGAACCAATAGACATGTAAAGTGAGTTTTGCCAAAACAAAGTTGAGAAGTACCGTTAAAAGCATTAAAAATAACAGCAACAGCAACAACAAACATGTTGGCGAGTGCCTCATGTCCTGACCCTAAGTGATGCAAGAATTATCAGCTATCCTAGTACCATACAGCTCTCTGGACTGCTTCTGTGTATGAATAACTGGAAATCCTTTGAGAAAATCTGAAATGTGCAGGGTGAATGCATAATCAAGGACTCCTCATTGAACTGGTGGCACCTTCCTTCTCTTTGCAGTTTCTGATGATACTCATGGAACAAACCATGGGTTAAAAAACAAAAAACCTACTGAGTGACTTTAGAGGCCTTTTTTCCCTCCTCTTACCACATATGCAATCAACACTTCAACACTAAAGTTAACTTCCACTGGCCTGAAACTACGGATCCCCTTTGGCCTCTGTTTGACCTATTTTTGGAGGGCGGCTTTGCTCCTGAGTTGTCTTCTCTTTCTGTTTTCAAGGGAGCTTTTCTGCAAAAATGACTTCTCTTAGATTTTCCCAAGACCTGGGGTGTTTACTCACTAGGATAAACCCTCATGAGGGCAGCATGGGAGCCTCCTGCATGATATGATTGGAAGAAAACCCAAGCGCCTTGCCCCCACATCACCCTTCAGCCCCCAGTAGCCAGTGCTGTCTTCAAGATTACGAGCTAAGAAAGCCTTTGATGAATATCAGGTCTGGTCCTTATCTCTTACAGATAAAGAAAAAGGGATTTACAAGAGGAAACATACTTAAGGGTATATAATGCTTTAATAAAAATCCATTTATTTAAGTCTGGATAATTTCAATCCTCGGGATTCTCCTTAGCAAGACCCAGACCCTACTGGTTAAAATTGTTCTTTACTAATGTTTCTCAATAGGTATGTGCTCTAAAGATCATTGGTGTCAGAATCATCGGTGGAGCTTTTAGAAAATGCTAACTCTTAGGTCCTCCTGAATCAGAGTGCTGGGCTTCTGAGGCTTCCTTCCATTTCTAGGGCCTGGGAATCTGCATATTGACAAACTCTCTGGGTGATCTCCTGGCAAAGGACTTTTGACAAGCACCTCCTTAAAACACTGACACCTTAACTCTCCGATACCAGATACCACACAGGCAGGAACTAGCTGACTGACCTGCCCTTGAGCTGAATTGGGGTATGTTCCTGGCCCTCCCTTTCCTCAGCAGGTGGCCCTTGTAACAAGTTGGCCAAGACTGAAATGCCCTATGCCAGGCATCCTGAAGTGGCATTCCTGCTCCCAGTCACTTTGCTGCCTGTGCAGGACCCTGGGCACTGAGAACCAATCTCTTTTTCTATCTGTATGGCTCTGATAGCCTGGCACGGCTCCCACCAGCTATCTTCTCTGAAAATTAAGAATGAACTATCCTGACTACAATACATGGCTTATTCCTCTTTAGGTAGGCTCCTGAAATGTTTGTTATAGAAGGAAATTTTGGCAAACCAAGTCACGGTTCCAGAAAAATCTCTATCTGGAATAGATAGATTATAATACTTTAGTTTTAAGTTTTATCTCCATTTCTTTATTGTGGACATGTGATATGAAAGAAAATATCTAAATATACTAAAAGAACACAACCATTGGTCATTTTGAAGTGAAAAATCATATGTTAATATATATATTTTTTGTGTGTGTGTTTTGCATCTACTTCAAGTGTTTCAGCAAATGCTTTTCTTTTCCATGGAAAGGTTCTCATATAGGGAATTAGAGATATGACCAACAAATTCATTTGCCTGGAGTCACCCAGGAAGACAGTTATGGTGGGAACTGGAATTTCAAGTGTCCCTCCCCCCCACTTCCAACTTAGACCATGGAGGAAGGATATCTGTCTTTTGAGGATGGCTGAAATAAGGGATTGTGGCTTTCCACTGTGTGCAGAATCTCTACTACATTGTGATATAATTCAGACGCCCAAATATGACTCCTCCTCCTGAGTTTAACTTTCTAGAAATCAGAAAGGGAGAGAGATTTTTTTTTTTTAGCAGATAGGGTGGTCCCCTCCCAGCTTGCTGTATTTATTCCCTTTATGGAACATTCTCAATTCTGATCTGTCATCCTGCCATCCTGCCATCCCTCTCATCTCCCCAAAGCTGAGGCTTAAGTTTAAGTTGCACTTAGTAGAGGAACATCAGGTATTAAAGTTGCATCCAGTAGGATGCCTCTCAAGTTACCCAGGGGGCATCGCATCCCTTTTAGTTGGGCCACTGCCTTGGGGCCTCAGAACCTCTTCAGGGTGACAGTCTGAAGTCAGGAAGCCCCCTGGTATAAATACTAAGGAGGAAGAAGCACTTGGCCTCCTTCTATTCAGTGGATAATTCTACTCATGTATTACTTGAGGCACCGCCCACTTCACATCACTTAGGGAGGGTTGGTGAGTGCAGTAATTCTTTGGAATGTCTAAGCTGGGTCCATTCCCTTTCCACCCCCCACTGCAAGCTCAGAATAGGGAAGTGGGAAACCCTACCTCAGAGGAGAAAAGTGAGTGATGGGAAGCAGGAGGACACAGCTTTCCTCCTTAAAAACTGGGAGCAGGTAGGGAAACTGTCTTTCTCTCTGCCCTTCCTTTGCTTGTTTTCTCTGGGTATTTTGCTCCAATAAGTGGACCTGACACTTTAGAAACTCGGCCTATGCAATGTAGCATAGTCCTCTGTAGACAGAGAATTGACTGAAGAGCTTGTTAACAGGTAAATTCTTAGGGTTTCTCTCTTCAGGTCTCTATCTGAAAACCCAGAGTTATGATGAGAAGGAAGAGAGAGTCCTACTCCAATATTCTGTACAGAAAT
>NW_016107316.1:10849300-10869837 GCF_001604975.1 Cebus imitator | reverse complement strand
CTAATGGTCTGGGAGGAAGGAGAGGATAGGAAACCTCACATGTTTCAGGGAAATTGACTCACAGAAACAGACTCCCTCTCTTTCTTCCCGTGCCTCTTCAGAAAGCCAGGAATTGGAATCCGAAGCAGGGAGTGCAGACCTAAGAGGGGCTGGGGAGAGAGGCACCGGCGGGGAGGGGTCCCTTCTCACCTCCGGGTGTGCCCGGAGGGACAAGAGGACCCAGCTGGCAAATGCAGGAAGGGGTCCCAGTAGATCTTTGCAAATCATCTTCCCGGGACCAGAAGCGAACGGCGGCAGATAGTTGCTAGGAATTTTGGATTACTTAAAAACAAACAAACAAACAAACAAACATTCTCATCCATCTGAGAGCAGCCACGTTTGGTTTGGGGCAGGGAAACAGAAACCCCGTGGCGAGAAGGAAATCCCCCTCCGTTTGCTCTTTGGAAGGGTAAGCCTGTGCGTACTTTTAAACGAGTAACAGCAAACTTCGTAATTGAGAAAAGAAAAATTGTAGAACTAAAACACTCTTGGGCAAAGTGAAATACGAATACTGCGGGTTTGCGAGTTTTCCAGGAAGGGGTCCCGAGATGTGGCTGGCTCGCCAGCAGGGGGCACGTTTTCTTTAGGATTGCGTCCCAGAATCCCGAAACCTCCAGCCGGACTCTCTCCGAGTCCCGTCGCCGGAAATCGCTCTGCAGATAATAACGCACCGGTGTCTGGAAATGTTTAATTACCGCTAACCCTCCTTCCTCCAGCGCCGTCCGCTGCCGGTGCAACCCGGCAGGACCCCGCGCCGCGGGTGCAAGTAGGTGGTTCTGTCAGCGGGGCTCCACCCTAACGATCCACTATTCCGTTCAAACTACTGTTCTCCAGCATCCCCGGCTGATGAGACATTGCCTTGTTTCGAATGCACTTATTTACGCCTCGGAAAAAGGAAAAGTTCAGTCACCTTAGCACATAGATCTGGATGTGTCTAAAATAATCTGACAACTCAAATTTGAGTAAAAATTAAAAAACCCACGCCGTCTTTTACACACATTTCACATTTGATCTTCCCTACAGAAGACACCGTCATTCCATTTTCCCGATGGTAGCATGCCCAGAACTCATGTAATTCCATGCTCGTATTTGTGCTTCATTTCAGATATTTTTACAAACCAAAGGTAGATATATACATATATATGTGTGTGTATGTATGTATTGTTACATTTATTAAGGTGAAAAGAGAGTGACATTTGTGTGCTCGTAAAGAACTTACCAAACGGGAATTGCCTGGAAAAACAGTTCACTTTCCCTTTCAGTTTTGATACTGTAACTTGTCTGTCGCTGTCACAACAAAAAAACACCCGCTCTTGCGTTCACCTGGCATCTGTTCTCTTAAGGACCCTGGATTGCATTATGTTATCAGGGGTGTTATCTGAACAAATGTGCACAGGAGTCCTGTTACCTACCTCCCGTGCTTAAATATCCTTTCCACCCCCAAGCAGGATTTTGACCTGATTGACCGTAATGGCTCCAGAGGAACTATTGAGCCATTACTATCCATCAACTAAATGAATACAGAGGGACGCCTAAATCTCCAGGTTATTTGAAAGCTCTGTACATGCATAAGGGGCTTCTAAGGAGCAGACCCCCAATTGCCTGCAAAGTAGTTGCAGGAAGTAGTTGCGTTGGAAGCAAAAATTCGCAAGTGCTGAGTGAGCAAACTCCATTTGAAAGAATGAGATTTTTTTTTTTTTTTTTTTCATGGGATGCGGAGAGGTGGGGTTGATTTTTTTTTTTTTTTAATCCAAAACACGTCAAAGCAATATAGACCACATTCTAGTTAATTTTCTGGAAGCTGCTCCATTTTCACTCCTAAGACAGGCTGGGTCGCTTTCTTTCTCAATGAGCAGGAATCGAGAGAGGGGCTGGGGTTGGCGTGGAGAGGTGAGCAGCGGCCATCACCACCCCAGACTTGGCCAGGAAAAGGCGGCAGTAAAGCTTGCTGCGACACTGGATTCAGCGCGGTCCATAGCCCGGAGGCCCGGGCAGACCCGGGGATCGCTCCCTGGATGGACTTTACACCCACTGGCGGGACGTGGGGCGGAGCGCGGGACAGAGAGCTGGAGGCTTGGTCTCTACTGTGGGGACCCTTCTTCTAGGCTGCCCGGAACCAGTCGAGACTGGGACCACTTGGGCGCTCGCGGTTCCGCCCCGAAGGCAGTGAGCGAGAGAGCCAGAAAGAGCCGCCGCGGAGTTCGCGCCGGCTGGAGTCCTCAGGCTCAGAGCTAGCAGAGGCTGCAGCCGCGGTGACGGAGTGCGCTGGACTCCCAGTAATGAGATGGGAGTTTTATCACCTTCACTGGGTTTCCAGGAGGGCAAAACTGTTGGGTCCTAGCTACAGAGGACGTTTACCAAATTCGAAACGTGACGTCCTCGCGAGTCCTAAACAAATCTGACCTCGCTAAAAAAGTACCCTTGTTGCCCTCAGGTGTCCTGGGTCCTGTCTTTGTCAATCCATCCAAGCAGCAGTCCGCACACGGCGCTGGGACCCAGGACCTGCTGGATGTGATCAATTTCTCTTAAATGGGCGGGGGAGGGGATACCTCAGCACTGACGGCAATAAGGGACCTTAGCTTTGTGGGCTTCCTTCTGACTGCTCCGCCCAGAGGGAACCCTGACTCTGGTTGGCCTCCTGCGGAGATCGAGGCCAGGGTTTGCGGGTCACCCCCTTGGGAGCTCAGAGTAGGATAGAGGACTTTTCAGCTCCTAGCAATTCTTGAATTTCGTTATCCTCCTTTCTGAGATTGTGCATTGTCAGCGACCTACAAGGCTCCTCTCTGAAGACAGGCTTCTGAAACAGGTGAGCCCTGGTGGGGGGCCCTCGTTGCCAGGGCTCAGATATGCTCTGGCCTTGTCCTGTTCTGTCCCTGCTGACCAGGTCCAGGCAAAGGTGGCCATGATTTTTCTAGGAGGCACAGCCTGGGGAACCAACAGCAACCTTGCTTCGGACACCCTGCTCTACATCCACTAAGTTCTAGAGACCTGAGTCAGGATCAGTTTTCAAGATAATCTGGCAAAGCAGTGGTGAAACAAACTTGGTTGCATATTTCTTCTTTAAGATCAGGAATACTTTCTCTCCAAGAAAGCTCCAAGTAGTAGAGGGATCACTACCTGGAGCTTTCTTGGAGAGAAAGTATTCCTGATCTTAAGGGATCCTACTACTTGGAGCTTTCTGAAGTCCTGGGGCACATTGGCCAAGGGCCCTGTTTTAGAAGAGAAAGACTACTAGAAACATAAAAGAAACACAGTTGAGCTGTAAGGGGTGCATAGCTGGAGATTGGTTATTTATACCCCAGGAGATTCCATCCTACCCTAATGACCAGCCAATGTTCTTAAGTGATCTGGACAGCCAGAGGTCCTCTTGTGTGGACATTTTTTTTTTCTTCTTAACTTTTACCACTGGTAATGGAGTTTCTCCAAGCTTTGCTTATTTGGAGAGCCTGAGGCTGGTACAAACACACTCTCTGTGCCCAAGGTGGAAGCCAGAAAAGTTCAGCATTGCCCTGTGTAGACTTTCCCTCCAGGCCTTTCCTTACTCTTGAAGCTTGCTGTTCTGGAAGCTCTAGGAAGTGGTGTGATCTCACTTCCCTTTTTCTCCAAGCGTTCTCACTCTGGCAAGAATGTCACTGCATTCTAGCAACTGCTAAGATTCCAGGAGCATGGACAAACAAACTTATGTGAATCTCTTACTTCTGCACTAACTTGGGGCACTGGGTAAGAGCTGTTCCTTCGAGCAAAGATTGCACCCCATCTTACTCCTCCTCAAACAAGACAAACTTACCCAGAGATTGGAGGCTAGATTCTTTTCTAAAGGCCTGGGGATATAAGGAAACCCTCTTTCAACTATGCCTTTTGGGGAGAGGGTCTCCATTACCATCTCTCTAGGTCAGGTATTACAACCTTCTTCATCTCCCAAGAAAATCAGATTGGCTTTGCAAACCAAAGCTGGAGATACCAGAAGCTCGTCGAGATAGCAGTACCAATACTTAGAGATCCACAGAAGCTAGGATCCATCTCCAAGAGTCACTCAGCAGCAACTCTGGGGCAAAGGCAGGGAGTGAAGTTGTGTGATCTGGACCCGCTCAAGTCCCTGGAAACCAGTGGCTCTTCCAGTGCCAAACCCAAGACCTGGAAGGGCATTCCAGAAAGGCATCAGGGAGGCATTGGGCTGGGGTCAGCCAGAGGTCATCTTTTGGAAATGAGTAGTCAAGGGGGTGCTGGCACCTTCCATAAGGCCTAGGCAATGAAGATAGAATTTTTAATGTCCAGAACTCTGATTCCTTTCTGATTCAAAACTCCTGAACCAGCTCCTTGACTCAGAGGCCTTGGAAATGACAACTTTGCAGCCCGCCTGGCTTGCCAGTGCTGCATACGTGAGTCGAGAGTGCAACCGTGCATTGGGGGTGAAATCTCAGAGAGTTCTGGGCCCCAGGAAAGTAAGTTTCCTGACCTCCTTTCCCTACTCTCTGATCTTTCTACTGGACTCCACAACGTAGGGTCTGGGTTGAGCCATATGCACTCGGATGTTACAGCTCGCTTGCTTCGGTGACCCTGGTCCTCTCGCACTAGAAATTAACCAGCGCTGCCTGGGTTACCACCCTGGCCCCGAGCACGCTTGGATATCCTGGAGCTGCTCCACACTCGGGGTCTGCCGCCTGTGGAAAGAGATTCTAGGAGGAAAGGCGACTCTGTCAGGCGCCAAAATGCGTTGAAACCCAAGCCGCAGTGTGGGGATCCCGGCGCACAGAGCTCCTGCCCCTGCCTCCCTCCTCCCAGAGAGCACGGGCTGTGTCCTAGGAGCCCAAGCATAGGACCTCGAAACGTGCGGTGCCAGCCCGCTCTCATCTGCTAGGAACCGTCTCATCTAGCGTGCCAAACGTGCCCTTCTGGACCTAAAAAAGGCAGAAGGGGTCGCGCAGGACAGAAGAGGAGGGGATGTAGGTCGGGAGAGACCGGGTCCAAGCGAGCGCAGCTGCCAAAGAGGGCTGCCCGGGTCAGCAAAACTTCGTCTTTCATTGCGCAGGCGCAGGGCAGGGTTGGGGGGCAGGGGAGGGAGGGGAGGAATCCTGAGGCAAGGGGCGGGGGTGGGGGGGGTGAAGGAGGGAGGGTGGTGGATTAAAATAAGTAGGCGGCTCGGTGCTAAGGGATGAGTGAGTCGTAGCTCGGCCTCTCCCCGGCACGTTCCCAGCTGCTCCTGGTTCAGACCCAGCGAGGGAGCCGCGAGCGAGGCTCACCATCCCCGGCGGGCAGGACCCGGGGTTGCTGAGCGCTCGCTCCCGCGTGTCCTGCGCTTGGAGTCCCTGCGGCAGGAGAGGAGTCGGGGCTCTAGAGCTCCCGGCGCGCCTGTGGGCTCCATCGCCTCCAGCTTCCCCGGTCCCCTCCAGCTAAAGCCCCAGAGACGTGCTCAGCCCCGGGACCTCTGCGGAACAAGGTAACTGCAGTCCTGGGCGCCAGGGCTCAGCAAGGCGAATGCGGGCAGGACTCCCAGGTTTCTTATCACTGCGCGGCGGGTGCCTCCTCTCTCTCAGTACCCCCGAAGGAAGCTCTTTGCCAAACGAATGCTGCAGAACTTTTGTGAAAGTGAGAGCAGGGTGGCTGGGGCCGCTGGCTCAGGACTTCCCACGCGGGGTCCTCGGCCTCTGACCTCCGGGGATTGAGGGGGCGGGTCTCCACTACTGCCTCCAGCCCGCCTGGCTCCGCGGAATCCCGGGCGAGGTGCCTACGGACTTTGGAAGTCAATCTGTGGGCCCCCTTTAAGAAACCAGAGCAACTTCAGCGGGCACAAACTTTCCCGAGACGCGCTCCCAGCTCTGGCTGACGCCTTGGCTGACGAAGAAGGAAGAGGGAGTGAATGGCCACAGCCGCAGTCTACCGCGTCAGAGACAGGTGCATGCCCCAGCCCGGTAGTGCTTTCGTTCAAGTTTGTCTTTTGAGGAGTTGCGCTCTGGTGTGAGGCCGACTAGACCCTAGAGCGCAGGGCCACAAGTCTGATCCCCGCCTCGCACTCGCGCTCTGACCTCGGGATATTTTCTGTAGGACGATTGCTCTGTGTCGTCAAGGCCTGGAGCAGAACCTTTGATTGTCCTGGTGCAGGGAGGCAATGCCAGTGGTGCGCAAGCACTGCTTTCCAATTCGAGACCCACATACAGCACTAGTGGAAACTATGGAGCCGCAGTGTCTCAGGGCTGGGGATTGGAAAGGTTCTGTTACTCCCCTGACTGTCCCTCAAACCAGCCGTCGGGAGAGAAAGAAGGGGGAAAGGGGCGAGGGGCTGCCTGCTGAACTAATTTCTCCTCCGAAATTTCTCTGATACGAATGGAAAACCTCGTCCAGTTCTTTTTCAGCAGCTCAGGCAGTAGCGGGTTGGGCTCTCTATGTGTAAAGTAACCGCGAGGGTTTCTTTGTTGCCATAATTTGGTAAATTTCACCCAGGCTAAGAGCTGCGCTTTGGCTCTGGAGAACAAAACCACGTGCAAGGCTAGGTGTCCCAGGTTCACAGCCCCCAAGGGAAGAGAAGGGCTGGAGGGGATTAGCAGCGACCGGCGGCGGGTAGTTGTTCCATCGCAGGCTCCTCGTGGTAATTGCTGTTTTATTAAGATTGGGGGATGGATCGCCGAGGACGCCTCGGACATTTAAGTTCAGTCGGACGGCCGCCTCGCCAATGGGTTTGTTAGATCTCGTTTGTTGAGAGAATGCTACAGAAGTATCCGGTGCCGGTCAGTCCTCTTCCTGGAGGTCCGGACGCCTGTCACCACTCCATGTCGAGGCTGATTTTCTTGGGTTGCTGCTGGGCTCCCCCAGGCGCAAGCTCGTGGAGTTCGCTCCCGTTCTCATTAATGCAAGCAGTTAACTTGCTCACGCTCAATTAGCCCCGAATAAACCACTTTAATAGACTGCACACTTCATTAATGCCTGGTATAGGACTGGCGGCAGACCCGGGATTGGCGCTCCACCGCGCGAGGGACGCGAGTGCCCACACTGCGCAGGGACCCGGGATACTGAGCGTGAATTGCGTCTGCTGTGCGTGGTCGGGTCCCCTTACTCTTTCCTCTCAGGTTCCAAGGCCCGAGATGTTTGAGGAATGAGTGCCTGCCCTGGGGAAGGGTTTTCCAACTTGTGTTTAAAGATCGAAAACATTCGCCCTGGGGTTCCGGGGTCTGGGAAACAAGAGCCGGGGGGGCCGGGAGTTCGCTCATCCTTTCTGGCTGGAGAGGCTAGGGTGAGATTGAGTTTTTCTCTTAGCTGACCTACTGAAACCGGATCGTGCTTTCGGCCCAAGAGCCACGTTTCGAACGAATTTCGTCCCGGAAAGTAGTTGGCGGGAGCCTGGGGAACTCTGGCTTCAGAATGCTTCAGAAAACAAGGAATGGGCTGGGTCGGGGAAGAAAATAAATGTAGTGTTGGAGAAAACAAGATCGGGCAGATAGCCCGGAAAGGTTGGCTCCCAGGAACCATTATAGCTGCAAGCATTCCCCCTTCCCAGCACCCACTACGGCGCCCAAGACTGCTCCTATCTCCGCTCCTAGGAAGAAGGCGAGGAAAGGCCTAGCGAGGCTGGTGGTTTCTCCCACCCAGGCACGGAGCGGGTTCGGGCTCCTGTGCAGCCCAGAGTCGCACAGCCATGGCCGCTGGCTTGGCCTTGGATAGGCCAAGCACCAGAGGAGCAGGAGGAAGCCTCAGCAGCGCCCAGCAGGCTCCTGGGACCTGGAGATAAGGATCTGATTTCCAGCCTCGAAGGGAAGAAGAGGTGACAGCAATTCAAAGAGTGCTCATCTCGCCTAAGTCCAGGCTGACCTTTGAAATTAGCGAGTCTTCTCCTCCTTTCCATTCCCCAACCCAAAACGGTCCCAACTTCCTCTCTGGCCCAATTTTTACTTCTTTTTGTGTCCAAGCTCTGGGATAGTCTCAGTTTGTCCCACGATCTGGGCTTAGAGATGACCGTTGCTGAAGCCACAGGCTGCCGGCAGGGTCAGCGCTCTGCTTCAGAGGCCAGGTCGCTCAGCCTTCTCCCGCCCTGAGGCTGAGTTCATTGCAGCAGTTTTTATCCGAGTGCTAATTTAAACTGCGCCGGCAAACCGCTATGGTGTTTTTACACCCTATTCCCAGGAAGCCCTCTTTCCTTAGGTCCCACCACACAGCCAGTGACCCCCTTGCCAGTTCCAGGAGAAAAAGGTTTCCTGGGTCAACATTTCCTCATTCCTCCTGGGAAAAAGGCACTGCACATCTTTGGACAGAGCCAGGCTTTGAAAGCCTCACTGCAGCGAAAGGCAGAGGAGTCTATGCCTGGGTCTTGCCCTAGGCTGAGGGTCAACTCAACCTGGGGAGAGGAGACACACTGAACTAGGGAGCAGAGCAGAGGCCAGTGCATCCCAGGGAAGGGGAATTACTCCATGTTAGAGCAAAGGACCTAGAAAGAGGAGAGTAATGAAAGGTAAAGGAAGAAGTCAACAGCAGGGGATTGAGGCTTGGCAAGAGAAGGGAGTCCCAAGGACCCTGCTGTGACAATGACTTCTTAAGGACCCCCAAGCTAACAGCCAGGAGCTCAGTGCTTGGGCTTCCCAAGGATCCCTGACAATTTAGACTTTGCTCACCCTGTTCTTTCCTCCATTGGACACATCTGAGTTACGTGTGTCTGGGAGGGTAGAGATGAAAGGCCTTTTTGCAGAGCACAGATGGTTCCATGGAGGCTGGAGATCATGGTCAAGGAGGTCTGGAGATGCCAGCCCCTGATCACTTCAGAGTGGCTTTCCTCTGGCCCTGCTCAAGCTCCTTGACCTTGCAGTTGGAGGTACACAGACCACAAGAATGGAGTCCTGGCTCTTGCTCTTTCCCATAGGCATAGCCACCTGCCCATGGCTCACCACACACAAGAACATGCTGACAACACAGAGACCCAGCTCTCCTTTTCTTTAGGGGAGTCGGGACACTAAAGCCCCCTTGTTTGTGACTGCACAAACAATGGGTATCAGCACCCTTCTTGAAAGCAAAATGGTCCCCAAGGGCTAAGGCAGGGCAGGGAGTCAGTCCGCAAGCAGCTGCAGAGAGTGGGGCCAACAGGTTTCACTTATTAAGGTAGGGAAGCAGATTTAAAGTCAAAGCTGAGAGATTTGAGGAGAAAGATGACAGGGCTTCTGGAAGCCAAACAGAAGGTCAGCCAGAAGATCTTAGCAAATGGGAGCCAGGAGGTGCATGTATTTTTCTGCATGTGTATGTGTGTTTTTTGTGAGACTCTTGATGAGTGCAATGTGATCGTGTGTGTGTGTGTGTGTGTATGTGTGTGTGTGTGTTTTAAAGCCAGTTTTGTGCTATAAAACACTGGTTGTACCAGTCTTTGCACCTTGTCAATTTTGCCTCAAAACGTGTGAATCTACGTGTGCATTTCTGTGTTTATCTGCAAATAAATGTGTAAATGTGTTCCCCAGCTCCTGTTATCTTTGCAGGAGATTGTGATTCCGTGTTGACTCAGGCTTACCTGGCTGTCAGTTTGTACAGGACTGGCCAATTTTCCTGTGCTTGTGCCTTTCTCAGTGTCTTGTACACAGTATACAGTAGGCCCTTCTCTCCATCAAGTTGCGTGACTGCCAGAGGCCATTTGGAGAAAGCCCTCAGACCAGCGAGCGTTCTGAAAAGAGGGCTCCCCTGCATCTTACATTGCCACCCCCTTTGTGAGGGTGGGGTCTTAGACTCTCAGTGGGTTTTGAGAGTAGGGTCTTAGACACTCTTTTGCGCTGGGTGTGAGGAGAGGGTGTGGCTGGGCTGGAATTCAGGAGGAAGGCGACCCACCCTGAACTTGTTTATTCCTCCCCATGCCCTTGCCTTCTTTTCTTTGCAGATCCGGATTGAGAAGCCACTGCAACTACCAAAATGGGCAGCAAAACCTTGCCGGCGCCAGTGCCCATCCACCCTTCCCTGCAGCTCACCAACTACTCCTTCCTTCAGGCAGTGAACGGCCTCCCCACAGTACCCTCGGACCATCTGCCCAACCTGTATGGTTTCAGTGCGTTGCATGCTGTGCACCTGCATCAGTGGACGCTGGGCTACCCGGCCATGCACTTGCCGCGCTCTTCTTTCTCCAAAGTGCCAGGCACCGTGTCTAGTTTGGTGGACGCGCGCTTCCAGCTGCCTGCCTTTCCCTGGTTCCCTCATGTTATTCAACCCAAGCCCGAGATCACCGCTGGAAGCAGCGTTCCAGCGCTCAAGACCAAGCCGCGCTTTGATTTCGCCAACCTGGCCTTGGCCGCAACGCAAGAAGATCCGGCCAAGCTTGGCCGCGGGGAGGTCCCAGGCTCCCCTGCGGGTGGGCTAGGCGCCCTCCTCGATGTGACCAAGCTGTCTCCAGAAAAGAAACCCACAAGGGGACGTCTGCCTTCCAAGACCAAGAAGGAGTTCGTCTGCAAGTTCTGTGGGCGCCACTTCACCAAGTCCTACAACCTACTTATCCATGAGCGGACGCACACTGACGAGCGGCCCTACACCTGTGACATCTGCCACAAAGCCTTCCGGAGGCAAGACCACCTGCGAGACCACAGGTGCGGCAATGCGGGTGGCCCAAGAGAGAGCTCTCTGCCTCTGGCCTCACCATCTTCCTCCCTAACGAGATTCTTGAGACCCCCTACTGGCTCCAAGCCTCTGGAGGTTCAGGAAATTCTTTAAAATCAAGAAGGAAAGCCTAGGAGACCCAGGGATAGGTTTTGGAGCATGGGTTCAGGAAATGTGGGAATAAATAGGACCCAAGATTAAGTGAGGTCTCCGTGAGCTCCAGACAAACACATAGCTTCCTCCACCCCGCTTCCTCCATCCTCAGGGCTGTCCAATAGAAGGTTTTGCGGTGAAGGAAATGTGACATGTGACACATGTGACAGTTAAGTATTTGAAATGTAATAGTGCACCTGAGAAACTAGTTTTATTTAATTTTAAGTAATTTAATAAGTATTTAATAAGCACACATGCTAGTGTGTGCTTATCACCATCTTGGACAGTGCAGGTCAAGCAAATTTTCTGACTCCAGCTCCCTTAACTCGTCTTCAGTGTTGACCCAGGCCTTATAAGGAGGCCAAGCTTGCCTCTCCTGCCCACCAGGAAGGCAGGTAACTGAACCCATGTAAGGATCAGACTTTGCTAAAGCATCTCTTTCTCCTCCCCACTCCATCCCCATCAACATTTTGTCCCATCCACACTTGGTACCCGACAATGCCCTTTTCCTTTGAGGGCAAGTGCCCCATAGTGGGAGGGGATCTTGGGCAATTGTTTATAATATTGCATCATTTTGCGAGGATGAACTCTGTTTCTGCCCTCAGATATATTCACTCCAAAGAGAAGCCCTTCAAGTGTCAAGAGTGTGGGAAAGGATTCTGCCAGTCCAGGACTCTCGCTGTCCAC
Source organism: Cebus imitator (assembly GCF_001604975.1). Taxonomy (NCBI): domain Eukaryota; kingdom Metazoa; phylum Chordata; class Mammalia; order Primates; family Cebidae; genus Cebus; species Cebus imitator. The sequence continues at coordinate 10,858,413 of NW_016107316.1, read as the reverse complement.
AAGACGCTACACTCACAGGTGAAGGAGCTCAAAACCTCCAAGATCAAATGCTAAATAGAGCCTCTGGGTCACAAGGACCCTGGGCCCGGCGGCCCTCTCCTCCAGAGGGACCAGAAGCCTAACTCTGGCGGGCAGGGGAGAGGCGCTTGTTCAGGACCTTCCACCTCTCCAACATTGTCCCCTGGGTCCCTGGCGCACGCGGCACTTCAGAGCCCCGTCCGGGGCCTAGACCCAGACCAACCCGGCTGCTCCCCTAGGACGCGGCTAAACTCTTGGCCAAAAGGCGGTACTCACGTGGCGGAAAGGAAACTGCATTTAAAAAAAGAACGAAAGCTCCGTGGAGCCGCAGCAGCGCCTCTCCCAGAAGTATTACTTTTTCTATTGTTATTTTATACGTTTTCATTTTTATTTTTGTCTTTGACCATATAAGCTTTAAGTCTGACTGCGGAAAGTGAGGGGAGAAGGGAGAAGCAGCGAAGTCCTTCGCACTGGCACCTCCCACCTCCTCCTCCCGCCCCTGCCCCCACCCCTGAGGCTGCAGAAGTGTAATCCCGGTATCTACTTCAGCCGTCTGCCCCGGGAACCGCGGGGCCAGGAGCGCCCCCTCCCAGCTCTTGCGGCTCAACAGCTCCGGGGACTCAGACAGCCGGGCAAGAACCTCCGGCCTGGGGGCTGCAGGGGGCCCGGCCTCTGCCGCCTAGACACCACGAGGGAACAGCCAGCCAGGAGCCGGGCGTTCTATTGCGATTGGCACTTTATGCTGACCATCGGTAACGGACATTTATCACTGGAGTTTTTTTTTTTTAAACTATTAAATAAACGGTTATTTTACAGGCATTGCAGGATGGGTAATTTCCCTCCTAAACGCGGAAAACCGGGTGGGTCCTCTCTTTGAGAGGACCAGGTTTCTCTGCAGGACGCCAGCATGTCCCGCTCCTTCCACCCTGTCTTATTAGGACGACAGGGCTGAAGCGGATGGAGAAACGCCCTCTCTCCCGGGTAGGTCTGCCTCTGCCCCACCATGTATTTTCTTACTTTTCTCCTCCACCTCCGGGGTAGTGTCTCAGCCTTCCCACTCCTCACCTCTAAAGGGCTGTGAGTTTACTAAGAACCTAAGCCTGAAAGCAGAACACCGGCCGTGAGAAATCCCAGCGTCTCTGGGTGCTGAGGTCGCTTAGGGTGCAAGAAGAGAAGAGACTGTCGTTCCCCACCCTAACCGAAGGCCTCCCTCCTGGCCTCTGCCTTTGGGGTGAGAAACAACCACCCTCACAGAGCCTCAGAGCTGTATTGTTTCCCGTACCCCGGGTCCCAACACTGGGCTGCAAATACGCAAACACTGCTGCCTCCCCGGAACCCCAAACCAAAATCACTCCCTCCCTTAGGATCCTTCAGACACAATTCTCTCCTTGGGAATTGTCCCTCTTATGATCGAGGCTCTAGACCCCCGAAGATTTCCTACAAATGTAAAGCCTTGTCAGGAATGGCGGGGGCGGGCGCCCTGGGAGGCCCAGGACGCTTAGGAGGAGAAATTAGAGTCCTTCCTCCATAAGCTGAACCTTCCCTGGGGTGTCTAGTTTTCCCACATTTAGAAGTCGAGCCGCCAGGGCTCTCCTGCTTGGGGCGAGGCGGGGCTCCCCCAGCTCCAGCGCCCTGACCGCGAGACCGCGCAGGCGGTGGCGCCCGCGGCCTTTCCCAAGCGCAGGGTGGCCTCTCCAGCTTCAGCGCCTGGAGTGCGGCGGCAGCGGACGACGACTGGACTAAGCTTCCCTGCGGCAGGGACCAAAAATCCCAGCCTCGAACCGGGCCCTGCTGGCTGAGAAAGCGGCAGGGGATGCAGGAGTTAAAAAACTCCTGCCTTTCACCCCCATTCCCACTTCCTCCGGGAACGCTCCCCGGTCCTGGGCAGGCTAGAACGTCAAGGCCTGGGAACCAAATTGGGCATTGGAGCCTGGCACAGGAGGCTAGGACGAGCCCTGCCCTCCGCGCTCAGAGCCGCGCTGCCTCCTGCTGGCCAGGCATGGAGGGGCGGCCCAGGACTTGGGGCACCTCAAGGAGTCTTGCCCGCAACCTTGCGAAACCGCCACGCAGCTGTGTGTTTGGTCCCGAAACCTTGACTGGCCCCAGCGGCCACTGCGGGTGAGAAGCAGGGCGCTGCTGGGTCTGGCATGGTCTGAGGGATCTTCATTAGTTGGTCACTATCCCAATCCTTCTTCCACGAGAGTCCACAAGGTCGCGCGTGGCCCAGGATGATTCCCCTATTCCTGAGAACTGGGGCCTCTGAGTACATGGAAGTGGAGTTAGCCAGTAGGTTTAGGTTTGGGGTGGTGTCGACGGTCTGGGCCCAAGCAGTGCACGCAAGTTGTGGTGTGGTTTGTGCCTGACCATAGCTTGTGCTACAGCCAACTGCAGAGGCCTCATTGGTTCCTTTATGAAGCCCCACGAGGCAGGGGGCTGTTGTTGCTCCAAACAACCGGAGTGCATGGGTGTACACACACACACAGGGAACCCTTTCTAGACCCTTGGCTCTTTCTAGGACTCTACCTTTGGGATTATCTATGGCTGCTCTTCCCTAGCTTCTGACATCCCTCCACCTCGCGGAACGCATCCTTCCACCCGCAGAACATCATGCTTCTGCAGTTCCCGGGCCTCAGGACGTTATAAATGCTGTGAAAGGGGGAGGTTTGCCAGCCATGTCAATCTTTTTTGGGTCACCCCTCCTCCAACCAGTCCAAGGTCTGCAACTGAATATCAGTATTAAGTGTGCATCCTCAAAATAACAGATTTCCAGTGCAGAGTTTTAAATTGGGAGTGGGAAATGGATGGTGGGATAGGGTGCTGCGTGACAACTCCCTGGTCCTCTCAGAATGCCTCTATTTGCTCTACTGATGTTTGCTGTTACCCTGGTGAACTCAGATCACTTCTCACTACAGCTTGCTCTAGTGATTCGTAGACTGTGCAGAAACAGTAACTGCAGGTGGAAAGGCCGTCTGGGCCTCTGGTCCATCAGACCCCTTCCAGGCTACAATGTGATTGGTTGATGTGGTTGGAAACTAGTATCCCAGTTTCCTGCTCGTACTCACTGTGGGTTGCACAAAAATGTGCAATTGAGAAGGCCAGAAATGCTGGGTGGCTTTTCTTGCCTGCACCAATTTTTTTCCCAATACATCCCTAAAAAGTCCCAGCTCCTGTTTCCTCTCCGGACTCCCCACCACAATTAGCTTCGTTGGTCCCGACTGTTCCTGGTGCTCAGCGTTGCTGGGGCCATTTTTCAGGAGCGAAAGAGGCCCATGGTGCTGGCCAGGTGGAGTTCAGCTGGGGCCCTTCTCAAAGCTGCTAGGCCTGTGGTTTTTGTGTAAGGGTGGAAAAGCTATCTGGCCTAAGACAGCCTATTGGGCGGGGTGGGTGGAAGGTGCCAGAGACCCTGGGCTCAGCGCGGAGCTGACAGATGCTGTCTCCGGGAAGATATCAGTTGCGCCCTAGGAAAAGAACAGCTTGCAGGGGCTTTTTCCCAGGAGAGAGTGTTTCAGGTTTTACCTCCTTTTTCCAGAGTGTAGTTAGGGATTAGGGACCCACTAAAAGCATGTTTTCCCGGGTACTTCCTTGCCATGGCATTTGTTGCTCACATTACGGGGAGGAACGCAAATGGATGCTCTGGGGCTTCCTGACGTCATCTCAGGTCCAAGAACCTGAGAATCTGATATCCTAAAGCCCTTAGAATCCTGGTGTCCCTGGAGCCGGTCCAAAGGCGTCCCGTCCCACTACTCAGAGCGCTAAGCCTCTGTGACGTCACAGTCCCCTCCCGCAGACACCATGACGTCACAGAGGCCTCGGGCCTGAATGAGGTCCAAGGAGGCATCCATTACGTAACTTCATGACGTCACAGATGGGCCTCACCTCAGGCTAATGTAGCCACACTTCTTGGTCCCGCCCGGCCCTGCGAATCTGCCCATTGAGGCGCCACGAATCGGTTCGTCTCCACCGACAGGATCCGCAGACCCGAAGCTTTGGCAGCTGTCGTGAGTGAAGGGCGGTGCCCTGCAGCGTCCTCTTCCTGAATCCGAGGTTTAGAGTGGTCTCCCTGCTCGCAGCGTTTCAGTGCAGCAGCAGCCTCGGCGTACTCGCCCCACCCACTTCACCGCCCATTGTGGCCCCGCCCTCCCCGCCTACTACGCATGCACCACACGCAGGCGCAAAGGAAGGCGCCGGCTTGTGCTGCTGGTGCCCGAGTCCGGAACCTAGCGGCGGTTAGTGGAAATCGTTGCGGCGTTCTGTGTTTTGCTTTCCGGGATCACAAGTTCGGGGGCATACTGGCCCTGCGGGCGCATGCAGCAGTTGGCGTACGTGTGCGCAGGAAATGCAGACGAGGAAGAGGGTGGGGCTGGGCTATTGCGGGCTGGAGGCCTTGGAGTGCCCAGTCTAGCGCCGCCTTCCGACGGAGGCCCCTTGGATCTGAGCCGGCGGGGGTGGGAGCGGCGGTCCCTATCCCAGGCCAGAAAGTTCGCTGCGGTCCCAGCCCGTTTGGTCAGGCTCTCTGAGGTAGAGATGTCGGTCTTAAGCCCGGGGGAGCACCTTGGTCTCCCACCCGACCCGTTCATCCCGACTTTCTGGGCCGTCTGTGGAGCCCAGTCGGTGGCTGGGTCCAGTTGGCGTACGTTTCAGATGAAAAATTCACTACGGACTTGAGATGCTGGGGTCATATTTTATGTCAGTGAGTGGCAGAGGAAGAATTCGAAGCTGTGCTTTCATTGAGGGGAGCGGTCAGAAGACCCAGCTCTAGCTTTTTCTGACAAGCACAAGTTTTGGGGAAGTCCCTGTGCTTCTCCGAGCCTCAGTTTTCTTCCTGTGATGGGGGTAGGGCTCTTCCTACCTACCTCATTCACTTCATGTAGAGGTAAAAGTCGTGCACATTTTGCCAATAACGTATTCACTGCTTGAGCCAAAAACTGTGTCCTAATGTGTTGTAGAACAACTTTGGCATGTATGAAGGCCTCGTAAATGATGATGATGATGATGATGGTTAGAAGTGCTTCTCAGCATTTTGAAGTAGTCTGCCTCCCAACCTGCTGTATTCCCAGGAGTGACACCCCCCATCTTTTTTATAACAGAGGGATCCTGAAATGGAATGAGAGAGGAAGATCACTGAACTGGTGGCCTTCTTGAAACCTCTGGCAAAAAGCCTTTTTCAATGACGTGGGGACCGATGGATTAATCCGTTTACAAATTATTATGTTTGGTTGGGAAGATGTGTCATGGCCCTGTGTCAGAGCCCTACTCACCATGTATTTGTGGAACCCAGGGAGTTAACCTGTGGAGACTGAGGTGTGGAGCTGGGGAAGGAGCCTATGTATGTGGCAAGTGTGACTGCATAGACAGGCAAGTGCTTAAACACACGCCTGCAGAGTGAAAGACCTCTTGTGGATTTGTGCTTTCTTATGACTGACTGATTGAAACAAAGTCTCCCTCAGTTGCCTAGGCTGGAGTGCAGTGGTATGATCAGGGCTCATTGCATCTTCAACCTCCTGGGCTCAAGCAATCCTCCTACCTCAGCCTCCTGAGTAACAAGGCTACAGGCATGTGCCACCACATCCAGCTAATTTTTTCTATTTTGTGTGTGTGTGTGTGTGTGTGTGTGTGTGTGTGTGTAGAGAAAAGCTCTTTCTATATTGCTTAGACTGCTCTTGAGCTCCTGGGCTCAAGTGATCCTCCCACCTTGGCCTCCCAAAGTGCTGGGATTACAGGCGTGAGGCACCATACCATGCCTTACCCTTTTGTTTGACTTGTGTTAGAGCATGCTAGCCTAAAGAAAAAGTGGCCACACAATGTTCTTTTTGTGGACTTCTGCAGGAATGTTCCTGTCACCCAGTCACCCCGGTCCTGGCAATTTGATGCCATATTATGGTCATTTTTCCTGGCCAATGCTAGTTCCAGCTCCAGAGCTTAGAATATGAAAGGACTAAACCCTAAAAATGGGATGGAAGGATGAATGAGTTGCAAGTTTTTGTTTCTCTTTTCCAAACACTGAGCTGGCTCTCATCAGTGCAGCTGTCTCTGGGGATGTATAAAGCATAATTAATACATTTTAAATGTTTGGTTTGAACTTTTTTTGCTAGTGAGATAAGATAAGGAGTTTTTGTCATGACAAGGGAAGGGATGGATTTCTTTCTATCATTTGCAGGAGTGGATACTGCTTGGAGCCTGTAGGTAGACAGTTGCATCAAATGAGAAACTTTACAGGGGGCGTGGAAGAAAGCCAGTGGAAGTTGGGCAGGAATGGCTAAACTCTACCTTCCAGTCAATCAGAGGGGGGAAATGAACTTCCAGAGAATTTGGGTCTTACCTTAAATATTGAAATTTGCTTGGGGGTTTGGTCCACTTCTTATTAACCTCGGTCCAGAACTGAATGTCTTTATGCAGTCAGAGCTCAGAATTGCCTCAGTATTTCACAATACACAAGCATTTCCCTGTTGGTATAAGGTAGGGCAGGAACCAGAGCATGTGTCGTGCTGTTGCCATCAGAAAAAGTCTCTATGGCCTTATCATTGAGAGATCACTCAACACTGAAATATTTGAGCAGGGACACTCTAAGATAGGTGGAAAAACTAGAAGAGTTGTTATTAACAGAGGGATCTATGTATCCATAAGATCCATGTTTTTAATAGTAATGTTCATATCTTCTATATTTTTTTCAATGTCTTGATTCCTTTGCCTGTTAATTTCTAACTGACACTTGTGTATATTAAAAACTCTTGCCATGATGGTGGAAATGTCATTTTCTTATTGTAGTTCTAGCAAAGTTATATAAATTATGTATACAGATATACATAAACCATATATATGTACACACATATACATGTATGACTATTTAAGCTACTTACATTTATTGTGATGTATATGTTGCTGTTATTTTTTACCATCTCACTTTATGTTTCTAGTTGTCCAACTGTTTTGCTGCTCCTTTTCTAACTTTCTCTGATAAAAATGATAAGCTTTTGCTTAATTTCTTTAGTGGTTACTCTTAAATGTTTAATATGTTTACTTAGCTTAAAGTCTGAATCAGTAACATCACTTACCTTCTTAATAATATAATAAATGAGGCAACTTCAGTCACACCTGACCAAGATCCCAGTTTACATGTACACCAAAATTTGTTAAGCTCTTTACCCTCACCACCCGTCTCACCACTCCTGGGCCTTGGCTGCTCACCTTTGGATTTTAAGTGGCTGCAGGGAGGACCAGCTTATCCTTGAGTTTATCCTGACCATGCTATGTTTGTCTCTCTGTGACAGTCAGCAGTACTCCTGGGGACTCAGTGTGGCAGTCGGGACAGTGGCAGGGGCTGGGGCTTTACCTCTGTGGGAAAAGTGTGAGACATTGCCAGGGGTTCTCCAGCCAGAAAGCTGGGAAAGCTTTTGCTCCTAGTAAAGAATAACTTTTATTTTAATTGTCATAAGAGTGTATTTAATTGGGCCAAGGAAGATTGGAAGTGCTGGGGAAAGCATTGAGTTGTAATACATTCCTTCAGCTTTATCCCCAAATGTTTTAATTTGAACATTTTCAAACATATAGAAAAATTGAAAAAATTTTATAGTGAGCACCCATAGAATGGATTTCTTTGAGTTTATCCTCCTTGGGGTTTTATCAGATTCTTAAATCTGTAGGTTTATGCCTTTCTTCCATATTTGAAAATGTTTCAGCCAATTACCTACCACCTAGATTTCACAACTGATTTTTTACTATACTTGCCTTATCACACACCTGTCCATCAATCTATCCTTCCAACTTTTTTTTTTTTTTTTTTTATTACTTAGGTCAATAACTTTGACTGTTTTTCAGGAAGGCCCAACTTTTTTAAAAACAAAAATTTGCAAACATACAGAATAATGGAAAGAACCGTACAAAGTACACCCTCAGATTATCCTCATAGAGTCTATAATAGGCCATGTTTTATTCTACTTGTTTCCCTGTCCTTCTCTCTGAATCATTTGAAAGTCAGTTTCAGAATTCATTATATTTCATTCCTAAGTATTTCAGCACATATCTCTTAGATACAAAGACATTATCCTACATAACCACGTTAATATAACACTAAAGAAAATTAACGATAATTTTATATCATCTCATGATCAAATGTTCCATCTATATTTGTTTCTCCAAATTTTCTAACCTTGTATTTTTAGAAATCGGAAACCAGTAAAACTTTTTACATTGCATTAGTCTTTAGTGCCTTTTAATCTAGAACAGTTTTCTTTTTTAAAAATGTTTTTTATTTTGAAATAATTATAGACTTACAGAAAATTACAGATAGTACAGAGTGGTTCCATACACAGTTCACTCAGTTTTTCCCAGTGGATAGTTATACCTTGCATGATGATTGATAGTACAATATATCATAACCAGAAAATTGATATTGACACAATGAGTGTGTGTAGTGTTATGCTGTTTTATCACGTGTAAATTCCTGTAACCACCACTACAATCGAAATATGGAACTATTTCACTAGTTAGAACATTTTAACAGTTTCAGGAAAGTGTAAAAACCTGACCTCCCTTTGAGCTCCTGTATCCTCCCAGTTTATGACATAATGGCCTTAAATATTTTTTCTACATACATTGAGATCCATATTACACAATACTAAGTTTTTGCTTTGACCATCACGTGTAATTTAGAGAACTCAAAGGACAGGTAAAGTTCATTGTATTTTGCCATGTTTTTCGTTGTTCCATTGTTCCTTTTTTCTTCCTTATGTTCAAAGTTTCCTTCTTTTATTATTTCCTGTTTTGAGAACTTTTCTTCTTTAGCCATTCTTTTAGGGTAGCTATGCTGGTGACAAATCCTTTTAGTTTTTCTTCATCTGAGGATGTCTTTATTGCTGCTTCATTCTTGAAGGTTAATTTCACCAAGAATTCTGGATTGATACTTTCTTTCAGCACTTGAAAAATGTTACTACTTCCTTCTGGCTTCCATGGTTGCTGATCAGATATCCACTGTCATATGAATTGTTTTTCTTCTATACATAAGGCTTAATTTTTCCAAAGCTCCTTCCCTCCCTCCCTCCCTCCCTCCCTCCCTCCCTCCCTTCCTTCCTTCTCTCTCCCCTCCCCTCCCTCCCTCT
>NW_016107316.1:10748558-10849261 GCF_001604975.1 Cebus imitator | reverse complement strand
TTCCTTTCTTTCTTTGACAGAGTTTGGCTCTTGTCACCCAGGCTGGAGTGCAATGGCGCATTCTCGGCTCACTGTAACCTCTGTCTCCCAGGTTCAAGTGATTCTGCCTGAGTCTCCCTTGTGGCTGAGATAATGGGCATCTGCCATCATACCCAGCTAGTTTTTGAAATTTTAGTAGCAACCTGGTTTTACCATGTTGGCCAGGCTGATCTTGAACTCCTGACCTCAGGTGATCTACCACCTTGGCCTCCAGAAGTGCTGGGATTACAGGCGTGAGCCACCGCGCCTGTCCTCCAGTGCTGCTTTCAGATTACTTTCTTTGTCTCTAATTCTTCAATTTTCAGAAGTTTGAGTATGATGGTTCTTGGTATAGATTTCCCCTCAGTTTATCCTCTTCAGGGTGTTCTCACATTCTTAAATATGTAGGTTTATACCTTTCTCTATATTTGAAAAATTTCCAGCTATTATTTCTTCTAATGCTTTTTCAGCTTCACTTTCTCCTCTACTTCTTAGACTCCAATGAGACAAATATTAGAATGTTATTTTCCCACAGGTGCCTGAGGCTGTGTTCACTTTTTTCGGTCTATTTTCCTTCTGTTTTTCAGATTGGGTAATTTTCATTGTTCTATCATCTGGTTCACTGGTTCTTACCTCTGTCTGCTCTATTCTGCTTTCGAACCCATCTATTGGGCTTTTTAGAAAATTTCAATTATTGCATTTTTTAAATTCTAAATTTCCACATGGTTCTTCTTTATATATTCTGTTTCCTTATTGAGACCTTTTATTTTTAACTTGTTTCTGGTGTTTGTAATTGCTCATTGAAGCATTTTTATGTTACCTGCTTTAAAATTTGTGTCAATAATTCCATCATCTGTGTTATTTTGATATTGGTGTCTGTTGATTTTCTTTTCTCTTTCAAGTAAAGATTTTCCTTGCTCTTGATGTGACCTGATTTTCCATCATATCCTTGGAATTTTGGGTATTATGTTATGAGACTGGGTTTTACTTAAATCTGTCTTAACAGATCTTCTCTGGCACTGTTCCTTGGGGACGAAGGAGGTACTGCTTTGCTACATGAGAGGGTGAAGGTCTAGGCTCCCCTCCAAGCCTTTGGGGATACCTCCCATGCTGGGAGTGGTAGAGGTGCTTTTTCACTGATCCTCGTTTGACTTCTACTAGGTGGTAGGTGAAAAGGCCTGTTATCCCTAGGTGATGGTCAAAGTTTGACTGTCCACTCAGCCTTCTCAGGTACCACTTAGCTGGGGCAGGGAGGGGTGCCCTGTTAAGCTGGAAAAAGATGGAAGTCTAGCCTCCCTACTCAGTCTTTGCTAAGTGGTAACCTGTGGCTTTATGAGTTTTTATCTCATTGCATCAGTGAAGTATTATTGGCTTTACAGAAATTTATACAAGTGATTGGTAGATTTCTCCACAAATTCTTACTTCCTGGGGATAGGATGATCTAAGATGTTCCTGTTATTCTAAGATGATCCTGGGTTTCCACTCTAATGTATTGGCATATTTTAAATTTCACAATGCACAATCATCCTTTTATATGTTGACATAAAATGCCCTGGAATGGTCTTATTATAAAATTATAAAACCTTTATCTATCTCAAATGTTGGTATTTTAGTTTCCTGTGGATAAAAAAGAACAACTGATATTTTTAGATTAGTTGCAATCTGTTGAGTTTTGACACAGTAAAGTTTAGTCTTGCATTATTTTGTTTATGAAAAGAGAAAGTCTAATGAATCTAGTGGTATGGTTTTCTTTTACACCTTACTCCTTTGTGTGATTTTTAGATCACAGTTTTTAACATAAATTTGTCCATAAAACTGTAAGCCTCATTAAATTTCAGGTACTAGAATTTCAGGAATCTATTTATATTTTCCTAAAATATTAAGTTAGTTTTCTTCAGTGTAAAAATACTTCCTAAGGGGATAGAATTTTTTTCTCTTTTAAAATTGTGCTTATAGATTTATTAGTGTTGTTTTGTTCAGGAGGAGAAATAATTAGCAAAAACTTTTATTTGGTTAATATTTTCATTGATTATTGTATTGTGCCAGATTATGGACCAAGTGTGGGCATTATAAAAAATGAGAGGAGCAGTCCCTATTTTTTCCAGATATATATTGTTATGACATAAAGTTTATTTCAGTAAGTCTGGACAGACTTAAATAGATAGCCTGGATAAACAGAACTAGGAAGCAGGGAACCTTGGTCTCAGTACAGATTTTATTGCTGAGTTTTCTTCGCTCATCTTAGTCAAATGCTGTAGCATCTCTGGACTTCAATTCTTACCTATCAATGAGAATAAAAACACCTATCTTTTCTGACTTCTACAGTTTCTGCCTGAGAAAATTTAGATTTGTGCCATAAACATAGATAACATTGCTAAGGACTGTTTACCTCTTTTTATTTATTCTTTAAAATAACCTGCAAACACTACCAGTTTTTCAGCTGCTTTTTGTTTCAAAAATGTCTTAGAGCAAAGAAAATTAAAAAAGAAAAAACTGTGTGGGATAGGTTTAAAAAAGTTTTTAGACTTCATTTCCAGCATTGTTCTCCATTTTTGCTATTAGTGAGAACCGAATTTATTTTTCTTTCCTAAATACTCCGATTCTTTAGTTGTCCTGGAGCTAGTTGTGTCACCTATGAAGTTTTAGGCAGAAAAAAGCCTCACACGTGGTTTAGAGAACTGTGTGGCAGACATCCATGGATCAAAATAGCTGTAATTTTGTAAACAAATCTCATGTTTAGGAATATGCTAAAGTATATAGATATTCTGACTTGTTCCAGAAACAGAATAAAACCAAATCAACTCCTTCCAAAGCAAGAACAGTTACAAAAACAGAAATTTTGAAAATAATGAACATAAAGGTTTGAATTATAAATATTTGTTTCTAGAGAAACAAAAGCAATTTCACTCATTTCTAATTTCAGAGGAAGAGAGCTCAGTGATGGTTAGGCCACAGCAATCCTGTTGGTGTGTTAAAATGGGAATTTTCACATAAGGTCATCTGTATGAGACAAGGAGCCCTGTACCACCTCCATGATGCGCAGGAACTCTCCTTCCATCTGTAGATTGGTTCTTAGATGTGGCTCGGAAATCACACACACACACACACACACACACACACACACACACACACACAGGCACAAATCCCTGCAGATTTTGTCTTCTATTCACAATCTTCAGAGTTTGAAATTCGGAAGTGAACCAAAACTAAGTAGTTTGGGTATTTTAGCTGTAGTTGTTATGTCATCTCACAATTAGTTGCTAAACATATTTTTAACTGGCAAGAAAAATGTAAAGTAATGACTAGAGTTTTCTTTATGTCTCTAATATTGACTTATGTCCCTGCTACATAAATTATTCTGAGCAACACAATGTGTATAGGCCAGAAAGGCATGGAGCCTGAATATCAGTGACCAAGAAAGAATCGTCAGAGCTGCTAATGTAACCTCTGAGGAAGCCAGGGGAAAAATCCATTCTGTCCTTTTCAGTTTGTTGGTTTTATTATTTTGCGCTATAGAATGATTGCCCTAGGCCTACCTGACTGACACCAGGTCCATCAAGGTGCTTGGAACACTTACTTTCCCACCCTCTGCCCTCCCCCCCACAAACACATAGTACAGAGAGATGGGTGCACAGCTGACTTTGGCTTTCTGCCTCCTTTGGCCCTGGGGGTACACTCACCCTTGGCCTAGGAGGCATGCATCTGCATCTGTATCATGAACAAAACTGTTTTGCCTTGAAAGAACTACTGCTGGCAGAGTGATTTCAGAGCTACCTGTGAGAGTGTCACCCTTTGAGAACAAACTGCCCAACTCTCTCTTGAGCTCCCCTTACCTGCTCTCCAAAGAGCCTAGAATCCCTCACTTTCTCATGAGAATCCCTTCCTTCCCTCCTTCCCTCCTTCCCTCCTTCCCTCCTTCCCTCCTTCCCTCCTTCCCTCCTTCCCTCCTTCCCTCCTACCTTCCTTCCTTCCTTCCTTCCTTCCTTCCTTCCTTCCTTCCTTCCTTCCTTCTTCCTTAGTAAGAGATGATGTTTATTGTAGAATGCAGACTTATGGGGAGGGGATATTCCATATAGCTACCATTTGTTGAATCCTTACCATATCTGAAACATTGTGCCAAGAGATTTGCAACCACAAATATTATCATTTTTTAGATTAGGAAACTGAGGCTCAGAAGTACATTTTTGTACAAGATGACAAAGACAGTAAATCCTAGAACCAGCCTTCAAATCTAGGTTCTTCAGACTCCAAAGTCCATTGGTTCGCAGAATCCTGTACTGCCTCCCTGTAACTGAGATTCACTGAGGGGAGGCCCTGACCTCTTGCTGGTGAGGAAGAGAGCAGCTAAGAGGTCCTGGGCTGAGAAAGGTTTGCCTTATCAGGTGCTCTGATGTTGGCCCAGGAAGTATGAAAGCTCAGGTCTTAGCCTCAACCTTCAAGCACAAAGTGGAGGTCTTCTTCCCGCTTCATGAGGTAGCCTTCCAGGGCATCTCATCTGGGAGGCAGCCCATCTTGGGGGAATGAAGAGAACAGGTATGTGGCCAACCCCTGCCCACAGTAGGGCTCTCATGCTTGTCTTCCTTCAGAAAAGGATGAGGCTTGAGAGGGTGGTGTAGCGTTTATGATGTTATACTGCATATCTGTTCCTTTCACTAGCTGGAGTATGAGCCTGTGAACCCGAAAAATGTTGGAGCACCTCAGCTAGGCATGTCAAGGGCTGACAGAGCTGGCAGTGAGGACCCAGATGGGTTTCTGGTGGCCATCTTGATGGGACATGGCTTAGACTTTCCACTGACCTTCAGGCTTTCTTCTTTAGCCAGGATCTCTATACTAATGATCAGTATGATGGATGAAATGTAGCTGAAGGAGGCAGTCAGCATATAGTAAGTCACCCAGACCAGACTTTTTCAGGATATGGCCTCAGACTTTCTCACTTTCTCAGTCTGGTCCAGGAACTTCTCCAGTGTACTTGGAGGAGCTCTGACTTAACATTTCTGATGCTGTGTTACAAATGTCTGCTTGTAGACTGCAGGCTCCTTGAGGACATGAGCCAATTCTGTTTATCTCAGCATTCCCAGTGCCTTTTGCGGCACCTGAGCTTGAGAAGATGTTCCTGGCTAAGCTGGACTTTGGAGAACAGCCTTGGTCCAGTTACAGAAATGACGAAACTTTATGGGAAAGAGGGGAACAAAGAACGTGACTGGTTAATTGTATTCTTGAGAAAAGCATGCTTCTGATCATTAGGTTGCGAATGAGAACCGTGTGTTTAAACTGGAGTAAAAAGAACAATTTACTGGTAGCCCTGACTCCAGCCAGCATTGTGGGGGCTGCCCAGAAGGGATGTTTTCAGAAATGGGAACAACAGCTTTGCTCTAGGACATACTAGATTGCTTTTCCAAGTGATTATAATATGCTAGATGAAGGCTGCACCTTTTATTTCCATTTTACTTTCTGTTTAGAATGAAACATTTTAAATAAAACTCCTGAAAAATTAGAAGGCAAATAAAGCAGTCCTGCTAATTTAATGAAGGCAAAGCTATAAATGCAGGTTTTATGGAGTGTCAAGCACTCCCTGAGAAACCTGGTAGCCAAAGGGAAAGGAGCGGGAGGGGCATCCTATGACTCCTCCCAAGAGGTCAGAAGCTTTTTCCAGTTTTCTGTAGCAAGCAGGGCTTCTAGAGAGGAGGAGAGCTCTGCTAGTGAGGAATGATCCAGGGCCCTCTGCCCTGTGAATTTTTCCTTCAAGTGGCTTTGCTTTCTTTCTCCAAGAAAGCATAGCTCTTTAAAAACCCCCATCTTTTGAGTTGATGACCTTCTCCCTCTGGTACCTGTATGCCAAGAGGTGGGTATGGAAGGCAAGCTTCTGTCCCGTGCCCTCTGTGGTATGTAGCCTATCTACAACACTAGTCAGAAAGCAATGGATAGAGGGCCACCGTGTCCTCCGGGGCGTCCTTTCGGTAATCCCCTCATCACAGTCACCTCCAAAGGCTGCTCACTCTGACAGTGGGGATGTGATGGGCAGGCTGTCAAATAGATTGTGAGTGCATTAGCAGGATTAGCAGTGAAGGCTAATATTGTAGCATTTGCAAAGTTCATTCATGGCAGCTGCTTGGCTGCCAAATTGGGCAGGCGCAGGCTTCAGAATTAATGTCACATCTGGGACAGCCCTGATGTGGTAAGAGGCACAACAGTCCCATTGTGTTTGACTTGTGTTTATGTATTTTTATTCTATAACAGAGTTTAATTCGTAATATTAGTAGAAAGATGCCATGTAAGTGTTCTTTTCCATCTTATTGATGAACTAGCTGAAAAGCTTCTGCCACACTTCAAAACCAGATGCTTTGTTTTTGGTAGTTGTTGGAGTATTGTTGATTTTATTTCTGCTAGCAAAAGTAATATGCCTTCATTTTGGAAAAATTTGATCAGAGAAGTACAAGAGAGCCATTTAAACTGCTCAGTCCTTTTACTATTAGATATTACTGCTGGTGCCATATGTATTTCCATGTAATTTTCCTATTGCACATATAAATTAAAGAAAATGGTGATTATACAATATATTTGGGTTTGTTTCCCTTTTAAAATGCTGATTATTATTTCATCAACATTTGCCATTTTTTGCATTTGTAGTGAAAATATAATATTTAGTTACTGCAAAATAGTTTGTATGAATATATTTGCATTAGTGTTCTATTGATGTGTAACAAATTACTACAAATTTAGCACCTTAAAACAATACCTAGTTATTAGCCCACGGTTCTATAGGTCAGAAGTCTTGCATGGCATGACTGGGTTCTCTGCTCAGGGTCTCATGAGGTCAAAATCAAAGTGTCAGCTGGGCTGAGTTCTCCTTTGGACAGTCTGAAAAGAATTGCTTTCAGGCTCATTCTTGGTGGCAGAATTCAGTTCTGTAAGTGTGCAGAACTGAGGTCCTGGTTTCCTTGCTGGCTGCTGGCTGGGGCCTATTCTTAACAGTGGAAGCCACTTGCCTACTCTGCCATGTGGCCCCTCTATTTTCAAACCAGCATTGATGCATTGAATTCTTATTGTGTTTTGAATCTTTGTCTTCCTCTTCTGTGATCTGCTGGAGAGAACTGTTCACTTTTATAGGGCTTATAAGGTTAGAGCAGGCACACAGAATAATCTCCCCTAGCTTAAAGTCAATTGTGTTATATAACATAATCTAATTAGGAGAGTAAAATCCATCACATTGATAGTTTCCAGGATTATGCAGGGCGTGTTCACTAGGGACAGAGAATCTTGGGAGCCATTTTATATTTCTGCCCACTACTATAATTTATTTAATAGTTTTTGTGTTTTCAAAATTTATTTCTAATTTCATATTATTATAAATAATGTTTTGGGTGAAATGATATTTTGTAATTCACATTTTCTAATGCAGTTCAACATTAATTTTCATATGTTTATTGACCACGTATATTTCTTCTTATATGAATTATTCCTTGCTGTTCTTTTTTACAGTATTTTTTCTAATTGATATATAATGATCTTTCAATAGTAAAGTTACTAACCCTTTGCGGATTAAAAAAATTATTTATAGAAAGGAGTCTCACTCTGTTGCTCAGACTAGTTAATAAGCAATCCTTCCACCTTGGCCTTCCAGAGCATTGGAATCACAGGTGCAAGCAATTGTGCTTACCCCCAACTGCTGATTTTATCACAAATATTTTATCTTTCTTTGCTTACTTTTTGATGCACAAATATTTTAAACATATATATCCACAATTCTACTGTATCTTCCTTTTTGTTTCTGCCTTTGGAGTCATTAGAAAGTCCTTTTGTACCCCAAGATTTTAGAAATATTGTTACATTTCTCTGTTACTTTTATAAACTTGTTATTTGCATTTAAACTTTTACATACATGAAATTTATTTTCATATATAGTATTAGGTACATAGTTAAATTCCCCCTCCCACAAATTGTTAACCAGTGATTCTAATGAAGTAACTGATCCTTTGCTCTCTGACTTCAAATGCCATTTTTGTACTTGACCCTTTTAAGTTGGTTTTTATTGTGTTCAATTTTTCTACTTTGCAGACTGGTGTAAGACCCATGTTCTTACAATGATTATACCTTTGAAATAAATTTAAGTGCTTTGCAATACCAATTCCTCCTTGTGATCTTTGGTTTTCAGTATTTCATTGGCTATTTTACCCTTCTGCTTTCAGGAGTTTAGAATGAATTTAAATTGCTAGTGGAATTTTATTTGAAGTGCATTGATTTTATAGAATTTATTTTGAAGATGTTACATTCTTTCCATATATTGTCTTCCCATTCCAGAAATATCGTATGTTTCTATGCTTATTAAAATTGTCTTTTATATTTCCTAGTGAAGTTTTATTCTTCTATTTTAATACAATTTTATATTTACAGAAAACTTGCTGAAATAAAATAGTTCTTCCTCTGAACTATGAGGATAAGTTGCCAATATGATGTCCTTTTACCATTGAATACTTTAATATGTGATTCTGACAAAAAGGAACTTTCCAGGCTGGGCATGGGTGGCTCACGCCTATAATCCCAGCACTTTGGGAGACCAAGACAGGTGGATCATCTGAGGTCATGAGTTCGAGACCAGCCTGGCCAACATGGTGAAACCCAATCTCTATTAAAAATACAAACATCAGCAGGTGCCTGTAATCCCAGCTACTCAGGAGGCTGAGGGAGGAGAGTTGCTTGAATCTGGGATGTGGAGGCTGCAGTGAGTCAAGATCACTCCACTGCACTCCAGCCTGGGAGATAGAGCAAGACTCTGTCTCAAAAACAAACAAACAAACAAACAAAAACATGCACAAAAACAACAGCAACAAAAACCTTTCGTTCAACTATCAAAATCAAACTCAGAAAATTAACATTGATATGTTACTGGCATCTAATCTGCAGATCTCATTCAAGTTTCACCAATTTTCCTAACAATGGCTTTTATAGAAAAAGGATCCAATTCATGATCCTATATTGCATTTAGTTCTCACATGTCTTTAGTCTCCTTCAATCTCAACCTGTTTTTTAATGTTTCCATGACTTTCATAATCACAACAATTTTGAAGATGATAGGCTGATTATATAGTAAAATGTCCCTCCTTTGGGGATGTGTAATAAGTCCTCATGATTAGATTTGGAGAAGTGATGCTGTGCTGTTTTTGGAGTATGGTAAGGTTAAAAATTATTATATAATAGCCACAAATTGTTGAACACATACTGTATAAAATACGCTTCACTAGGCACTTCAAACATTTTAGCTCTTTAGAAGCCGCACAAGCACACTAAAAAATTAGTAGTAGTATTCGAATTTTACAGATGAGGAATCTGAAGCTAAGAGAAGTTAAGTGATTTGTCTAATTTATTTAGGAAGCTGCAGAACTGAGCCCAGGACTCGGGCCTGTGTCCCTCCCAGCCTGTGCCTTGTCCCCTGAAACATGCTGCCAAGTTGACTCCTACCTTGAACCTGCCTGGAGAATGTCAGCATGGGCATCACACAGGAACACAGGAAATCCCACTTTCATAAATATTCTCTAGACTCAACACCTGTTAGTTGTATGGCTTGGACAACTAAGTTAATTTTGCTTGGCTTCATTCATTCATTCATCCACATAATGATGATTTCTTGAGTACTTTTATACAGACAGTGTTCTAAGCCCTGGAGTTACAGCAACCTGAGATAAAGTCTTTGTGAAATCTGTCTTCTAGGATTGCCCTAGTTTCAGTATTTGTAAAATGGGGTAATAAAGTGTATGCATAATTGAGTTGTGAAGAGTAAATAAAATGATTCACGTAATGAGCTTAGCTCAGTGCAGATACCTTTTAAAGTAAGTGAAAGCTATTACGTAAAGATCAGGAACAGTGAGAAGCTGGTCTAACTCTTGACTTAGTGACAGTGCTCTGAGATAGGGAGGGAGAGATTAGACGGGGAAGGCCTGCAGCCTTGGAAGCACACTTTTTCTGATCTGTGATCAAAGCACAAGGCTGGAAGATAATGGTCTCAGTGAGGACATTGGAAAGGCCTCTCCAAAAGCAGAGCCTGGAGGACACACATCAACACTGACTACTTGTTCAGCACATGCTTCTCTGCTCTGATTGCCCAGAGCTGTGGTCAAGGATTCTGCATTGCACAGCAAAAAACAAACAGCAAACGGGGAGGACTAAAAGCAATGTAACATAAGTTGGAGTGTGTAGAGAGCATTGCTGTGTTTAAATTTTATTTTTCTTAAATGGCTCACTGTGTTAGATGCCTATCCTAAATTCCCACACCTTAAAATGCGTTATTAACTCCAACAGAAAACATGCAACCAGCCAAAAGCCAATATAGTTTAAGAAATGTAATATTTTATATGCATCACATTTTAGAGAGCTGTTTTCTTTGTGTGTGTGTAGAGGAATGGGGTAACCACCACTGGACATTTTACTTTGCCTTGGGGATACAGTTCTGAAAGCAGGAGTTTATACCATAACTTGGCTAATCTGCTCAGATTCAGCATCTGTAACTCCTTTAAGTGGCATTTAGTATTATGACAGGAAAAATATTTACTGTTTTTCTATTATAAAGAAACATTAGTAGACCATACTATAATATGTGCTCAAATTGGGTTACCATCTCTGATGAACTGTAGAAGAAATGGAAACAGATAGTGAGTGGAACAGGGATGCTGGTGCAATAAATTCCCAGTCTCACAGCATGCACCTTGGGGCCCAAAGACAGAGGGTCACATCATCCCAGAGTTTCCTGAGATGGAGAAAATTATTTCTTTCTCCCAGTTGGTGTGATGCTTACATGGGGCAATGTGTGCACTTAACCTGGCACATGGTAGTTATTCAGCAAAAATAATTTCCTTTGTATGAATTCAGTTTTCTTCAGAATTAAAAAAAAAACAATTATAAATTAAACCACATTGGTTTCTTATTTGTAGCTAGAGGGTCTGGCAAACAGAAGATGATCAGTGGGAGTTTGTGGGATAAATTATTTGTGGTGCTTGGTGGAAAAGTGTTTTCTGACCAACTCCCTAGTTGGCAGCAGCAGGGGATAGGTTTGGTGGTTCTGTGATGTCCCCCAGCTCCGGAGCTGTGCACACAGACAGTCTAGACTCTTCCTAGCTAAGGCTCATGGGAGCGTTATTCTTGTTTCAATTTGAGTAAAAATTCTCTGCACATGCTTTGCCTTTAAATTCACTTTTCAAATGCTTGGCCTCATTCTATGTGCCTGAAACTTTACCAGAGTTTAGGAATTCAGGGAAGAGTTAGACACCTTTAAGTAGTCAATAATTAGATACCAGAGAAACTTATGTGTACATATAGAGATACACTCATGCATATACAAACATATGCATGTGTGTGTGTGTATGTGTGTGTGCCTATATATATATGTGTGTGTGTGCCTATATATATATATATATATATATATATATATATATATATATATATGTGGTGTCCTAAGGTAAGGGGAAGCAATGTGGGAGACTCAAAATTGTAAGTGTGAGAGTGTGGTGATCGTGGCAAAATTGAGATCCATGGTCCCACAAGAACACAGGTTCATAGAAAGTCAAAGGAATGATGCTTAAGTCTGAAGGTTGTCCAAGAATCACGGTTGCCTTCTGGACCAGAAGAATCAAGGTTGCTTTCTGGTCCCGCAGGAACACAGGTTCATAAAAAGTCAATGGAATAATGCTTAAGTTTGGGGTTGTCGAAGAATCAAGGCTGCCTTCTGTAGGTGGGAGGAGAACTGAGAGAGAGATGGCTGCTCAGAGTTGTGGGAGATAAGGAAGCGGGTGGGAGAGGGCTTAGCATCATTGGGCAGGGAAGGCATCTGGGAGAAGGAAAATGCTGGGTCTGGAAACATGGTGAGTTGTGAAGAGTAGGCCTGGCTGCAATCTTGTCCAAGCAGGGAGATCAAAGAGCCTTTGCTAGATTTAAGACAATGAGACACACATTCTTGGGGAGCCAGGTGCTTCTGTGGCCAAGGACTCTGCAGCTTGTCTGGCTGGCTCTTAGATACATAGCTGAGAACAGACATGCGGGACTGATTAGAAAACTGCAATACTTGGGAAAAAATGTAGACATCAGAGACATGAAAACGAAAACATTCAAATGTTTGTGAATGGAATGTGCTTATCGTTGCGGTTTGTGTGCCCTGGAGACCTTGTGAACAACCCATCGATATGCCGGGGGAGAACTCTTCTCCAGAGGCCCCTTCCCTTTCACTCGCACAGTCATAGGCTTTCCTTGGATGCACCTGATGCTTACCATGTTTTCTTCTCTGAGATAGGACCTTTTTCTACTGGCTTTTATCCAGTAATGGGCTAGAGGCCCCCTAAACTGAGGGCTCTACCAAACACTCAGGAGGAAATCTTCCATATTGTATGCAGGTACAGATATATAGCAAAGGGATAAAGGACTTAACTGTAAAGGCTTATTAGTTGTTTTTGTTTGGCAAGTTGTTTAATCTCTCTAAACCTTAGATCCTTCATTCATAAATAGAAATAATAATACCTATCTTGTAGAATTCCTGAGAGGGTGAAACATAGGAACAAATACACTAGTACAATGTTTAGCATATATTAAATATTCAGTAAATCTCACCTGTTATTATTATTGCTGGTTTTTGACACAAGCTAATGTAATATGGGTACATTCTGGGTATAATTAGAGCATACTTTAAGTGTTTTTTTGGCGGGAGGGGGGCACAAAAAACACACGCATTGCTGTCCATAGTGCTGAACTATCATTGCATAGGAGTTGGCTGTCACTCCTAATCCTAGGCCACTGCTGATGGCTGTGCAGTCTCTCCCAGGAATTCTGAGCCAGGGATGTTAAATGAAGCAACCAGAAATTGTAGATAAGTAAACTAACAGTGGCTTTTGCATAAGTCACTGTGAAATTTCTAGGGGAGAGAAAAAGAGGCTTTTTAGTATCTTTTACATATTTATATTACCCAAGAATAAATCCAAATGCACATGGCTTCAATGGCAGTGAAGGTGAGATGTGTATTATGTGATGGAGGGTTGAAATGTTAGTGTGAAGGACGAGGTCAGATAGTAAGCAGAACCCTAAGGGAGTAGAGATTGTTGAAATGAAGCGTCATAATCAGTTGGGTTAAAACAATATTTTAATATATATTTTGAAATTTTGGCTCAATAAAATACTTGTAATTGTTACACTGTCACAGATCAAATAAACCCATTACCATGTATATGGCCAATTTCATGTAACATTGAAAATTCAAACATACTTCTGAGTGTAGGTTTTCTTTTTTGAGAGTCTGATAGTTTTGATGAGCAGGTATCTTTCCCACATTCCTTTCCTTGGGTACTCTGGTGATGACTCTGATATATTGTTTTCTCGGGGCCTTAATTTCCCGTTCCCCTCTTCTTATAATGTGTCTTATAATGTCCTCCCATTGGTCAATCCATCCATCCACCAATTACTAACCACACAATTACGAGGCATACATTGAGTGTTATATACACTGATGCTCTGTTACGTGTTTTGCATCAAGAGGGTGTCTTGTCCAATCTACCTTCTATCATGACAGACTCTCTCCTTTGTCCCAGTCTCTCCAGAATCTGCTGGTTTTATATTCCTTCCCTCATTTAACAACATTTACTGATGACTTATTATAGGTCAGGTATTGTTCTAAGCAATAAATATGGCCATAAATACTGTTATCCAGTGTCTGGATTGTTGAAATAGATATATTATCAGCTCCCTGTTTCTACCATAGGCCACCTATAGTTTATTATCAGTAAAGTCAGAGATCTTTTTAAACATAAGGCACAGCATATTATTCCTCTGCTCATAATTCTCCCAATAGCTTTCCATCTCACTTAGGAGTAGTGGAGGAGATGATGAGAAGTTATATTTTCTAAGTCTATTTTAGCAACAGAAACCATAGAAGGTGCTGATAGATTAGACATAGCTTATAAGAGAAAAGAAGAGTAAATACTGTCTCCAAGGATCTTGTTCTTAGCAACTGAAAAGAGATTTACTCATTACTGAGTTGGAGGAGACTAAGATGAACATATTTGGAGACAAAAATCTCAAATCTGATTTTGGATATGAAAAAGTTGAGGTACCTATTTAGTATTTAGAGGTACTGAGAAGGCAGTTGGATACGTAAGTCAAGTTTAGGCGAAGATACACATTTTGGAACCATTAGTAGATAAAATACATTTAAAGCCCTGAGTCTGTATGAGATTGCCCATATAGATTAGATAGATAGATAGATAGATAGATAGATAGATAGATAGATAGATATAGATGGATAGCTAGATAAGGAAGGATGAATAAGAGGTGTAAATAAAAGCTGTTTTAGTACAATAGTGGAGTCAAAAGCCTGACTAAATTATATTCAAAAGAGATTAAGAAGAGTCAAAATGAGACAACAAGCAATGACAGCTCTTCTTTAAAAAAAATTTTTATTTGAGACGGATTCATGATCTGTTGCCAGGCAGGAGTGAAAGTGGTGCAATCTTGGCTCACTGCAACCTCTGCCTCTTGGGTTCAAGTGATTCTCTTGCCTCAGCCTCTGAGTAGCTGGGACTGCAGGCATGCACCACCACACCCAGCTAATTTTTGTGTTTTTTAGTAAAGATGGGGTTTCACCATGTTGGCTGGGATGGTCTCAATCTCTTGACCCCAGGTGATCCACCTGCCTAGGCCTCCCAAAGTGTTGGGATTACAGGCGTGAACCACCACACCCAGCCGCAATGACAGCACTTTTAAGGTAAATTGAAATCTGTGAAGGAACCTCATAATTTGCAAAGGGCTAGACATGAGTAAACCATGAACATTTCTGTTATGGCTATGTTGTTCTAACATGGAAGTGTTTTCCAAATACTGCATTAGTCTCAAAAGACCTAGGCATCAAAATGTGAGTATCTCTCAAAACTAGCTAGGAAGGTGTTGTCATCAAAAGGCCACACCACTTCCAAGCTTCTGTAGAAGGAGCTTAGGGCTGGCCATATGGGGCTTCTTAAAACAGCACTAGCAACAGCAACAGCCATAATAGCAACAGCTAACAGCAGTAAGTTAGAGCTCTCATTCTGTGCTAAGCATTACACTAAGTATATTTCATTTTCTCATTTAAAGGTCAGAACCCAGTGAGGTCAATGGCATGTTATTTTTGTCTTATAGAATTAGTACCTTATAAGCAGAGCTGTAGTCCTTCAGAATATTTCATACAGGCATTGTTTCAAGACCCTACTGAAGAGCAAGAGTGTAAAATGATTTTTAAGAAGTGATGTATGGAATACTAAGGTTTTCCCAAGTGTTACCATGTGGATTGAAACCTCACTCTTCCTTCCTATTTCATTTCTCAATTTCTCACTCGTATGTCTTGGGAATGTAGGTGCCATTTTTAATGGAGGCTGCCATTTTTAATGGAGGTCATTAATAAATAAAGCATCGCTTCTGGGTTGTCTTTGTAGTCCATCTCCTCTTTGACTCCCTGTGGTGATGTCTGTGGCTCTCCTTTCCACTTGTAGAGGTAAAAACTTGGTTCATTCGGAAGGAAGCAAAGTGCAAAGTGAGTTCATTCTTTGGTTTCTGCCAGCTCTTAAGACTTTAACTTTGAGAAACATTTCAGAAATGTTTCCTAAACATTTACAAGAAACAAGAGGTATTTTGATAGGCTTATAAACTTTATTCAGTTTTAACAAATACTGAAGTAACTGATTT
Source organism: Cebus imitator (assembly GCF_001604975.1). NCBI lineage: Eukaryota > Metazoa > Chordata > Mammalia > Primates > Cebidae > Cebus > Cebus imitator. The sequence goes on along the minus strand of NW_016107316.1, from coordinate 10,833,559 downwards.
ACTATACCAATAGGAATTACATTTTGTGCTATAAAGTCAAAGGCCAAAATAGTTCAGATAGCTACAGCATTAATTAAGACTTCAGTGCATGCTGGAGTGTGGGGAGAGTAACACTGCACAATCTATTGTCTATTCTTTTAAAAAATAGTTTAGCTACTCAAGTTTTATTTATTTATCTATTTTCGAAGAAACCTTTATGGAAAACTTAAAAGAACTCTGGATTCATTAGTGACAATTGTAGGTTTCATTAGTAGCAGATGGGTCCATTGAAAGGGCTGGATGAATATATATGAATTGATGATGACCTTTGGAAGTTAGGAGTCTGTTTGAAACCTGTCAATGTGACAATGTTTTGTACAGTAGCTTTAATACTTGGGTAGAATTAAGTACTCATTTCATCTTCCTGATTACCATTTTTCCCCAGTTTACTTGCACACACATAAACTCATACATTCTTTCATATTTTTTTCTTCCAGTATAATTTTTTTCTTTATAAGCATTTCCATGCATGCTTTGGGTTGTTTTTGTCCTGCCTTTAATCATTATTATTATTCTGAATGAAATCACATCTGTATGTATTGCATGTTTGTAAACACTCCTCCAAATGACTGTCTTAGACTTCAGATCCTCTATTCATTCAGTAGAAACAAGCCCAGAAAATAAGATGTTTAGGGAGGATTTCTGTACTTATTTTCACTCTGAAAAGTTTTTGGAGACCAAATCAATTAAAAGTGTTAAGGAAATAAAGAAACTCTGTGTGATTCTGGTTGTCCATTATATAATCCATAAGGGATTTTTCAGGAGTTGTTAGATGCTTATTATAAAAATTATAAAATAAATATGCTTTTATCAGTATTTATCACCAATTATTTCTCCTTTTCTCCTCCTTTTTCTTCACCTTCCCCTCTTTTCCCCTCCTCCTTCTTCTCTTTATTATTATTAATTTTTAAATTGTAGAGAACATCTACCCTGTCCTTTTAGATTTGTTTAGCAGACTTTTGACTTTAAAGGTTCTGGGGTAAAAACCTCCCTAGAGTTGCAAATGTCTCTGCTCTTTCAGCACAATCATATCAAAAGTTTCTGGTGGCTCTTGATATTGATTGAAAACATTTTCCAGTGCATTTAACAATTATCTGAAGCCCCTTACGGAATATACCAGTTTTTTTTTTTTTTTTTTTTTTTTTTTTTTGTGTGTGTGTGTGTGTGTGTGTGTGTGTCTACTCTGCCCAGCTCCCATTGATGGGACATACGTAACATTGTAGAAGGAGATCTGGGGTTAGTGTTGGAGAACGTGGGTTTGGATTTCTTCTTCTCTGCTATCTGTTTGATGCCTGACCTTCGGCAAGCTATTTAATCTTTCTAAGAGTCTGTTTTCTTATCTATATCATGAGGATAATATCTAGCTCATACATTTGTTGATTAAATGGGAAAGATTCAATAGAAGAAAAACTCATAAACTGTAAAGTTCTAGTCAATATTAATATATGGGTTGTAATAATAGCAATAACAATTTAATTGGAAAAAAATAGTTTTGTTGAGAACTAGAGTTTTTCATGTGACACAGGCTATTTTGAGTGATATGGTAGAGTTAGACCACAATTTACTTAACCATTTTCTAAATTGGGGCAATTAAATTGTTTTAAACAACCCAGGTCTATAAATAGCATGGCAGTTGGCATGCTTATGCATAAATGTTTAATCTCAGTTTCTGAGTATCTCTTTGGAGCTTGGCTTCAGAAGACCAGTCACTTTCTCCCATGGCTGTCATTGCTCTGGGCTCCTGTCTTGTCGGTGCAGCTCTGCCCTTTGGAGAGCTCCTTTTCCCTTTGAGCTCTCTCTGGACTGCAGAAGGGCCTCCAGAAAGGCCTGGATGTGAGTAGGGTTGCAGGAGAAAGCATGAGCTTTGTGGTTGTTGGTGGATGGTGAAGCTGTACTAATAATGCCCGTTGTTCTGAAGGACCTTCATGTAGGAGGGGGTGGGCAAATCAGAGAACAAGAGAGAGGAGCTGCTTCCTGGCTTCAGGTGCATGTTCCTGCCTAGAGTCTCCATCGGGATTCCCAGGGGTCTCCCCAGCTAGGCTTCATAGGATTACAATTGAATTCTTAATCCAGTTTCTCCCAGAGAGAGGAATCCTGTCTGCTGGTTTCTCAACCCCAATGTTGTCTCCAAAGTGAGAAGAGGGGGCAGCAACCCTCCAGGCTGTTAGCAGCTCTGTCTTTGAGTGAGTGGCCTGTGAAATGTTAGAGAAGACCCGAAACCCTCCTCCCTGGGCGGATATCACCTTCTTCCTTTGGATTTTATAAAGAACTTGATCCTCTTTGCCTGAATGGAGCCAAATAAACGGGAGTCTCGGAGGAGGTTGATGGCTCAGTCGTAGAAGTCCCGCAGCGACGTCTGGTTTTGATGTATTGCTGAAGGATACGATCATGCTAAGAGAACGAGATCACTTTTGCCAGTTTGAGAGAAAGGTCATGTTTTTAATTTAACTTAATTTCCTACACCAAAAAGAATTTTCAATAGGATATTCAACTTTTGCACCTTTAATGAGACCAGATGCTCTGGGGCCTGCAGCGATGAAGAGAAAACAGATTTTCTAGTTTACACTTCTACTTTGTGTATTTTCTAAATTGGGCATGTGTAGTTCCTTTAAGAATATCATTTCTCATTTGGGGTCTCTGTCTTTCTCTCTCCATTCCTTCCTTCCCTTCTTCCTTTCTCCCTCTGCTTTTTCTCCTCCTTCTAAGTATTATCTGATTGAGCACTCACCATAGGCAAAGCAATGTGTTTAGAGCTTTACAAACATATATTTAATTTCCATTTTACAGATGTAAATACTGAGATTCAGGGAGTTTCTTAAAAAAAGACATTTAGCCTATATAGTGTTACAATTCATAGTAATTACAGTCTTGGACCCTGACACCAAGTCATCTGGGTTCAAGTCCAGGTTTGGCCATTTACTTCTGAAGTAACCTGAGAAAATCACTTACCTTTGATTACTGGTCTTTGTTGGTTGTCTTAAAGTTGCAGGTTTCATTTTATTTTTAATAATGACAATTTTATATACATTAGGGCATATGTATAGTTTATAGAATAATAAAACAAATGCCTGGGCATCTGCTGTGGTGGATGTTTGTGCCCCCACAAAATTTATATATTGAAATCCTAACTGCTATGGTAATGGTATTAGAAGGTGGTGCTTATGGGAGGTGATTAGGTCATGAGGGTGTAACCCTCACAGATGAGATTAGTGCCCTTATAAAAGAGAGCCTGGAGAGTTAGCTAGTTCCTTCCACAATGTGAGGATACAGTGAGAACTCAGCAGACTACAACTGGGAACAAGGCCCTCATCAGAACCTGACCATGCTGGCACCCCAATCTTGGTCTTCCCAGCCTCCAGAACTGTGAGAAATACATTTCTACTGTTTATAAGCTACTCAGTTTATGGGATTTTGTCATAGCAACCTGAATGGGCTAAGACAGGACACAACTGTAGAAGTTTCCCTAGCGCTTAGACCTAGGAATTGGGATGGGCAGAGCTATATAGGTTAAACTTATGCCCAACTGCTTTCTAAATTTGTTGTAACCCATTTATTTTTGGATTGAACGACTAGAGAGTTTTCATTTTGTTATTTCTTCACCAACACTTTGTATTATCAGTGGTGGATATAAATATATCTTACTGTTTTAATTAACAACTTTAATTTGCAGTGAAATTGAACAACTTAACATATATTTATAATGTTTATGTTCTCTCTTAGGTAAAATGCCTTTTAATTTTTTTTTTTTTTTTGCCTACTTCTTTTAGAGTCTCATTTTCCCATTTTTTTTTTTTTAAATTGGGGGACTGTTCTGGAAGCTCTGTAGTAATACTCTGTGATTCAAAATTAGATACTTCAATGCCGCTAACTCTATGCTTTTAAAAATTGTATTCTTTCTTTGAAACATGCTTGTCTATCTTCGGGATTGAAGCCAGCTCAAGGCTCTGGCTATTAGGTTAATGTACAAGGACAGTGTAGAGAAGGTCTTAGAATAGCCCAGGATAGTTTTCTTTTCCTTCAAACATGCACTTTATTTGGCTTGTAGGCACAGGGGGCTCATTTCCTCCTTTTTTTTTTTTTTTTTTCAAGGAGAATGTTATGACCCTACTTGATTATCTAAATATTCACATTGACAATTAAAAATAAGATTTCTTGTTTCCTCTTCTATATTCCCTCAAATATGTATAAGCTGGACACATATTTATGACTGGACAGAATCCAGATATTTTAGTTAAAAATATGCGGAGGTATCTCTCTTCTCTCTTCTCTCTGCTATTCCTCCTTGATATAATTAAGAAAAAAATATAAAGTTTAGGAGATAAATCCTTCCTGTTTCTAATAGTCAAATATATGATCACAACTTATTTTTAGGATAATTTATTAGGTATGCTTTTATTTCTCTCTTTCTTACTCATAATTCCCTTTAGGTCAATGGTTGCAAAAGCAATAACAAATTAAAACCAAGCAAAAATTCTCCAAACCATTGCTCTAATCAACAAACAAAAAAACCAAATTCAATCTCCACAAAAGAACCCTGGCAAGCATGATCAAATCCAATATTATCATTTGACTTAGGACTTAACATAGAAGTAACTAAAATTACTTGTACAACTGCCAGTGTTTGCTCCTACTTTAGTACCTTATCTTTTACTAGATCAGACATCTCCAAACCAAAGAGGAAAAAAATGTGTTACAATAGGAAATCAGAAAGTTCAAGTTCTAATCACTTGTTAAGCATCCAGTAATGCTCTGATGTCATCCAAGGCTCAACTTACTATAACATTGCCAAGTGGCTGTGATGAGAACTTTTACATCACTGGCGGTGAATAATGCCTGATTGGTAGGTGATGGTGGGTGTCAAAATCTCTCGAAAGCACTTTGTGTTCGTGGAGTTTCCATCCTACATCAGAGAGAGCCATGGTATGGAGTGTCTTGCCTCTTCCCTCCATGGACCTCAGAATAAAGCTGGGGATCAGGTCAGAAAGGTGGATCTAATCTTCAGAAGACTGGGTTACCAAACTATCTGTTCCAAAGGAGGCATGTGAATATTCTGGTGACAGTAACTGTGAGGGCACTTGGCTTCCAAAGGGAGGTTATGAGAGATGGTTAAAATGACTTTGGAACTGGCAGCCTCTATTTTATTCCCACAAGGCTGACCAGGATGGAGCTGGGATAGGCAGAGAGTACGTATGGATTATTTGAAGCCATTGAACCAGAATATTGGAGGTGCACACACAGGTTTCTTTACTTCACGATACAAAGTTTCTGGAAGTTCTGTTGAATTCTCTCAAAGTTGGAAATAGAAGGGTTTGGCAGCCCAGTGCCCTCAAGCAGAGCAGCTCACTTGTCTCTCTGCTATACATTTGGCCTCTAGGTAAAGTACAATATCATTTCAACAAAGAGTTACAAGATTTAAAAGACAGAAAAAGTGAAAAGTGGAAACCCTTGATTCATAGGATAGTAAGATGGTAGTGATGGTTGTGGGGATGTTATGTAAACAATGAGAGAGGCCTCGACTGGCCAGTGTTTACAACTATACACAGTCATTATCTAAAAGTATAAACATCAGCATCATTTATTCTTAAATTGTTAGGCAGTCTTTGCTTTACATCCTATATTAGCAGGGTCTAAATACTTTAACAAAATATCCTCATGTATACTACATGATTTTTCAAAACTTTATTAATATCTCCCTCTGCTGGCTCTTACTACTGCTCCTAGAATTGTTAATCTACTCCCACTTCCAAATGCTTGTGACCCCCTCCTGTGCTACAATGGCTAGTCCGTCCTTGCTTTTCTCTCCTGGTACCCCCAAAAAAATCAAGTTGGGTTGTTTTGGGTATCCTGTTTGCTTAGGATTTTTGTTGTTGTTGTTTATATTCTAGGTCAATGCTGCTGAAGCTTTAGTGAGCATCACCTGGAGAGCTTTTTACTATACAGATTCCTAGGCCTTAATGCCAACTAGTAGTTGAGGTGGGGGGGTGGGTATCAGAATTTATATGTCTAACAAGATACCAGGTGATGCTCATGTAGCTAGTTTGAGGGCCTTGATTTGATTAGTGCTGTTCTAGATGGTACTTCTAAATGGATAGAATTTATTTATATATTTAGTAGAATACATGAAAACTTTTATTGTCTTGTGGTTTCAAAATAAACAATATTGTATATTATTCAAATCATTTTTAACCAATGGTTACTTCTCTCTAAATTCTTGGCTTTTGAGGACCAACTCTTAACTCAGATTTTTATCCATGGTGAAGTCAGTTCACGTCACGATCAGGAAGTATATGTTGATTGAACAAAAAAGGAAGGAAAAGATGAGAAGCTGATGGAAGCCCATAGCACTTGGGGCTTCAGGCTCACCCCTCACTCTTGTGCCACATTTCATCCAAACCATGGAAACTGTGATCTCTTTCACTTCCTGCTGCAATTCACTGGCAGCCTTGGGACCACCCTGCCTTAGGCTGAGAAGTGAGAAATTCTGAAAGCAATCGAACACTGTAAATTTTCACAGCAGTTCAGCGGAAAGCTGTTGGGCACAGATGTTTCTGTAATTGTGATATGCTGGGAACATTCTCCAGCTCTAAGCACTGAGGGCTTGAGCCTCATTCTTCCACCTGGTGCCTCAGTGGCCAAATCTCACTATAGTGAGGCTATAATGGGAACCAGGTGGCAGCATGTGCCTGTCTTAAAAGAGCTGAGTGAGATTCATGCCCCAGTGTCAGTCCCTCCTTCCTTCCTGCCCCAACTCATTCCCTGGGGAGCCAGTTTTCATGATGGCAAACCCAATTACTTACTGGAGAGAGGGGTGATTCTTGGCTCCTTGTCCAAGATGGGAATGGAATCTCATGTTTGCTGGGGGGTGGAGCCACAGAGGCCTTCCAGCTGCTTTTTGATAGGCTGAAAGGAAAGAACTCGAGAAAGGCTTGGGTGGTATGAAATAACATGGCTATTCTAAGTGACCTCTGTGTGATCAGGTTTACTACCATCATTTAAAAATCCACCAAAGGATCTTGAAACTTGAGACATATTCATTTCAAGCTGAATTTTCTTTTTGGATATAATATTCCTGCTTTCAGAAAGAGATAGCCCTCATTTGCTTTAGTGCTCTTCCTGCTTTGAAACTGGAGGGAAGTTATGAATAGCACAGGGGAAACATCTGCCACCGTTTGAAATGCATGCCACAAAACTGACAAAAATTCAAGGAAATTGGAACAGTTTTCATGAATGTTTCCAGTTGGAGGACTTTAACCTGTGCATACTGTAGCCAAAAGTGTAAAGAGGACAGGGCGAAGGATGCAGAACTGCAGAGCTGGGAAGAGGAAACAGTGTAGCAGCAGACATTTCTTGGGAGGACACATGCCATGTCAGTGTTCCAGTCCTGGTGACTCAGACTAAGTGACTGTCCTTGTGCTATAACTGTCAGTGTCACCACATAACAAATGCTCTTCTACTTCACAAGATACTTGCTTAACACAAGCTGTTGAAAACCCGTTTTTATAAACCTTAGTATAATCTTTATGTCTCAATGTTATCACCTGTGTACATTATCTATACATCTGTGAAACAAATTTACTTTAACCAAATTCATAAATCTAAGAGATCCAAGAGGACTATCTACATCCAATTGTAGCTTCCATGTAGAACATGTTCTGTATTCAAACATGCACAGTTAGATCTTTCTTCTTGGTTCCCATTATTCACCATGTGGTTATTTTAAACACGTTACTCAGCTTGTTGAAATCTATAATCTCCAAATAGAAAACATTCCAAAAAGAAACATTTGCTATACCTCAGTGAGGCAACTGATAAAACTAAAAGAAGCTTCCATAGGGGGGAGAAAAAAACAGATAAACTATTAGAGATAATGAGAAAATTCAATAAGTTTGCCAGATCCCAGATCAACTTAAATATATTTAACATTATTTTCACTGGCAATAATAAACTATCAACTAAAAAACTTAAATGGCAAAGACAATAACTTTCATAATATCAATAAAAACTATAAAGTATCTAGGAGTTACCTTAATCAAGCATACACAGATTTACATAAAAATGTTAAATTCTATTTGAGTACATACAAGATGATAAATCGAATGGATATACATTCCTAGTTCTTGTATGGAATGACTTCACATTTTCAAGCTTTCTCCCCATATTAACTTATAAATTCAATATAATTCCATTTAAAATTCTAGTGGGATATTTTGAAGAAGTTGATAAATACATTATAAAAATTACATGGAAGAATTAAGGTCCTTGAATAGCTAAGTTGATCTTAAAAAAATAAAGAAAAGAGAGATTTTTTTTTTTTTTTGGCCAGATACTAAGATATGTTACAATGTGTGATATTTATATAAAAGAGACTAATGATCCAGTAGAACAGAGAACTCAGACACATATATCTATATCTGTGTTTCTATAGCTAAATATATTCATATCTGTGTATATTTATACCCACAACTGGGAAACTAATATTAAAGAAAACTGGCACTACAAGTCGATGGGATAGGAGAGATAAGTAGCTTAGTAGTTAGATTTGGAAAAACTACCTCATGATATAAAACAACTTTTTGACAACATACAAAGGTGAACTTTAGGTGGATTAAAGACTTAGATGTTGAAGGAAATGCTATAATGTTAATTGAAGAAAATATAGGAGAATATTTTTGATGCCTGGAAGGAAAAATCACTTTTTAAATAAAATCTTTAAAATGCAATGCATGAAATAAAAAAATAATTGTTACATTTGATTATGCCAAATTTAAGAAAGTCATAAGTAAAGCCAATAACAGTGTTAAAATTGGGATGATATTCTTGTAATGCCTAATATAGATATTAATATCTAGTACCTAAAAACAACTCTTGTAAATTAACGTGAAAGAGAAGAACCCCAGTAGAATAATGAGCCAGGGATATGGACAACCAATTTACTTAATAAAGGTCCAAAAGGTCAGTAAATAGTCACCAAAACAACATGATACTGATAATAAAAGCAGATAAACAGATGAATGGAACATAATAGAGGACCCAGAAGTAAAACCAAATACCTAAACTGATAGATATGTGACAAACCGTACAAAAACATAAAATGGGAAAAGGACACCCCAGTCAATAAATGGTCCTGGGAAAACTGGAGAGCCACATGAGGAAGAATTAAACTGGATCCCTATCTCTCAATATATACAAAAATCAACTCAGAATTGATTAAAGACTTAAATCTAAGACCTGAAACCATAAAAATTCTAGAAGAAAACCTAGAAAAAACTATGCTGAACATTTGTTTAGGCAAAGAATTTATGACTAAGATTCCAAAAGCAAATGTAACAAAAATGAAGATAAATTGGACCTAGTTAAACTAAAAGGTTTCTGTACAGCACAGCCAGCTCATGCCTGTAATCCCCGAACTTTGGGAGGCTGAGGTGGATGAATCACTTGAAGCCAGGGATTCCAGATCAGCCTGGGCAACATGGTGAAACCCCATCTTTACTAAAAATACAAAAATTAGCCAGGCATGGTAGTAGGCACTAGTACTTCCATCTACTCAGAAGGCTGAGGCAGGATAATCACTTGAATCCAGGAGGCAAACTTTGTAGTAAGCCGAGATCGCACCGCTGTACTCCAGCCTGGGTGCCAGAGTGAGACTAACTAAAAAAAAAAAAAGGCGGGCAAATGACATGAAAAAGAAGACATACACGTGGCTAATAAACCAAAAGAAGACATACATATGGCTAACAAACATATAAAAAATGTTCAACATCACTATCAGGGAAATGAAAATTAAAACCATAGGGAGATATCAGTTTACCCCAACTCGGTGTGGATGTGGTGAAAAGGGGATGCTTATACACTGCTGATAGGAATGTAGATTAGTACAACTCCTGTTGTGAATTATTACAATTTCAAAGAACTAAAAGTAGACCTACTATTCAATTCAGCAATCCCACTACTGAGCATCTATTCAAAGGGAGAGGAGTCATGATATCAAAATATATGAATATGTATGTTTGTCATAGCATAATTCATAATTGCAAAGATAAGGAACCAACCTAAGTGCTCATCAACTGATGAGTCAATGAAGAAAATGTCATATATTTAATATATCAATATATTATAGCAGTGAAGTTTTTTTATTGATAACCGCAAAACAGAGCTACAAAACATATATATATATATATATATAGTGGAATACTACTCGGCTATGTTTTGCAGCTACTTGTTGGAACTGGAGGTTATTATTCCAAGTGAAGTAAATCAGGAATAGACAACCAACTACTGTATGTTCTCATTTACAAGTGGGAGCTAAACTATGGGTACACAAAGGCACACAGGGTAATGTAATGGACATTGGAGTGTCAGAGGGAGGAGGGTGAGAGGGGCATGAGGGGTAGAAAACTACATACTGGATACAGTGTACACCACTTGGGTGATGGGTACACTAAAATTTCAAACTTTACAATTCACTGACATAACCAAAAACTACCTGTACCCTAAAAGCTATTAAAATAAAAAGTTAAACATTTTATAAATTATACAAAGTTGAAAGGAAAAAAATAAATAAAAATGGCAATAATTAAAAACTCAAAATTTACTATCTGCTATGCTAAAAAATGAAGGCCAGCAAGTAAATGAAGAGATGCAAATTAAGTGTAAGCTAAACGATAATAATGAAATATGTTATTCCAGCTAAATGTGTAAAACTTGATCATGCCAAGTGTTGAGGGGAGGTGCAGGCATATAAAATAACCTTCATGCTTTGCCAGGGTAAGAGTAGACTGATGCAGACATTCTGAAAAGCCATCTGGAAGTACCTGGTCAAATTAAGTGTATACATACTCTATGATCCAGCATAAAAATGCTCACACAGTTCCATAGGCAATATATACAAGGATGAGTATTGTATAATTTTTTTTTTTGGTAAAAAAAGTTGGAGGCTACCTGGTGTCCATCACTGGAAAAGTAGCATCTCTAGGTCTCACCTTACTTACAGTTTGAAAGTTGGAGTAGCCTTTTAAGTTTGATTAAACATTAACCTTGTGAACAATTCTAGGCAAAGGAAGTCCCGAGAAAGAGAAACTGGATACACTAAGAATTTACATAAGATAGAGACTTAAATGGCCAATTTAAATGTTCAGAAGAAAAGTGACAAGTGTTTTGGTGAGATGGGTAGTGCCATTATACAACCCAACTGTGGTACTTCAGCACACAGTCTAGAGTACCCATTGTAGCAGGCATTCTGCTAGATAACGAGAGGTATTAAAAATGAATGAGAAGTGACCTTCTTCTGGAGATCATAATTGAAATGGTTTTGTCAAGTTCCTTAGCGTTCATGGTACAGGTATAAAATGCATAATAATCACATCAGAGTAATTGGGGTATTTTGATGATCTACTTGTGAAGTGAGAATGATTGTAGTGTACTAGTTATTGACCTGGAGTGCCTTCTCAGTAAAGGTTAGCATGACCATAGATAGCCTTGCATCAGAGCAATTTCTGAAAAAGCATCTCTAATACAATTCTCTTATCCTCTGTGAAAGAAAGGCTTCACCTTGCAGGAACCTCTGTACTTCTGTTTTTCTCTGGTCTGTTTGCTCTCCTCTTGCCAGTCATAGCTGTGTTTACATACCACCCAACTCTTCTCATTAAAAATGACAGAGATAATGAGGCTCTCATGAATCACTCTCTAAGCATCCAAGTCACAGTAATCAATTATGGCTCCATGTCACTAGGACAATGATCTTGGTGTATTGGTGATCTTTACGTAAGCTTGTTAAGAGATCCATTAGGAAGGAGCATGTACTCTCTCCCTCCTTTGATATATTATCCCAGCAAGAAACAACTTGTGTCAACTCACAGTGCTTGAAGCTGGGAGTCGCAGATGGACAATGGGGAGCAAATCGAACCTCTAGGATTCAACAACTGCGTGGGAGACTATACCAGATAGAAGTGGAAAGGTGTTTTCTTCCTGCACACTGTGGGAAAAGCTGATGTGTTTGGGGCTTCACTTTCTTCCTCTCCCCAAAGAATCTACTCTTGCATCTCATCTTGGCTCATCTCTTATAAGGGATAAGACAGACCTGGTAGCAGTGTTGGGGTGGATGCTAAGTCAGCTAGCTATGGTGATAGTAAGTAGCCTAGATCGATGAAAGATTAGCATCCTGGTCAAAGAAGAGAATCCAGTAGGGTTGAATTTAGGAGGTGAATTCTCTAGGAATCAGACAAGTGAATGGGGGCAGTCAGCTATTTTGATTTTGGAAGTGATAAGAAAACACAGGACTTTGACACAGGGAAGAGGTGTCCAGAATTTCCACTAATGAAGTGGTGCTCTTACCATGTAAGGTATGTGTCAAGGCACAGGGCTGGGGTTGACACCACCAAGCAGCAGCACCTTGGTGAGCACCCCTTTCTCCTGGGTCTGCTGTAAAGTCTGGCATGGGTACTACCATCTCCCCTTCTCTGGAAGACCTCACTGCAGACTTTTGGAAGGAAGGTACTATAGGGTATTTCTGCAGCAATCTGCATTCAGAGGAATCCCCAGTGTGCTCACTAGGGTACAAGGGTCCTCCTTGGGCTTCCAGGTGTGTTTTTCACTCTTCCTGGTCTTTGTGACCTTCACCTCCACCTCCTCTGATCCTTTATTTGAACTCTATTTTGTCCCCTGTATCAATCCCCATGGAGGCAGGAAAGAACAAGTAAATCCTGCTCTTTCCTCCCTCCACCTCCCCACATGATGAGGGTCCACTCTTGGAGACCCTTCCAAGTCTGGATCAGGCTCCCCAGAGATAATCACTGGGCTTCTGTGTCCTCCTCCCTCTGGTCAGTGCTGTTTCATCCTTGGTCCTAGTTGCAGAATGCCTAAATGGTCAGGCCTGCACACACTGCATCTGATTTAATATATGAAACAATCCAGTGAAAGAAAACTAGCATCTTCATTTTAGATATGAGACCCCTAAGGCTCAGAAACAGTAAATAAATTGCCCAAGGCCACACAGCTGGTGAATAACACATCTGAGATGTTTTGTCTTGAGCTCATCAGACTCTAAATTTTTTTGCTTCTTTTTGCTACTCTTAAGCTATTTGATGGTATGGACTGGGTATTTTCTTTTTTTTTAACTTGAACTGTTGGATTGTTCACCAGTTCCCCACCAGGGGCCTCTTTGGCTGTTGCCTTCTTCTTTGTACAGAAAGAAATGCATGACAGACCAACTGGCCAATGCTTCCAGCCCATGCCAGTCTATCACTCAAGTGGAAAATATCAGATGTTCTTAGTTAGAGATTTTTAAACCAAAGGGATCTCTCTTTTAGTGATTATGTGAATTTGATTTGTTCTTCAATATATTTGTTCCTGTTTTTGCAGATTTCAAAATAAAGCCTTTCCTACAATTGCTGTCTAAGTCATTCTCATTGCAAAACAATTAGTTGTAAAGAACCATTATCATTTATAAAACCTTGTTTAGTTGACCAGGATTTTTTTTAAAGCTTTCAAAACTATAGAATCAAAACAGAATACTAAAATAAGTGGGATGCTGAGGGTGATATAAAGCTGTGGCTGTCATCTTTCATTTCAAATTTTTATGTTAATAAAGCATATCATTCTTATCAATTGTCTTAATAATTGGTAAATATACCTAATTTACATATAAAAATGGATTTAAAAATCTAGGTGTTATGGTTTCACATATGCTTTTATTTGTATACAGGGTTCATCTACTTTTGAACTTACAAATGTTTATGAAACACTGCATAGACAATCACTCTGAAAGTGCTTGTTCCCATTTTACCTTTGCTATCCCCACTTCTGTTGACCCCTACCTGCTGTTCATGTGCCAGTATTCATAGCTTGACTTTAATTTCTTGGATTTGGAAATTGTTGTTGTTGTTGTTTGTTTTTTGAGGCAGGGTCTCTGTTGTTCAGGCTGGAGTACGGTGAATGGAACAGTCATGGTTCACTGTAGCCTCAACCTCCTGGGCTCAATTGATCCTCTTGTCTCAGCCTCGCCAGTAGCTGTGGCTACAGGCACACACCACCATGCCTGGCTAAATTTTTAATTTTGGAAAAATTTCAGATTTCCTTTTTGCTACTTGGGATTTTGCTTGAAACTTTCAGCTTGGCAAATACCAGCATCTGCTATCTTCTGAAGTCAAGGGTCACTTCATCAGCCTAGCCCTGCAGAAGCAATTTCTTTTGATGGTGAACCTGCAAAGGAACCCTGAGCTAGCCCCCTACTTGGGAGGTGTGCACTAGCCTAACTCTCCCTTGATAACTATCTAAGGGGGCCATCTGGGGGCCCTAGTTATGAGTGCCTGAAGTTTATATTGTTCTTGCTTACATGCCAAGCAGGCTTCTTGGCGATAGCACCCACTGCCCGATCATTTTTTGGGGCATTTTAAACCCTAAATGTTACACTTTTCACATAAGGTAACATTGGAGGAAACACAGAGTTCCTGACTCTATGCCATGCCCTGTGCTAGGTGGTTTCGCATGCACTTTCTCTCTCTCTTTTTTGCTTCTGACTTGAACTAAGTGGAATAAACAAAACAAAGAATCCATTAGAGAGCACTTGTGAGATGGGACGGGAGAAGTTTGCTTTTATAAGGGAAGAGGTAAGGGGAAGTATTTGCCACCAGGGCAGGGATTTATTTACTCTGCTGGTGGTTCTCAGATTACACCCAAGGGGTCTGATGCCTTTGCAAGGCCCTGCAGGATTCTGTGTACATGGGTGGGATCATTGGCACTTTGAACAGAGCCAGGGGGATGATTTCTGTAAATGTTTAGGGCACTCTCATTTGTGAAAGAACAAACAACATGAGAAGGCATGATCTCAGTCAAGAGCTCACAGGCTGGCTGGGAAGAAAAAGAACGATATATAAAAGATCATTAAGATATTAGACAGCGTATGGCTGTGTGTGGCAGAAACCTTCAGGGACCAGGAGAATTAGTAGTTTCTACATGCTGGGGATCCAGGAAGCCATTCGGAGTAGTAGGGCTGGCCTAGGCCATGGGTAGTGGGTGCATCTTCACGTCCTCGCCCTTTTGCACGTTTTCCATGTCTTGTGTGCAGTCCTTGTTCCACAGTGCTTTCTGCTTTGGTTACAAGGAGCAGATTCACCCATGCTACTCTGTGTAATGTGAGGGTGGGCATAGGGGATAGCATGAGGGATTATTGTAAGAAATCGAGGAGACAGTAAGGGCAATGGAGGGCTCATGGTATTTAAGCATTCTGTGACTCAATTTTTCTACAAATGGGACTAATAATAGTGCCCACTTATCAGTATTTTTGTTAAAAATAAATCTTTGTACAGTGCCTAGCTCAGCAGGTGGTGCATAGTAGGTCTTTAATCATGCAGTTTTTATTTTGACTAAAAATTTTTGGTTTTTCATAAATTTGAAATTTCAAAAATTTCAAAAAATTTTTGGTTTTTGGTTTTTGCTTGCTGTAGGCCCCCATAGCTTCAACTCTATATTTTTACTCAATGACTCTCTTGACTCCAGGATTTTCAAATTTCTTTCAGTTTCACTTCTTGTTGCCCCCTGCCTGATTTTCATTTTGTATCCGAACAGCATTCTTAACAGAATCCTCTGATAGCTCATGTTTTGGGGTGGGACCATGCTATATGGGACTAGTCATTTTATTAGCAAGCTTTCAGCGAATGTGTGCTATCTTCTGGCCTAATCATTAAGGCCTATTATCAGGAGAAAAACTTATAAGAGGATGTGGACCTGGGTCCATTGGGTGGGTAGATCTTGGTGTTGTGATGTTTACCTCTCATAGCCTGATTTAGCACAGACATTTGCCCATTTCACATCTATACACAATATCATATTCTAGGTGCTAAGAAGACATATAGACAAGAAATAGGTGGCCAGGTGCAGTGGCTCACAGCTGTAATTCCAGGACTTTGGAAGGCTGAAACAAGTGGATCAACTGAGGTCAGGAGTTCGAGACCAACCTTGCCAACATGGTGAAACCCTCTCTCTAGCATAAATACAAATATTAGCTGGATGTAGTGGTGGGCGCCTGTAATCTCAGCTACTCAGGAGGCTGAGGCAGGAGAATTGCTTGAACCCAGGAGGTTGAGGTTGCAGCGAGCTGAGATTGCACCATTGCCATTGTACTCCAGCCTCGGCAACAGAACAAGACTCTGTCAAAACAAAAAAAGAAAGAAAGAAAGAAAATGTGTTCCTTTTGAGAACTCTTTATCAGGGAGTGGTCTGGGGACAAAGAAAACAAAGTCCCCAGAGGACTGTAACATAGGTTAGCTTCTGAGGGTAGAGTGAGGGGACACTGCGGGCACAGGCTGTAGAGATGGCCTTGAAGGTTAGTGGATTGAGAATAGGCTCATGGACTACACAATACTGGGGAAGGGCTTTATGTTTCTTGCAGGTAAACATGAGTGTGTGTACCAGATTCTGTGCTAAATGTTTATATTTTTCCTTATCATATGCCTATGAATCAAGTATTAATATTAGGCATATGAAGGAATGGATGCTCAGAAAGGTTAAATGACTTGCCATAGTCACACAGTACTAATAAGTGGGAAAAGAATGATTCAGAGCCAGGTAAGAAGATCCACAGCAATAGCAAGGGCACAAAGAGAAAGAGATGGGTGAAGCCCACTCCATCCAGCAAGGCCCCCAGCCTGCCTGCTGAGCAGTGCTAGGGAAAGATTGAAAGATGTGTTGCAAAAGACTGTGGAGGGTTCTGAGCGCCTGAATAGATGAGGGTTGGGACCAGGGTTTCAGTGACAGCCTTGGCACAGGGCTGTGCATATCTTCGTTCCGCCAGTGCTTATTGCAGTGGAAAGGGATTTAGCTGCCAGGAGGATTTGGCATTGGGACAGATTTCCTGGATGCCATCTATGGCACCACGCCTTGTTCTTGCCCCATTTCCTCTTCAGCTCCCACCTCACTCAGATCCCAGAGCCATCTCATAAAATCTCTGCTTCCTCATATGACTTTGGAGTCACATAAGGCTCCTGAGAGCTCTGAGGATAAAGGTCAAACTCATTGGCATAGCATTAATAAACTTCCAATCTAAGCTCACCCATGTCCTTGTCCTCTCCTTAACGTTCCCTAAGCCAAGCCACATTGAACTACTTGCCCTTTGCTAAAGAAGACTCATGAGATTTACAGGCCATCACCCTTGCCCTGCCCGGGATGCCATGTAATATTAGGTAGTACTGTTGGCTAAGCCCCACAACAAGTCTATCAAACAGGCTCTATTATTTCCTTATTTCCATTTTATAGTCAAGAAAACTGAGACTCATAGAGAAGTTCTAGTGCTTACTAGGATCACAGAACTAGTAGGATCAGAGGAGGGTTTCAGCCCAGGCAGCTCAACTCTAGGCATGTACTCTCAACCCCATCCTCTGTGGGTTCCCTCTTTTGTTTTTTCACTGAGTGGCTCTTGCTTATTCAACGTGGCACAGGTCAAGTGCCTCTTCTGACATTTTTCCTGATTATTCTCCTGTACTCCCAAGCTGCTTGGTCAGATGTGTGACTCCACAGAGCTTTGCTGAATTGTATGATAGCATCTAGCACCTCTTATTAGAGTTTGTTTTAGAGAGCCCTGCTATGGACTGGATGCTTTTATTCCCTTAAAATTGATACATTCGGGGCCAGGCATGGTGACTCATGTCTCTAATCCCAGCGCTTTGCGAGGCCGAGGCCAGTGGATCACAAGGTCACAAGTTCAAGACCAGCCTGGCCAAGATGGTGAAACCCTGTCTCTACTAAAAATACAAAAATTAGCTGGGCACGGTGGCAGGTACCTATATTCCCAGCTACTGGGGAGGCTGAGGCAGGAGAATTGCTTGAACCCAGGGAGTGGAGGTTGCAGTGGGCCAAGATTGTGCCACTGCACTCCAGCCTAGGTGACAGAGTAAGACTCTGTCTAAAAAAAAAAAAAAACATTCACATGTTGAAGCCTCAGTCTTTGGCATATCTATATTTTGAGTTATGGACTTTATGGAGGTAATTAAGGTTGGAAAGGTTGAGACCCTGATTCAATAGAATTTGTGTCTTTATAAGAAGAGACCCAAAAGAGATCATGGCCTCTTCACCTTGTGATATTAGTGGTCATCTGCAAACCAGGAAGAGAATCCCACTAGAACCTGATCCTGCAGGACCTGGGTCTGATACTTCCCAGCCTCAAGAACTGTGAGTAAATAAATGGCTGATTTTTAAGCCACTCAGTCTTTGGTATTTTGTCATGGTAGTCCTAGCAGATGAATGCAGTCTTTTTCCTTGAACGGGCCTCTCTTCTGGAATGTAAGCTGCTAATTGGCAGAGATCTTCTCTGTCAATGGGTCTGTATTTTCAACATCCAGCATGGTGTTTGCTGGTCTAACATCCACTATGCAGACATCTTTCAGGAAGAGTTTGTGGAGCTGTGCTTTATTACACCCTTACTATGTAGATCCCAGGATCCCACAGCTACTAGCTGACCCAGAGCATATTCTTTTCCTCTCCTGCCCATGTTTACCCGTGCTCTGGGCCCCCTGGAAAACTCTGTAGGTGGACCTGTCTTTTCCACATATAGCTTCCACTGACTGCTGATTTACTAGCATCTTGTGGAGGGCTTGGCGGCCTCCTGTCTCCTCTGACTCTTGTAAAGTGGCCCCCTCCCCTTCTCTGTGAGCCAGCAGCCACCCCACTGGCTGCCTGGGCTGAATTTATGGCAAGGCTTCTTCAGATTAGGAGGAATGGGACATGGTTCTTCTTCCGTGGTGTGCAGAATGCAGTCAAACAGTATTGCGGGCCCTTCTGCCTGCGGAGCAAGCCCACGCAGTAATGCTTGGCATTTTCTGACTTGAGCAGTCATTCGGAAGCATTTGATTTGACAAGAAATCACTTAAAAATGTTTTGGAGCTGAATGTAAATTTAACTCTTTCAGACACCACTTAGCTCATGGTTACCTCCTGCCAGGCATTGGAAGCTCCAAGCAGCACCATTTTACAAAAATTTGCTCTTTATTAGGACCTAAAGGCAGCCTTGGACTTTAGCCCAACTTCCACTTCCTTTTCTAAAAATGAAATATTCTCCACCAATCCAGAAAACTACTCATCTACTCTCTACTCATTGAGATTTAGTGAGAGGAGCTCCCAGCTTCCCTCTAGTCATCCTCCTTCATTATTCGGCTGTGCTGCTTCATAGAAAGTTCTTCTGAACTTGAAAAGCTTTGACCTCTCTCTGGCTTTTGTATCCACTGGCATTACTTTTGCCATCTTGGGAAACAACTAAAGCAATGAAAGATCTGCTCTATCTTGCACACAGTAGCTTTTCGCTTATTTGAAGAGAGCAAAGAGTTTCATTCATCAAACATTCACGAAAAGGCTGCTCTTCATATAGAGATGAGCATGGGGCTACTGTGTGTGATTTTACAGTTGTGTACTATACAGCTTTAGGGAGCCTCATTCACAGAGGCCATCACCTGTGCAATCATATGATGCTGCACCCACATAAGCACTACATAGCTTTTCCCCTTGAGGCACATACAGATTACTCAGAGACCTTCTGAGTCTTTTGCCCAGCTAAAACTTCTTGGCTCTCTTCCCTCTTAGACATGGCTTTGAGTATAACCCACCATCTTGTTCACCCTTCCCTGAGTATGTTCATATCTCTCATGGTCCTTCTGCAAGTGTGGGATCTTCAAGCACAGTCTGATCATCAGAGTGATTTAGAGCTACTGTCTCCAGTTTGGAGTTGAACTACTGTTAATGCCCTCAGAAAGAACTATTTGCTGTGTCTTGCTTTGGTGAGTGATTTTTCTAGAGATCAACATGACGTGGATATCATTTGCATGGATTAAAGAAAAGAGATACCCACCTTTCAGCTTCAGCTACATCTGACATGGATTGAGGGATAGAGTTGTTAATCCTTCTGTTACACTAGCATAATGCATCATTCAGAATTTATCCATTTATATGTTTGTGTCCCTTATTAGATTCTAAGCTTCTTTAACAGAGGGGCTGCATCTTCTTTTTATGCATGTTCAGAGACAACAAAGGACCAGGCCCAGGTAGCTGCTTGTTAAATGTAAAGTGAATAACAGATACTGTGTTCATGCCTTTTATGTGCTTGGAGTGGAGATGTCATTATGAAGAAAACATGCCACCTGCTCTTATAAAGACTTTGATTTCTCATGGCATACTCGCTGAATGCCTAACTGGTAAGTTTTGAGAAGTTGATTTAAGGGGAGGCAGTGCTTCGGAGTGGTGCTCACCATCTCATGGGCTTTTCTTTGCCTCTGTGGAAGAGTGTGGCCACAGCAGAGTGAGAGTCTTTCTGGATCTCAACAATGGTGTGCAACCAGAGAAGAGGGATTCGTAGCTGTTGCTGGAAAGGCTAGATTTTTTAGGGATTTCTTGTGGCACTAAGAGGAAAATGTTTTTCAGGACTCAGTTGTCCTTTAAGCTCCAGTATTCCTGCGGGCACAATCATCAGTTTCTTGAAGGTGAAAAGGCATGTGGGGGTGACATAAAAGTATGATTGGATTTTCTTGGAGATCACAAAACCTTCACCAGGTCACCTGCTCAAAGATACAAGTGTTGGCATTTACCTGAAACAATAAGAGATGTGGATTGAAAACATCTTAATTAAAAAATTGAGACGGGGGAAAAAACAAGGAGAGTGAGGCTTTCCAGAGAAGGGAGGAAGAGAGGGAGGATACACTCTTAAGCAAAAGAGGGTATCAGTTTTTCCTGTATACCCTTTTTGGAAAAGGCTGAACAAGTCACTGGATTCTGGAAGTGCTTCCCTGATTACTCCGTGTCACTTGTAAGATATAACAGCTCTCCCTCCTCCATTCCAGCTAATTCCTTTCTGGTGCTCCAGAAGGTAGCAGAGGCAGACCCTGATCCCCTGTCATGACAATTCCACAGGAGCAAATGGGGCTGCAGCTTTCATTGGTTCACTGGTGTATGAGTCGTAATTTTTATATAGCTCTGGTTTGACATTCCTAACCATTGGACTTAAGGAAAGCTACTAGACTTTAGTTTAAGCCAATAAAACAATGAAACTTCAACTTTTGGTATACTGTCTCTCCATATCATCTATTCTCTGCCTTTTCATTTTTTTTCCAGAATGCCTCTAACCCATTTTTGTGGTATTTTGTAAATTTAGCTTGAGGTTGAATTCATAACAATATTTGGAAACTACCTTAATTTTATAATTAAAGATTAAGTGACTCATCCAACCTCTTCTTTCTCTCCCCACAAATAATCTGGCAGTGAAACAAATCTCTACTATTAAGTGGTATTTATTTAATTGTGATTTGCTGTAGAGCTGTTTAAGAGCAGGTCATTAGGTTAAAACCATTGCGCTTGTCTTGGGAGCAGAGGATGTCCTGTGCTGACTTACGTTTGGGTGTGCTTTTCCTGACGCTGAGCTAACACAGCCGTGTTTACATTACACACATTCTCAAGTTGCTGACTTTTTTTTTTTTTTTTTTTTTTTTTTCCTCCATAAGGAAAAAGATGCAACACAGACAAATGATTCTATTTGATGTGATGTCAGGTCAAAGTGGACTGATGGCTGACACTTTCTACTTGGATTAACTACATTGTGTTCCCATTCTTTCCAGTCATGCTCGCTCCTAATCAAAGTTGAAGAAACCAGTAATTTCAGAAGATCTGATTACAAAAAAATCTTTCCCAACAGTCTTTTAGGCTGGCTAGAGTTTGAAAGGCTAAGAAGCCAATGGACTCCTTGAATGCTAAGGATACCATCTGAGTCCTTGGTTGTCTACAAATGAGTAGGAGTTTGGAAACCTACACCGAACCTTTTTTGAAATGTCAAAATAAGGAAGAATTTATATACAGTCAATGCAGATATAAAGGATAAGGCAAGATTCATCAAAAATCCCCCTTCAGAGTTTTTCCTGAAATAATTTTTTCATAGTCAGCCTATGTTCTTCCCATTCAGAGCCTTCTTGGCTTTGCATTTTTTTTTCTTTTGAAAAAATGTGAGAAATGTTGCCATATTTCCTAAGAGAAACTGAGAAAGATAGATGGTCTCTGCCCCAGTGGGACACCTGGATAACAGTGTTATCTAGAGCCAAAATGGGCTTACATATGCCTGCCTGTTTATTTATTCTCCTCCTGTTTGGAGACTTTCCCTGATTAATTACTTTCTAGTAATTGAGGCTGCTAACTAATGTCTCATCTGATTAACCTGTAGTTTGACCCTCAGTCCCAGAGGGTGGGCTGAGCATCCTGCCTGGGGAATGAAGGAGGTCATTGGCCGGGGCCTCTGGGATGCCAGTTTGGGGCTCGGTTTATTTGCTTTAAGTCTTGTTTGCTATTCCTGCTGCAGTGACTGGCGACAGTTTCCCCTAAGTCCCATCCAATCTAATAGGCCTGCTGAAACAGCAGTGAACACAAGATTTAAGAAATGTTTTCTTTGAAAACTTCTGGTCCAACAGACACTTTGAACTCATATTTCACCCTGTTTCAATTGCACATCATTCCCTGGGACTTTCAGGAGAAATATTGTAAGTGAGTCTTACAGGAGAACTGCTGCTTTGTGGTTTGGGGGTGGGAGTGGGGGGCTGATGTGCTGAGGGCTGGAGGGGAGGCTGTGCTGAGGCAGCCCAGCATCTTCAGAATCTAGAGTCCATGCCAACGTTAACACATCTGAGGAGGTATTCAGTATCAAAGTCTCTAATATTTGGCTCCATAAACACGATACCGGTTGCAAAAACAAAGCTAAGGAGCTCATGCTGATTACTTCAATAAAAGCTGTTTAATTATGAACGTTTGGGAAATGAAGTTACCAACAGGACCAGGAGTTCTCCTGCATCCCAGCGTTCCTGCCTCCAGCATCCCACTGTTAAGCCAGATTGTCCACTCAGCTGAAAAGCCTGACATTGAGCGGGGCATGGCCCTGGCCCCACAGGAGACTACTCCCTTGCCAGGAACGCTCCCTCCTACTGAAGTGGCAATGTTCAGGAACTGATTAGTGGTAGAACTATCAAACTTGATCAGCCCCATTTGAAGGCCATCCAAGGGTTATTTGGGGTGGTGATCATAGCTCCAACAAAAGTGCGTTTGGGAACCCAGTTGTTTCTAGATAGCTAGCTGACCTGTTCTTCCCCAGAAGTCAGGATTCCAGGACTGAGCAAAGTGGACCTGAATTCTGAGTGGGAAGCCAGTGGATCTGATTATGACAATAGAATTTTTGGAGTTCTTAAATGAGTTCTCTTAACAGTTTAGCAAACAAAATCTAATTATTGCTTCTGTATAAGTCTCCTCTCTCTGTGTGGTTATAGCCAGTTATTTTATATGAAATGGAATAGGTGGAGTTGTCCCTGTAAGAGATCAATTTAAAAATCAGAGTTGAATCTGTGTGTATAAGAAAAGAAATATAAAGCTATGCACATTGTTAAGGGGTGAGCTTTTTAGCATATGGGTTTCTTTACATATTGATGATTTTTTTCTCTGAGAATAAAAAAATGTTTATAGTTTTGGTAGAAATCTTTAAACCTTACTCTTATTCATCAGCAGATATTGAATACAAATTAACCATTCTTGATTAGCCTTGATGATTCTATGCTGTAAGATAGTGAAACCTTCGGAAACAACCAAAGATCCCAACACACCCATGCAGTAGAGCACAATGACAATCGCTTCATCTCTTATTTGCAAAGCAGGGATATAACTGCCTCATGGTGTCATGATAATAACAATGTTAATAAATATGACATATGTGAAAAAAAGGCAAATACGACATTACAAATGCTAGCTATACTTTTTCTGTGTCATGTGTTAATATTACAGTTGCTTCTATGAAGATGTTTTTGTTGCTGTCTGTAGCTGTTCCCTTATTTTACGCTAGGCAATTTAAGTGAGGACTTGAGGACACCAATCACAGCAAATACCCAGATACTTGAGACAGCTACCTATCACTGCAGACTTTGAACAAAAAAAGAGAAAAGATCATGGACTTTGGACCCAGATTGTTTTCTTGCAGCTCTTGGTCCATCTCTTATAAATTGTGTGCTCCCAGACAATGTTACTTAATGCTCTTGAACTCAGATTCTCTATTCTCTAAAATAGGAATGATAATGCTTATGTTGACAGTTTCGTGAGGCCTACACTTTGTAGCTTAGGCACCCAGAAGGATGTTTGGTACCACAGGGCATTTGATATATTAAGTCCTCTCTTTCTCAAAAGAGTCTTCCTGTGCCTTGGAAAGTTGGGATTACTGACATTCTGAATACTATCAAGTCATTTATGTTTATGGCCGTGTGTGTGTGTGTGTGTGTGTGTTGAGATTTTGTGTCATAAAGATGCTCTGTGCTCTTGTAATGACTGAATATATTTTGATTCTGATTTCACCTTTAACGTAATTACCTTCTTTTACTGAACAAGACAAAGATTAAATCAATAAGATATTGTAAGCGCTGGAGCAAAGTTCTTGCTACTACGTTTATGCTGCCCAAAGAACGTCTGCAACTTTATGGGTGACTAGTGAGATACATCAGTGAAGGAAGAAGAACTTGGGGACTGTGGGAGATGGGGAAAAGGTGGGAAAAAGGGTTAGTCTGATGTTTTTGGGTGTCTTGGAGTTAAATCGATGGCCCTGGGGCATTCACCTGGAGAGCATGTGCCAATAACTTTGATTCTGCCTAACTTATTAAAAAATTCAAATGAAAGCTGAACTTTTTATGCATCATATACAAAGTTAAAATAACACCTTATTTTAAAATTCCTCTGTGTATAGATTTGTTTTCTCTCCAAATGGTCACAGTTATTGAGAGAAACTTAGAAAGAAGGTTATTTGAGGTTCACAAGACCCTCTGGGATCAGCCCATTTAATCAGTCCAGCCACTGGGACTTTGAGAAAGACCAGTATAGAGAGGGAAAGGGACTCTGACTGGCTCTCAGGAGCTGCCTGTGCCATTATTAACTGCACATACCACAATGAATTTGTGGAGACATGAAAAAGGACCAGGCTGGGAATCAATATGTCTACCTCTTGGTCCAATCTCTTCTACTATTTGTAGGTTCTGGGGTAATTTATTAACTTATTTGAATATGTTTCTCATTTGTTTAATAAGTATAAGAATACCAATGCCTTAGAATTATAGGTGGATATATAAACTAACAATGTAGTGAATGCAAAAATATTTTGCAATGATTGCGAAATACTAAATAAAGTATTAATGCATTCTATGTAATTTATTGAAAATTAAATCCTTCCAAGATCTGTACAGGGCATAATATATTAGATGTCTTGGAGGTCATCTCATTCAGAGCTCTAAGTTTATAGGAAACTGAAGGAGAGAGAGAGACAGGAACTTGCCCACAAAGTAATATGGCATGCTAGTGCCAAAGGTAAAACTGGAACAAGGGGACTTGACTCCCCTTAGATATTCCCTCCCTGCTTTCATACAACAGTAACTCTTATAGAAAAGGCACATAAATAGTTGAGTTCAACCCAAACAACTTCAGGCATTGTTGAAATTCCAGGAGAATTAGGTGAGGATGTCAAGAGAATAAATTTTCAAGACAACCTGCCTTTCTTGGTAGATGGATGACAAGTTCCACCCTTATAGGGAAGCATATTCTTCAAGGTTCCTCTTTCCATCATCTGAACTCACACATCATTGTGAGGCTTTGGGGACTCTCAGTACACAGGACTTTGAGTTGTTGGTCACTTACAGATCAATCTATGCTTTACCTCCCCATTTGAAAGAAGATAATATGACTGTGATAACTGTGATAAGGCCAACCTTTGAGGAAGGACTGGCTCTTAGCTTAGGAGGGCCCCATGCACATAGTGTGTCTTTTTCCATAGTAGGAAGGGCTCTGAAGAGCAAAAGTGGGATAATTTTCTGCTGATGGCTCTTCCTTCAGTCCCAGGTTCTGTTCTCCATAATGAACTTGTGGTTAACCCAGCCCAAGAATCCCAGATTCATGCATCCTAGAGGCCATGCCATAAAATGCAATCAGCAGTGGCTCGTCAGTAGGTTTATGGGGTAGTTGGTAGATTTTTTTTTTATGCCATTATAAATGGTATAGCCTTGCAGAGTTAAATTTTCCAGTTGTTTGCTGCTGAATATAGACATGCAATTGACTTTGGGTATATTGACCTTATTGTGACAACTAAATCTTCTAATTAGCTCTGGTAGATTTTTCTAGATTTCCTTCATGTACCACCACTCTTACTTGTTTGCTAATAAATAATATTTTAATTATTTCTTTTTGATATTTATTTCTTTCCTTGACTTTTAGCACTATCTAGAATATCTGGTACAATGTTGAATATAAGTTGTGAGACATCCTTGCCTTCTTCCAGACTTTTGAAGGAAAATATTGACTATTTCATCATTAAGTGTTAGGTTAGTTGCTGGATTTTTTTGAAGATGTTGTCTTTTTTTCCAAGATTGACAATTTTTTCTAATATGAACCAATATTAAATTTCATTGAATATTTTTCTCTTATCTATTGAGATAGCATTTTTTTCCCACCATTACTCTATGAGGTGGTAAATGACCTTGAAAGATTTATAAATGTTAATCTAACCTTGCATTTCAGGATAAACCACACTTAATCATTCTTATCTTTATTGTGTTTTGCAAGATTCTTTTAAATGATATTTTATTTAAGATTTTCGGTATAAGTTCATGAAAACTATTGCTCTGTATTTGTGTGTGTGTGTGTGTGTGTGTGTGTGTGTGTGTGTGTGAAGATCAGATTTTTTATTTAAATTACTGCTAGCATCATAAAATGAGTTCAGTATATTTCCTCCTCTTTTATCCTCTAAAATACAATGTTTAAGATCAGTGTTGTTTTTTCCTTAGATGTTTGGTAGACTTCGTTAGCAAAGCCATCTGGGCCTGAAAAGTCTTATAATTAAGAAGGCTTTTAAACATAGTTAAGGCTTTTATTTTTTATTTCTTTCTGTACTATTTTGAAAAGTTGTACTTTTAAATGATGAATATGTCAATTTTTCCTACTTCGTAAAATTGTTTTGGAACCAAGTTGTTTGGAATATCCCCTTATTATCT
The DNA here is from genome assembly GCF_001604975.1 of Cebus imitator. NCBI lineage: Eukaryota > Metazoa > Chordata > Mammalia > Primates > Cebidae > Cebus > Cebus imitator. The sequence goes on along the minus strand of NW_016107316.1, from coordinate 10,806,507 downwards.
TTTTGACGTTTGTAGAATCTTTGTAATGTTTTCCCTTTCATTCCTGATATTGGTAAGTTTGTATTTTCTCTGTTTGAATATTGCTAGAGATTATGAATTTTTGCCTTTGTCGATTTTTAAAATCTTTGCCTGTTTTCTGTTAATTGGTTTTTGTTCTTCTACTGATTTTTCTCCCTTTTACTTTCTTAATGTTTAGTCTGCTCTTTTCCTTATTTCTCTCAGATTTTATTTGCTAAAACATGTTTTTATTTCACTTTCATTTTTGAATGATATTATCACTAGACAGTTTTTTTTTCCTTTAAGCATTTTGAATTTATTATTCAATTGTCTTCTGGCTTTTGTTATTTCTGTTTAGGTGGTGGGATTTGTGATAAGGAAATTTGCAAGGGAAATACATGGCTGTATGAATCAACATGGTTCTAGAGTTGGCGATGTTTCAACCCCATGACAATTTGCCTCCAAATATGCCCTCTGTAGAGGGAATCTTAGTAATCAAGTAGACAAATGACCCAGTGCATTGTTGGACAGCCTGCTCCTGGGCTCTGCAGTTCTGGCATAGTGGACTCCTTAGCAGCGTGGGCATGATGGCTGTCATGGTGATTGTGCATGGGCTCACAAACATGACTTCCTTCTACCACAGCTAGTTTGGCTGCTGCCACTGCTGAGTACTCAATCTTCCAGCAGTGGATGTCAGCACTGAGCAGTCACCATGGCATCATACTGTGGATTGGCTGTTGAGAGATTGCTAGCTGTCCATTTGGTAGTAGTTCAACAATAAGCATAGAACTCCTTCAGTCACAGTAGGGGAAACACATTGTCTTCAATGGAATAGATAGTTTGGATATGGATTAATCTTCTCATCATGCTTCTCCTAGTGACACTATCTACAGACTTGCTGAATGCCTAGTTGTCACCATGAATTACAATGCTCTGTTGCTTCAGGTCAGAACCTCTGAGAGGCTTTAGAATAATTTGCGGATAAGAGGCTGTGCTGCTTATTCTCCCTTGTGTCTCCAGATAGAACTATTTTCTACTCTTCTCTCTTTGCTCTATTGCTCAGAAGGCTGACTCTTATTGACTGCTTCACTGGGACACCTTTCAGCTTTCAGCTGGGTTTTGCCAAGTGCTGGCACCACCAGGAGATGGAGGACAGGAAGGGAGAGATCTTGGGGCATTCATTCCAGCCCCTCTCCTGACTCCTGTCTCTTTAGGGAGGAAGCACACAGAAAAGAAAAAGAAATTAGGAGAGATGATGTCATATCTCTCTCATGTCTACCCAGTTCTACCTGGATTCTAGAAACCCCTTTCTCTTGGTCTTTTAGGGTCAGAGGTAATAATGGCCTTGACTGTTGCTACTCCCAAGAAACTACCATTTCATAATGAATCCCTCCCAAAATAGCCTGTTTAATAATGCTTTGATCTAACACTTAAGTCCAAAACGGAACATCACAGCAAATTAAGAGCATGTTCCTAAAAGTCTCAGTTTGATGGTAGCTGATAGTTAATATTGTTTATACCAACGATGTGTCAGTAACTATGCTAAGATAGGCTTTTATGTGGATTACCTAATTTAATACCTACAATCCCCCTTATACTGTAATTACTATAGTTTGTCTATTTTACTGATGAGGATACTGAGAGTGTAAGTAATGAGTACTTGTGGGGTGGGAGCTAGTCCTGGGCAGCTGGGATCCAGAGCCCCCACTCCATTCTTTAAACTGTACCACCTGATCAGGCAGCAGGCAAGTACTTGAGAGCACAGACCTGGGAGTCAAACTGCCTAGGTTTGAATACTGGACCTGCTATTTACTTGTTGGCTGACCTCGGACAGAGCTTTCTGTGCCTCAGTTTCACCATGTATAAAGCGGAAAGATAATTATTCCTGACTCCTAGGGTTGTGATGAGGATGAAATAAATACAAGTCAAGCACACAGAACCCACTTCTTTAAATGTGGCATATGTGCATAAATGTCCAGGGCAGAGTGGTTGAGAGCATAGCCAGGTCTACCTCTAGGTAGGTAGACCTGGGTTTGGATACATGGCTTGCTGTAGTCAATGTGTTAAAATAGTGGTACCCTATATGAAACAAGAATTAAAAAAAAAGTATTTCCCCCCCTATCTCTTCAAGGTCATTCAGTGGGCTATTTTTTCTTGTTTCTGGATAAAATATTGAACAGGTTTCATTTTCCAGTCACTGTCAGATAAGGGAAGGCTTCTCTTCAATTTCAATCACAAAAATAATCTCATTTTAGTAATTAATTTGTTTAGTCCATTACAATACCCAAACCCTGAATTTCATTGTATGTCGAAGTTTCTCCCCTTCCCCAACTCAGTCACTGAAGCCTTCAGTCCGGGAAGCCTGCAGGTGGGCGTGGTGGGCCACCATGGTCTTCTTTGTTTACCATTTTGTACAACTCTTCCTTCCCACCAGACCCCTTCTTCCATCTGCTCTGGCTTCTCTAGGGGTAAAAAGGAGGGCATGGGAAAGAGTTAAGGAGATAAAAAGGTGCTCCTTGATGAGGATTGGCATGATCAAATATTGTTATCCTCAGGGCCTGGTGGACATTTGAAGCTTAATCATTCTCTTACAGAATGTTTTTATGGTTTTTTTTTTGTTTGTTTGTTTGTTTTAACAGATACCCCTATCCCGGGATCAACTGCTGTTCTCTTAACACAGTTGATGCCCCTCAAAGTGGCCACTTACTACTTAATCACACTGTCTAGCTTTTCTAGAGCCTATCTTGCCAACTCGCTCTGAGGAGGACTTCATAACATAATTTTTCATAACACAGTATATTTTTTTTTATCTTTCTCAAGTATCCATACTGAATCCTAGGGAAACTCCAAAGCCAGGCCATTTGCAGCCCAGCCATCTTCCCTCTTTCTGCTTTGAGGATAACCAGCCCATCGCTGTCTTTCTCTTCTGGGTTTCTCCAAGCTTGATCCAGCACTCACCTCTGTGCCTTTACACCTCTCCAAAACTCGACCCACACTAGCCTCTGTGCTCTTAGGCTTCTCCAATGTCCTCCTGAAGCCCTTCAGGAGGACATACACTTCCACACTTGGCATGAGGTAAAAGGATACACCCCCATACTGTCCTCATAGAGAAAGTATAGCGGTGGTGGCAATGCTTAGCATTTTGACAAAAAAATTTCTTTTCTTGTAGGTCTTTTCAACCTCAGATTATTTTCCAGCTTTGCAGTGGATGTTGGACTAAAGATTGCAAATCTCATTTCTGAAACATTTCCTTTACAAGTTCTGCATTAGTGGGCTACTGCGTCGTTTTATAGTATGCTGTTAGAAGGAATCCCATTTTAACTGCTATTACCCTTTTATATGAGGTGGTGGGAAATCGTGTTGGAGCTTGCTTTGTTCATCTGTGGGCTCGATAGAGGGGATTTCCAAAGGAGTCTTGGGAGGAAAGAAGCTTTGGAAATATAGAAGTGTTGGCCATGAACATTATTATTATTTAATGTAAATCAGAAAATTTGAATGTATAAAATAAATAGTGATTTCTATCCTTTAAAATACACTTGCTAAATCTTTAGTGGGTATTGACTGGTATATTTGGTTATTAAGGGAATTCATTAGCCAACAGTGATTTCCAAGCTCAGTCAGGTTCAAACCACGTGTGTCTTTCTTTAACAGAGTAACCACTTTTATTAATGCCTGGTCATTTTTTTTGTCAGTGAAATGGTGGGTGCCAGTGACTCAGGACAACTTACTGGTAGGCACAGACCAGGAACATTTCACCATGATCTTTGATATGAACTACTGGTACCCTACAAAGGTGGAACATGTTTTTGCTGTTTGCAATGGAATCCCAGAACTTTATGGGCACTAATAACTCATAAAGCCAATGAGCCATATATATGAAAATGATCCTTATGTCCAGTCTTCAACAAGCCAGTATCTGCTAATCAGTTGGGAAATAAATGTGAGCAAGTAGGGCTTTGGGAGAGAATGGTGTCTGTTGGTGATTGGGATTTCTCTTGAAATCTTGCCATTATGTGTTCTATATGGAAAAACACGTATGTCAAAACAAGTTTATTTTATGTTGTAATTTGCTAAACAATAACAAAGTAGATAGAACAGAAACAAAGGATGGAATGTATGCTTTCAATTCCTAATTTATAAATTTTAAAGTTTTCAGTTATAACCAAAAGATACTTTATAGCACTGTATAATTTTGCTTTTACAAATCACAGATGTGTAACATCTCAGAATGAATGAATACAAGAATGAGCATCTTGACTATTTCCTGATATTTCTAAATCAAAATTCAGATATATTAAAATACCACATCTTTTATTTTTTTCTTTGTATGTAATAGACTAGAAAAGTTGACTCTGTATGTGTGTGTGTGTGTGTGTGTGTGTGTGTGTGTGTTTGTGTGTGTGTGTGTGTGTGTGTGTGTTTATAAACATTGAGAAAGAAAGAAGGCTTAGTATGAAAGTTAGTTCTGTTAAAAAGTTGGCACAAGTGACTGGGTGTGATGGCTCACACCTATAATCCCAGCACTTTGGTAGGCCAAGGCAAGTGGATCACCTGAGGTCAAGAGTCTGAGACAAGCCTGGCCAATGTTGTGAAAACACGTCTCTACTGAAAATGTAAAAAATTAGCTGGGTGTGGTGGCACGCACCTGTAGTTCCAGCTACTTGGGAGGTTGAGGCAGGAGAATTGCTTGAATCTGGGAGGTGGAGGTTGCAGTGAGCTGAGATAGCACCACTGCACTCCAGCCTGGGCAACAAGAGTGAAACTCCATCTCAAAAAAAAAGTTGGCACAGGAGTGGCCTCTAATGTGACTAAATTTTCCAGTCAGACTTTCAACAAATATTCATTGTCTCTCATGTTCCAGAAATTTCACTAGTTCCCTGCCTGACACAGTTAATTAAATGTTGGTCCCCCCAGGTACTTATATTAGCATGAGATCTCTTCCACTGTCGTATATGGAGCATGGGCCTTGAAATTTTTTCACTGTGATACATATTGATACTCTATTCAGTGCCCAAACAATGAGATAATTCTTGTTTAAATGTTTTTTAGAACTTTCATTTGAAAGTGCTTTTTCATATAACATTCCTGTATGTGGAGAGCTTAGTTTTATGAGGAGTGGGGATTTTTCTTATGCAGATTTTCTTTGTAAAGTTGGAGTCCTTGATGAAGTGGCAAGGGTGGGAGATTTAGTGGATGACGGGAGATAACACACAACTTCTTTGGAAATTGACAAAATCAATACAAACAAGATGTTCACCATCATAGCTTTCAGAACTTGGATGCATAAAAATATTGTGGTTTTGTTTAGGGCTGAGAGGCACTGATTTTTTTTTTTTTTTTTACTATAATATTGCAGATTGCGCCATTGGCAACAGAACTTATCATACAATTCTTTTGGCAAGGTAAAACAAAGTCTGGTTCTACTTCATTCTGCAGCTTGGTTGTCTGTGGATTTGGGGCAGATTAGCTCCGTTGGTGGGAGTCGAGGGACATTGAGACTTAGTTAAAATTCTCATTCCCAATTAGACATCAATCAGTACCACACAAAAGAAAAGGGGATTCTTCTTCACCAGTGGATGCCACATCACATGGGCCACTGTAGCTAAATCAGGTGCTCATCAAGGATATGAGGAGGATGTGACTATTTGGTTTCTCTAGTCACCTCTCCCAAAGGAATAATTCAACATATTTTACACATTGACTTTATCAATATGGTTTTCAAAGTTTTTGTGAAGCAAACCTTGTAAACAAACCAGAGAAGTGTCTAGCAAAATCCAGATCCATTGGTAACTTCTGTCAGAGAAGGTGTTTAACCCCAGGGGCTAACTCTGCCTTGGTTCTTCCTGAGATAAGGAAACTGCATGCTTACAATGCCAGAGCTAGTATACTTATCAGGATATGATGATGGTCAGCATTTGGCTTTCCCATCCTGGATATCTTGTGTGAATCAAACCTCTTTATCCTGAGGAGAGAGTGGAGTACTGTTCAAGAAGCAGGCCTCTAGTGTCTGCTTTTCCAAATGTTTCCCAAAGCTATAGACATGCCCTCAGGCATTTTTTTCCTCAAGTTCTCACAATTTTTGCGATTGTCTTGGGTTGAGAAAATGACATTACTCAGCCATAACCAGTTTCTTGCCAAGACCGTCTATAAAATGCATAATAAAGAGACATTTTAAAAACATGTTTATTTGGCCTTTCTTATTGGTGGAAGAGACACTGAAGGCCTGACTTTTTCAGGAAGATAGGAAAGAAGAGGGTGGTAGTCTAGTGGCCACACTGAATTGAGGTAGGTGGGAAGAACTAATGGATCTAGATATTAAGAATTTCCAAAAGAAAGCAGGTAGTTTTTGGCATCAGAGAAGGGCACCTAGCTTAATATCAGGGTGCCTGTTTTTTCTTTAAAAACTTTTATTTTAAGTTGATGGATATATGTGCAGGTTAGTTATATAGGTAAACTCATGTCACAGGGGTTTGTTTTACAGAATATTTTATCATTCAGGGACTAAGCCTAGTACCCAACAGTTGTTTTTTTTTTTTTTTTTTTTTTTCTCACCCTCCACCCTCAGGTAGATCTCAGCATTTGTTGTTCCCCTCTTCTTTGGGTCCACTTGTTCTGATCATTTAGCTTCCACTTATAAGTAAGAATATGTGCTTTGGTTTTCTGTTCCCGAGTTAGTTTGCTAAGCCATAATGGCCTCCAGCTCCATTCAAGTTCCTGCAAAAGAGATGATCTCATTCTTTTTTATTGCTGCATAGTTTTCCATGATGTATATGTACCCTGCTTCCTTTAACCAACCTACTATTGATGGGCATTTAGGTTGACTCCATGTTTTTGCTGTTGTGAATAGTTGCAATTCACATTATTGCTGGGTTGAATGGTAGTTCTGTTTAGCTCTTTGGGAAATCACCACACTGCTTACCACAATGGTTGAACTAACTTACATTTTCACCAACAGTATATAAGTTTAGGCTTTTCTCTGCAACTTTTTCAGCTTCTGTTATTTTGAGACTTTTTAATAACAGCCATTCTGACTGGTGTGAGATGGTATCTTATAGTTTCGATTTGCATTTCTCTAATGATCAGTGATATTGAACTTCTTTTTCATATGCTTTTTGGCCTCATATATATCTTCTTTTGAAAAATGTCTGTTCATTTCATGTCCTTTACCCACTTTTTAATGGGGAGCGGGTTGCTTGATTTTTTTTACTTGTAAATTTGTTTAAGTTTCTTTTAGATGCTGGCTATTAGACCTTTGTCAGATGCATAGTTGGCAAATATTTTCTCCCATTCTGTAGGTTGTCTGTTTACTCTGTTGATCATTTCTTTTTCTGTGCAGAAGCTCTTTAGTTTAATTAGGTCCCATTTGCCAATTTTGGCTTTTGTCGCAGTTGCTTTTGGCGTCTTTGTCATGAAATATTTGCCAATTCTTATGTCCAGAATGGTATTGCCTAGATTGTCTTTCAGGGTTTTTATAGTTTTTGGTTTTACATTTAAGTCTTTAGTCCATCTTGAGTTGATGTTTGTATATGGTGTAAAGAAGGGGTCTAGTTTCAATATTCTGCCTGTGGCTAGCCAGTTATCCAAATACCATTTATTGAATAGGGATTTCTTTCCCCATTGCTTGTTTTGGTCAGCTTTGTTGAAGATTATATGGTTGTAGGTGTGCAGCCTTATTTCTAAAATTTCCATTCTGTCTCATCAGTCTATGCATCTGTTTTTGTGCTATTATCATGCTATTTCGGTTACTATAGCCCTGTAGTTTAGTTTGAAGTCAGGTAAAGTGATCCCTCCAGCTTTGTTCTTTTTGTTTAGGATTGCCTTGGATATTCGGGCTCTTTTTGGGTTCCTTATGAATTTCAAACCTTTTTTTTCTATTTCTTTGAAGAATGTAATTGGTAGTTTGGTAAGAATACCATTGGATCTGTTAATTGCTTTGGGCAGTATAGCCATTTTAACAATATTGATTCTTTCTATTTATGAGCATGGAATGTTTTTCCATTTATTTGTGTCATCTCTGATTTCTTTGATCAGTGTTTTGTAATTCTCATTGTAGATATCTTTTACCTCCCTGATTAGCTGTATTTCTAAGTATTTTCTTCTTTTTGTGAGGCCTGGGCTTCTTTACTTTGTGTCATAATTCTTTGTTAATCCACCTAAGAGAAGAGCATGCAGACACCAACCTACTTTGTATGACACAGGTGTGCAAACTAACTCTTTCCGCCTTCTTTCCTGATGTGTCTATGACGATTTTGGGCATGTTACCTAGGAAGAGTCAGGAGGGCAAACTGTAAAGCCCACTTTAGTTAATTTCTTGAAAGAATCTTTGTGCATGTATTTTGGACAAGCTCTCATAGAGTGGCTGACTCATTGATTATTCAGTCGTTCTTTTTGGACAAATACTGTCTGAAACACAACTCAAACTTCTGGAAAGTAACTTTCAAATTATAAAATAATTTCTTATTTGAACAAAGTTGTACTTAGGAAAGCTCATGTGATAGAAGACTTTCTTGTCTTCTATCATACATCTTTGGGGAATAAATGAAGTGCCAGTTCCCACGTGGCCCAGCTCAGCCCAATTCATTCTGAAGCAGGTGCTCTGGATGAAAGAATAACCAGAAGTGAAGGATATAACGTGTGTAGTGCCATGACACACATACACATGGGATGCTTTGGGGACTTGTTTTCCAAATAATGGGCCCTTTATCCCTCCTGACCAAGACAGAAGTCTTGGGAAGATACCCCATTAGCATACAATTAGGAGATGGAACACTTGGCATCTGGACTAGTGGTATTTTTTTGGATCATTGCAATTTGTGTTGAGTGGGGAGAACTCATACCTTTGTATGTGCAGACCTGAAGATCGACCCACTGATCTGCATTTATTAAGCAACTACAGTGAACCAAGCAGAATGTCAAACATTGTGGGAGTGCATAGGCATGAGACATGAGGCATGAGGTGTGAGCCTGCCTTCAGGTGGATAGGTCAGTCTAGAAAATAGACAAGTGAAAACAATAGTGAAAGTATCTATTTAATCTCTGGCAATAGATAGGATGGATCAATGGAGATAGCAGTTGTCAGGGATTACTTTGCAGGCAACTGGGTCCAAGGGTAATAAATAAGTGAAACAGAAGAGAAGGATCCTGCCCTCTTTTGTAGATGGGTAATGATGGAACATGGTGGGGCCCGAGATTCTCACCTGAAATTGCCACAGGCACCTGGTTTTCTAGGAGAGTGTTCATCTGAAGACTACCTTCCATGCAGTGGCAGGAGAATGGCTTTATAATGAGCATTGTACTCTTTAGCTGGGTGCTTTACCTTTGTGGGTTTAGAGAATTCCCAGAGATCAGAGACTCAGGAGCCAATCCGACTTGCTCACCTTGAATTGCCACTTTTGATCTCTCCCAAGTTTTCTTTGACCATTTCAATGACAAAATAAAATTATGATGGAGGTGGGAAGTATATTTTTAGAATAAAAGATATTTTAAAAATGAGATAAAACTGCAAAATTTTGAAATTTGACAGAAGCAGACAACATTCTCCATTCCTATGATAAAACTCTGTCCAGTTTCTTGGTCCTTTAAATACCACAGATAAGCTTCAGTTTCTGGCCAAAGGGAAAGGGGCTTACTTAGAGATCTGCAGAGGCTCAAAATGACACCTGTGCAGAGGCTGCCAGTGCTGTGGTATTTCAGGCCCAGATCCCCTTTTTTACCTTGATTAGCTAGATGCTGACTCTCTATAGGATTTGGCTTTAGAAAACCCAGTTTTAAATGTCAGCTTCAACCGTCCTTCTTGCCGTGTAACCTTATGGAAGTGAGTTGACCTCTCTGAGTACTTGTTCCCTCATTTGTGCAACCAGCATGAATGCCATCTAACCTCTCATAGGTTTTGTGAGGTTGTTTGTTTTGTTTTGCTCTCTTGTGGGTCATGTTCAGTGAGAGAAGCCAGGTACAAAGAGTGGAACTTGCAGTCTAATTAAAAAATAATCAAAGCAACAATCTTGCATGTTCTTCACATATACCCCAAAACCTAAAATGCAATAAAAAATAAATAAAAAATAAAAAATAATCAAAGCAATAATTTTAATGCAACATGAGGAATGTAAGAAAAGTGTTGAATGTGATTTAATAAATACATATGTGCATAGTGTTCAATAAAGCCTGAAAGATGTGGTGGAGGCAGAGGCAATTAATCAGGAAAAGCTTATGTGAAGAGGTGTTTGATCTGAGAATGGAAGGTGAGGGGTCAGGTCAGGGAAACACAGGGGAGGAACAGCAATCTAGAGAAGCTTCAGTGTCTGACTTATTTCACTTAGCATAATGGCCTGCAAGTTCATCCATGTTGTTGCAAATGGCAGGGTTTCCTGCTTTTTTTATGCCTGAGTAATATTCCATTGCAAGTTTATATCACATTTTCTATATCCATTCTTCTGTTGATAGACTCATAGAAGCAGAGAGTAGAATGGTGGTTGGCAGGGATTCGGGGCTGGAAAAAATGAGTTCTAGGGATCAAATGAAACAACATGGTGATAATAATTAAAAATACTGCATGGTTTACTCGAAATGTGCTGAGAGTAGATCTTAAGTGCCCTTACCCATGCATATGCACACACATGTTATAATTATGTGTGGGGAAGGATGTGTTAATTATGAATAATTTGCTTGTGATAGTCATTACACAATGTATACATATATCAAATCATGTTGTACATTTTGAACATACATAGTTTTTATTTGTCAATTATACATTAACATATCTGGAAAAAATAAAATATTCTGTCTGAATAAAAGTATAGAAGTGTAGATGCAACTGGGCATGGATGAAGCATGCCGTGTGGGTATAGGTGGGTGGTGGGGTGGGAGTATGTGTTAGTGGCTTGCCTCATGGAGCAGAGTATCAGACTCTGAAGACATGAAGCTTCTTCTCAGCCACATCTCTCCTGCCCGGCTTTTCTGAAATCTCACCACTCACCCGCACACTCTAGCCACCTTCTCTGCCCTCTTTTCTTAAGAGAAGCTCTCACCATTGGAAATTATATTATTTATTTGTTTGGCTTTTAAATTTAACTTTTAATTTAAATTAAATGTCTTATTCAATGTACCAGAATCTCCAGGATATAGCTAAAGCAGTGTTTGGAGAGAAATTTATAGCACTAAGTGCCCACATTAGGAAGCTAGAAGGATGCCAAATCAATACCCCAACATCAAAATTAAAAGAGCAAAAGAAGCAAGAACAAATAAATCCAAAAGCTAGCAGAATACCAAAAATAACTAAGATCAGAGCAGAACTGAAGGAGATAGATATATGAAAAACCCTTCAAAAAATCAAGGAATCTGGGAGCTGGTTTTGGAAAAATTAACAAAATAAACAGACAGACTAATAAAGAAGAAAAGAGAGAAGAATAAAATAGACACAATAAAAATGATAAAGGAGATATCACTATTGACCCCACGGAAACACAAACTACCATCAGAGAGTACTATAAACACTGCTACACAAATAAACTAGAAAGTCTAGGTGAAATGGATAAATTCCTGAATACATACACCCTCCAAATACTAAACCAGGAAGAAGTCAAATCCCTGAATAGACCAATAACAAGTTCTGAAATCAAGGCAGTAATTAATAGCCTACCAACCAACAAAAGGACCAGATGGATTCACAGCTGAATTCTACCAGAGATACAGAGAGAAGCTGGTAGAATTCAGAAACTATTCCAAACTTCTGAAAGTATTCTAGACAATTGAAAAGGAAGGACTCCTCTCTAACTCATTTTATGATGCCAGCATCATCCTAATACCAAAACCTGGCAGGGAAACAACAACAAAAATTTCAAACCAATATACCTGATGAACATCAATGCAAAAATCTTCAATAAAATGCTAGCAAACTGAATCCAGCAACACATTAAAAAGCTTACCAGCCACAATCAAGATGGCTTCATCCTTGCGATGCAAGCCCTGTTCAACATATGCAAACCAATAAATGTAATCCATCCCATAAACAGAATCAATGACAAAACCACATGATCATCTCAATAGATGCAGAAAAGATCTTTGATAAAGTTCAATATCCATTCATGTTAAAAACTCTCAATAAACTAGGTATTGATGGAACATGTCTTGAAATAATAAGAGCTATTTATAACAAACTCACAGCCAATATCATACTGAATGGGCAAAAGCTGGAAGCATTCCCTTCGAAAACTGGCACAAGACAAGGATGCCCTCTCTCATCACTCTTATTCAACATAGCATTGGAAGTTCTTGTCAGGGCACTCAAGCAAGAGAAAGAAATAGAGCATTCAAATGGGAAGAGAGGAAGTCAAACTGTTTCTGTCTGCAGATGACATGATTCTATATTTAGAAAACTCCATTATCTTAGCCCCAAAACTTCTTAAGCTGATAAGCAACTTCAGCCAAGTCTCAGGATGTAAGATTAATGTGTGAAAATCACAGCATTCCTATACATCAACAGTAGACAAGCAGAGAGCCAAATCATGAATGATCTCCCAACCACAATTCCTACAAACAGAATAAAATACTTGGGAATACAACTAATAAGGGATGTGAAGGACCTCTTTAAAAAGAACTATAAACTACCGCATAAGGAAGTAGGACACAAACAAATGGAAAAGCATTTCATCCTCATGCATAGAAAGAATCAATATTGTGAAAATGGCCATACTGCCCAAAGTAATTTAAAGATTCAATGCTATTCCTGTCAAGCTACTATTGACTTTCTTCACAGAATTAGAAAAAACTACTTTAAATTTCATATGAAACAAAAAAGGAGCCTGTATAGCAAAGACAATCCTAAGCAAAAGAACAAAGATGGAGGCATCACGCTACCTGATTTCAAACTATACTGCAAGGCTACAGTAGAGTTTGATACTGGTACCAAAACACACATGTAGACCAATGGAACAGAACTGAGAACTCAGAAATATCACCACACTTTTACAAGCATCTGATCTTTGACAAACTGGACAAAACAAGCAATGGGGAAAGGACTCCCTATTTAATAAATGGTGCTGAGAAAGTGGCTAAACATATGCAGAAAACTGAAACTGGACCCCTTCCTTATACCTTATATAAAAATTAACTCAAGTTGGATTAGACTTACATGTAAACCCCCAAACCAGGAAAGCTGTAGAGGAAAACCCAGGCCATATCATTCAGGGCATAGACATGGGCAAAGACTTCATGACAAAAAAGCTAAAAGCAATTGTAATAAAAGCCAAAATTGACAAATGAGATCTAATTAAACCAAAGAGCTTCTGCACACCAAAAGAAACTACAATTGGAGTAAACAGGCAACCTATAATGGGAGAAAATTTTTGTGATTACCTATCTGACGAAGGTATAATATCCAGAAACTACAAGGAACTTACACAAATTTACAAGAAACGAACAACCCCGTGAAAATGAGGAAAAAGGATATAAACAGACACTTCTAAAAAGAAGACATTTATTTGGCCAATAAACATATGAAAAAAAGCTCAACATTACCGATCATTAGAGAAATCCAAATCAAAACCACAATGAGATACCATCTCACACCAGTCAGAATGGTGATTATGAAAAAGAAACAATAGATGCTGGTGAGGCTGTGTAGAAATAGGAATGCTTTTACACTGTTCATGGGAATGTAAATTAGTTTAACCATTGTGGAAGAAGACAATGTGGTTCCTTAAGGATCTAGAACCAGAAATACCATTTGACCCAGCAATTCCATTACTGGGTATATGCCCAAAGGAACGTAAATCATTCTACTATAAAGACACATACACACGTATGTTTATTACAGCACTATTTACAATAGCAAAGACATGGAATCAACCCAAATGGCCATCAATGATAGACTGAATGAAGAAAATGTGGTTCATATACACCATGAAATACTATGCATCCATAAAAAGGAATGAGATCACGTCTTTTGCAGAAACATGGATGAAGCTAGAAGCTGTCATCCTCAACAAACTAACACAGGAACAGAAAACCAAACACTGAATCTTCTTACTCACAAGTGGGAGTTGAACAATTAGAACACATGGACACAGGAAGAAGAACAATGTACACCAGGGCCAGTCAGGGGGTAAGGGGAGGCAGAGCATTAGAACAAACAGCTAATGCACGTGGAACTTAAAACCTAGATGATCGATTAATAGGTGCAGCCAACTACCATGGCACATGTATACCTATGTAACAAACCTACATGTTCTACATTTGTAGTCCAGAACTAAAAGTAAAATTAAAAAATAATTCTTTATCATAAATGAAAACAACGATTAAATGTCTTATTTATTAATGTCCCTCGGTGTCTGTACATGGAGTTGTCATATAGAAGACACAATTATACTCCTATGAAGATAGTATTATTAGGAGCCTACATCTTAGATTTTAAGAGGTGCTCTAAGACACATGGTCAATGCCCCTGGGTCTGATGTAGACAGGACATGAAGTGTTCACCTTGTCCTTTGCTGCAAAGCCCTTTGAGGTTAGAAACTGAATGTGTTTTAGGGAATGACAGAATAAATGTCTATCCCTCTTTTGGGTTCTGCAACTAAGAAAGGCAGAGGGGGAAGTGGTCAACTCATAGGACCTAAAGAGTAGGTAAAAGGAAGATATAGCCTTTCTATTTCTGTCACAGAGTCCTTTATGATCTTAGCAGTGAGATAGATGTCTGTTTTGAGCACCTGGCATATCCTAAGGTTTGACATGCCTCTTTTACTCTGCCACCCTGTAAAATGCCACAATGTGTTGGGTTAATGTGGCTTTACCAGATGTAACCCAATTAAGCCCATTTCCACTTTTATTTGTAGTAACTGGTACTACCATATTTTATGCTTCCTTTGGGAAGAAATATTCTGAAGAACTCAAGTGGCTATTTCCACTTTTATTTGTATAGCCACTATTGTCATATTTTATGCTTCCTTTGGGAAGGAATATTCTGAAGGACTCAAGTAGCTATTCAAATTTTCTCACCCCTCTGAAATTGCCAAGTGATAATGGAGTAAGAGAGGAAATATTTGGCATCTTTACTACTACAAGAAAGTCAGTGGCGCATACTTTCTGTGAGAACTTTATTGAACTTCAATTACACCTGCCTTCTGTAATGATTGCAATCTTACAAAGCGTGTTAACTGAATATTAGTTTTTACATTGAATTTTTTCTGTGTGTGTGACAGTGTCTTGCTCTGTCATCCAGGATGGAGTGCAATGGCACAATCATAGCTCACTGCAGCCTCAAACTTTTGGGCTCAAGCAATCCTCCCACCTTAGCCTCCTGAGTTTCTGGGACTACAGGCACACACCACCATCCCTGCTTAATTTTTAATATATATTTTTGTAGAGATGAAGTCTGACTATGTTGACTAGACTGGTCTTGAATTCCTGGCCTCAAGTGATCCTCTTGCCTTGGCCTCCCAAAGTGCTGGGACTACAGGCATAAGCCACCATGTCTGGCCTCCACTGACTTAGCCAATGCTAGAGACTCACTTTCTGTGTCTCTAGTAATTCTTAAAGGCAGCTAGTGATGCCTAATATTGACTATTCCTCATCGTTTCCCTTGGCCAAAGAGCTGATGGCTTGTGATCTATTCTAGCAGAGGAGAGTTTAATGATGAGATTTCATTCAGAGGAGGCATGAGGTTAGGGAATCCAACACAGGCTGTGCACCCAGGGGTTTGTAACCATGGGAAACCATTGGATCTTGGGGTTTGGGAGGAGAAGAGCAGCGGTGTTACTGGACCCTGGTGAGAGCTGGAGCTGCAGCACAGGAGCTAGAGCTGACACAGAAAGCAGCCACAGCCAGAACCGAAAGGGGAATGGAATACAGTGGTAAATATCTATACCCCAGTCTCTGTCTCTTCCTGCCTTTTGCTTTCTTGCTAGTGCCTCTCATTGACCAAAATGGAATAGAAGCTTCAGGGCAGAGAGCAGGATGAAGGGCAAAAGTTGATTGGGGACTGTGGCAAACAGAGGATAACCAGCTATGAGCATAAGCACACATTAATGTACCCAGAAGGTCCTACAATAGAACCTGGCAGTGAGCTCCTTTGTAAAGTGAAAAGCTCCAAATATGTAAATAAATACATTTATTCATTCAAGAAACATGCATCAAATGCCTTCTCTTGTTAAGCTCTCTGTCTGATGCTTGTGGATTTTACTTTGGGTTTTCTTTCAGTGACATTTCTCTGAAGAGCTAACCTGGATAATTTACAAAAATAATGGGGAATCTTCTGGGATTGCTTTAAAAATTCTGGCCCCAGCTTTGAGGATGACCTTCCTTTCTGTTGGTATTCCTCACATCCAATTGTTTTGGTAAGTGACTTCGGTCTTGCCACATTCCAGGGATCTTGAATATAGGCTATTTTGCATTTACTGGGCCCAGTCTTTTGTACTCTGCAGAGACTTGAAGAAACAGAACCTCAATTCTCTGTCTGAGAACTTGTGAGCAACTCCAGTGATACCAATGGGGAGAGAGCAGAGCTGGGGAAAGGTCTGGCTCAGATGTTTCTAAGCCGATTCTTTGCCTGGGTGGAAATGTTTGACCAGCCGCAAGGAACCTACTGAGAATTTGAAAGATTCCATCTCCCATACTACAAGGGTATGTTCTGGGCCTCTTTTATGTTAAATGGTGTTCATGTAATTCCTGGGTATTTTGCACCAACTGCTCAACATTTCTCAGTGGGTTTGTATAAGTTCCTCTAGGAATTGGTGAAGATTGTTTTTCATATTGGGGGAAAAATAGTAGGCTGAAAAATTGAAAAAAAAATGTTAAGCTTGAAGAGATGTAGGAAACATTTAGACCACCATGTCTTTTTACAGATGGAGAAACCTAGGGCCCCAGAGGGCTGGACATTTGTAGAGTCACATGGTAAGAATGAGGGCAGAGGCAGGGACACAATGCAGGGTTGAAATGGCTGAAAAGCAGGCTGGCCATTGCCAAGAGGCTCAGCAGTGCTGCCCTGGAATCCACACTGCTCCTCATGGGGCGTGTTCACTGGAAGGTGAGGATTCCCAGAGTGCAAACAGCCAAACAGGTGCGTGTGCTATCCTTACAGGTTCTTGAGACCCCCCCTTACCCGGACCACTCTCCATGAATACTCATAGAAGAGCAGAAAGTTCCCATGACATAGTTTAGAAACTGAACTTGAAAAATGGAACACTGTTTAAACCCCTATATAATCAACTGTATGAGACTTGCAGGAGAGGAAGATCCTGAGATTCATGGCTAGTGACTCAGTCTGCTCCAAGATTTACAAACTCTGCCACCAAACCAGCAGTCTGTGCTTGCAATAGAAAAATAAGAGCTAACGTGTCGTGTACTCATCACAGACTAGTCATTATTTTAGGCAATTTCCATTGTTAACTAATTTAGTTCTCATGCATACCCTTTGAGGTAGATACTACTATTATTCCTGTTGTATAGGTGAAGAACCTGAGATCAGAGGTCAGGTGACATGCTCACAATTACAGAGTTAGTAAGTGGCCCCACTGGAATTCAAATCTCAGAATCTAACTGCTCAGCCCATGTACTTGATCATGGAGCTCCAGGGATTTCTTTTTGTTGTCTTACTACTGCTACATCCATAAGGTGTATTTTGTTTTCTGACGACCCTTCAATGCATGGTGACAAGTATTTCTATTTAAAAAAGAAACCAAAGAGAATAAGTTTCTGAGTTATTATCCTTGAGTAAACATGGAAACAAATAAGGGAACAATAGACACCAAGGTTCATTTGAGGGTAGAAGGTAGGAGGAGGGTGTTGATAGAAAACTACTTATCAGGGACTATACTCACTACCCAGGTGATGAAATCTTTTGTGTATCAGACCAAGTGACATGTGATTTACCCATGCAACAAACAGCACCTGTACCTCCTGAACCTAAAGGCTGAAAAAGAATAAAACAAGGAAAAACAAAAGTTTCTGAGTTATCACTGAGTATTCTCTATGCCACACCAGTCTCCACCTGTAAGTGTTTGACTTCAAAGACAGTATGCAGCTGGTCTAAACTGGTCTGTCCAGTCTTTACTGGACAGCTTTATGCAGTGTACAAATTACATGTTTGAACAGCCCAGTTCAAAGTGTACTGGTTTGATGGTACAAGTAAAAGTTACTCAGTATTCTTGGGCTCCCAAGAATCTTTCCAGGACTTTTCAGGAAGAACATTATTTATTTATTATTGAAGTTTTAGGAAAGATGATTATAGCAAAATTTCTTCTTACACGGCATTGATATTCAGTGTTGCAAGACCATGGGATTGTTTCTGTGTTATAGCTGGAGAAACAAAGGTTCAGCAACGGACAGCAAAGGATTGTGAGGCAGCAACCTGAAGGTCCCATCCTGGATCTGCCTCTGCCTCTGCTCCAACTAGCTGTGTGACCTTGGGTATGTCCTTTTCTCTCTAGGTTTCTGTCTTACCGTTTGTAACATATGAGGCTGACTTTGATCCCGAGTTTTGTTCCAACTCTGAAATCCCATGACTTACTAATATCAAAGCAAGTTGATTATTAATTGATGTGTTTTATAGATGGAGGGCTCAAAAAGGACTCAGGTTGGCTTATCGAATTAAAATGCACTTATGTCAGGATGGTTAAATTAGCAACATAATTAAAAATAATAAAAAGTAATGGAAAAGAGATGCTTCAGGCACCAAGACTGAGTTAGTCAGCGCTATGTTAGGAATCCTAGAATCCTAGGACATTGTAGCAGAAATCAACCCAAGAAACCATGGGCTATCCACATGCATCTCAGCTTCTTAAGTTCCTGTTCTAGAACATTCTGCTAGCTAGATTATGCTACTTCCAAATGAATAGACTTGGTAATATCTTTTTGACTCACATGATTGGTGAGTCCAGAGCATCCTGGCTGTTATAACATGAGAAGATTTGGCAGCTCAGCCAGGAATGGACTCTGGGTCTGATTTTCCACCTAGTGCTGTATCCATTGCAGCATTCCACTTTCTTCAGTGACAATGATTCTTCTCCATGTGGTATACAGATGGGGGTTTTGGGGATACACAATTTTTCTGTAAATATGATCTTTCTTGGTTCTCTTAATTCCCTGGTGAAAAGTGGCAAAGGTGGCATTATCTTCATAGTATATCTGAGTGAACAGACCCAGAAATGTTGAGTATTTTGCCCAAGAGAGTGCACTGCTAATTAGTGGAAAATTGCATCTGGGGGCCAAGTTTGTTGACCCTGGAGTGTCCAGTGCTTGCCTTGGTGCCATCACTATGCCCTGGGCTCCTGGTGACTACAGAGTTCTGATGTTGTAGGACATTCTCTTAAGTTCAGCTAAAGATGGGATCCTTGTCACACGGCCATGAAATAGTAGGCTCACAGGCACTTTGAAGGATGAGAAAAACATGGAATTTATTGGGCAAAGAAAAGCGGGGTGGGGGGAAACAGGGACCTTCAGCAGGGTAAGAGTCCTGCCGGTATATGCTTTCCATCTGGCAGATTGAATCCCAGATTTCACCCAGGAAGAGGGGGGCCAGGCTCCTTCCCACTGCAAAAGGCACAAACTTGTGTGGCTCCACCCCAGTGCTCACTCCTCCCAGTGAACAGGCCGGTTGGAGGTTTTCCGGGAACTTCTTTGCAATTGGCTGTCTCTGTATGTTGATGTGTCAGTGGTCCACTTATCAGGAAATAAAGTTAAAGCAGCTTGTTTAAGATAGTCTGACCTTTATATGGCCAAGTGACTACTAGAGAACATCTCTGGAAGCAGAGTGCTGGTGGACTTCCCAGAATGTTTTCCCTGCTGCAAATGCAAAGGTTTGAGTTTGAATGGTATCTTCTCAGACTTTACTTTTAAGCTCTGCAAGTATGTAAAACTTTGTTATGTGTTGCACAGGTCTTGGGCTTGAGAGTGATGGTATTGTGAGAAAGCCAGAGTTTGAAGCAGGTTAAACCTTTCTGAGCACAGCAGGGGCTTTTCATCAAATTCAGCTGCAGGAAACCATTTAACTGGACCGCATTGCTACTGAAAATGTCATCAATCAATCAGCAAGTATTTCTTGAGACAGCAATGTGAGAATTCAACGAGTTCATCTAAGTCACAAGTATAGGAAGGCAGCCGGGTACAAAGACATGGACTTTAAAGACATTCAGAAGCAGGTTTGAAGATTGGCACCATAACTTATGAGCTTGCCCAAACCACCTAACCTCAGTAAGCCTCAGTTTATTCAACTGTAAAATGGGAAAAGTAGCTACTTCATCAGGCCTTTGGGAAAACACTTATTTCCCATTAATTTTCTATTCCTCATCCAACACATAAAAATTATAAAGTGATAAATCATTGATAATTGTCAGTTAACCATTTCTATGTACTCAGCATTGTGCAAGGTGATGAGAGACATAGGGAAGAGGGAGGCGTGATTTCCTTTCTCCTTCAGAGAAAAGATAATCCAACAAAGAAAGAAAGATATAGGGAGGAAAGTGATTGAAGGTTTCTGGGCATAGCAACAAATTACAGAAGATGAGAATGATACTTGGGTGGATGAGAACATCCCATCATGAGAGAGATAGAAACTCTATTTGAGTGAGAGAGTAGAAGCAAAGGCTGAGGTATTTGTAGAATAGCATGAAGACTAGTATGAACACAGGGGACCGGAAATAAAGGAAAATAATGATAAATATTGCTCAATGAGTGAGGCAGGAAGAAGAGTATTTAAAGTTGCTTAACAAATTTAGACTTACTATACTATCCAGTACAGAATATTTTTAGCTTTTCATGTTGAGTATTAAGCTTGGGGGCTGGAATAGTGTCTTCCCTGCTGTATTGAGTTTTCATAAAGTTGTTCGCATAGAGCTAATTTTTAAGGGTGCTCAGTCATCGTGTATGAGATAAGAAACAGGTGTTTATGTAGGGCCAGTCTGGTAATGGGGGCAATGTAGATAGACCCTCATATCAGACATCACATCACTAACCTGGGCCAAGGGAAGCAATTAATGAGGCCAAATTAGGTTTGTGTTTCCACATTGATTCAGGTTCACTGGAAATGATTTCACTGAAATTTTTAAGTTATGCCTTTTTGAAATACAAAAAGTATATATTTGTTGAAAAAAATACAAGAATACAGAAAGTTCTGACTCACTTTATTCTTTCCAGCTTCTGCCACTTTAAAAGATTTGTTGTGTTCCCTTTCAGATCATGTTTGTAGACCTAAAATCCATACATAGCATATACAAATGAAAATATATATAGATTGTGAAAATATATATAGTCTGGGCATGGTGGCTCATGCCCATAATTCCAGCAGTTTGGGAGGGTAAGGCAGGTGGATCACCTGAGGTCTGGAGCTCGAGACCAGCCTGGCCAATATGGTGAAACCCCATCTCTATTAAAAATACAAAAAAAAAAAAAAATTAGCCAGGTATGGTGGCAGGCACCTGTAATCCCAGCTACTCTGGAGGCTGAGGCAGGAAAATTGCTTGAACCTGGGAGGTGGAGGTTTTAGTGAGCTGAGGTCACACCATTGCACTCCAGCCTGGGCAACAAGAGTGAAACTCTGTCTCAAAAAAGAAAATATATACATACTATAAAATATATACATAACTTAATGTATAACTAAAATACATAACAATTTACATATAATCCTTTAAGTCAATTGTACTGAGATATAATTTCCATAAAACAATATGCACTGATTTTATTTTATTATTATTTTTTTCTTTTCCTATTGATGCATAATAGATGTACATAGTGTTTGGATACATACAATAATTTAATAGATCCGTGTAATTTGTAAAGATCATGTTAGTGTCCTTGGACTATCTGTCACCCTAATGTTTACCCTTTCTTTATGCTAGAACTATTCTGATTCTTCTCTCCTAGCTATTTTGAAATGTATGATAGATTATTGTGATAGTCAACCTACAGCTCTATCTAACACTAGCTCTTACTTTTAGATAAGTGTTAAGTTTTCTTCTATCAAACCATGTATTTATACCCATTCATCAACTTCTCTTTCTCTTTCCTACAATCCAACCCCTTCCTGGCCTCTGATAACCACCAGTCTACTCCCTACCTTCATGAGGTCCACTTTTTTAGATCCCACATATGAGCAAAAGCACGTGATATTTGTCTTTCTGTGCTTGGTTTATTTCATGTAACATAATGACTTCCAGTTCCATCCATGTTGCTGCTTATAACAGGGTTTTATTCTTTGCTTATGGCTGAATAATATTCCATTGTATATATATATACCACCTTTTCTTTATCCATTCTTCTGTTGATGGGCACTTAGGTTGATTCCATATTTTGGCTGTTGAGTATAGCACTGCAATAAACATGGGAGTGCAGATGTCTTCTTGATATATTGATTTCATTTCTTTTGCATATATACCCAGTAGTGAAGTTTCTGGGTTACACAGTTGTTCTACTTTCAGTTTTTTGAGAAATCTCCATACTGTTCTCCATAGTGGCTGTACTAATTTACACTCTCATCAGCAGTGAATGAGGGTTTCCCTTTCTCTGTATCCTCACCAGCAGCCACTATTGCCTTTCTTGTTGATATAAGCCACTGTAACTAGAATGAGATGATATCTTATTGTAGTTTTGATTCACATTTCTCTGGTGATTAATGATGTTGAGCATCTTTTTTTCCATATGTCTGTTGGCTATTTGTATTTCTTTTGAGAAATGTCTATTCAGATCTGTTGCCCATTTAAAAAATCAGATTATTTGTCTTTTCTATAGAATTGTTTAAGCTCCTTAAATATTCTGGTTATCAATCCCTTGTCAGATGTGTAGTTTGCAAATATTTTCTCACATTCTATTGGTTGTCTTTTCACACTGTTGATTGTTTTCTTTGCTATGCAGAAGCTATTTAGCTTGATGTAATCTCATTTTTCTATTTTTGCGTTTGCTGCCTGTATTTTGAAATCTTACACAAACAGATATTTGCCCAGATTAATGTCCTGGAGCATTTCTTCAATGTTTTCTTCTAGCAGATTCATAGTTTCAGGTCTTAGATTTAAGTCTTTAATCTATTTTATTTGATTTTTGTGTATGATGAGAGCTAGGGGCCTAGTTACATCATTCCGCACACAGCTATTCAGTTTTTCCAGCAGCATTTGTTAAAGACACTTTCTTTTTTTTCCATTCTATGTTCTTAACACCTTTGTTGAAGATGAATTGGCTGTAAATTCATGGGTTTATATTTGGGTTCTCTATTTTGTTCATTGGTCATCTATGTGTCTATTTTTATGCCAGTACCATGCTGAAAATGCAGATTTTAAATTTAGTGTTTGATGAATTTGGACAAATGTATATACTTCTATCCTATATAGTTTTTAAATATAGAAATTGGATCAGGCTATACATACTATTTTGAAACTTGCTTAGGCATTCAATAATATGTCATGGACTTTTTTTGTGACACTGACATTTTAAAAATTATTGTATAAGTTCCTTAGTATGGATTCCCCCACTAACTTATGTAAGCATTTTTTAATAGATGGGTATTTAAATTCCCTTTACTTTTCACAATTCAAATGGAGCAATAAAAGTGCTTTTACATTTACCTTGACACATTAACAAGTATTTGTATAGACTGGATTCTTAGGAGTTAAATTGTTTAATTAAAATATTTGAAATTTTTTTTAAAAAGGTACTGAAAAAGGTGCCTTCCCAAGAGATTACAACCATTTAAGTTCCTATAGTATGAAAGGACACTCTTTTTTCAAAATTTTTTTGCAGTTTTGTATATTATCAAACTTTAATGTTTTGCCACTCTGATAGGTAAAAAATGATGCCAAGCTGTTGTTTCAATTTGCATTTCCAAAATCACTATGATTTTGTGTTAAAGTTTATTTGTATTTTTCTGTAAATTGCCTGTTCTTACATTTTGATTATTTCCTACCTGTTTTTCTTATTGATTTGTGTAATTCATTTTTGTTAGGTCATTTTTAGATCCTACTAGGCATTGAAGTTAATATGCTATAGGATATCCTGGAGTGGTGATACTCTAACTTTATCAGTATCACTTTGGGATCTTGTTAAGATGGAATATCTGATGAACTGTTTCAGGGAATGAGGTTGAGAACCTTCATTTCTAACAAATTCCAAGGGGCTTCCAGTGCTACCAGTCCACACACCCTATTCTGAGTAGCAAAGTCTTAGGGTTTATAAAAGTCTTGTCTGGCAGGATTCTGTCATGCTCAAGGAGCATTGTATGGTCGGTTTTTCTTTTGTTAAATGAAAACTGTAGGAGTGACTGGATGAAAGTGATCTGGGTGGAAATAAGAAGCCATCTGTAGTTGTGGAAATGACTGGGATTGCAGTCATTCTAGGGCACTGATGGGGTGCTGATGTGAGCGAAGAATGCCTTTGAATTTTGAGTTTAAGTCCAACCTTTGCATACTTTTAGGTCCTGAGGCTTACAGTTTCCATCTTTACGTTAAAAAAAAAAATAGGAAAGTAATCTTTTCTCTGGTAATTACAGTTTCTTTCTGAAGATCAAATAATTATTAATATGCTTGGTGAACTCTAACACATTAGGATATAGTAATTCTTGCACTTTTCCATGCCTTTGAGAATCTGAACAGCAGGTATGAAGTACATGGAAATGCAGTCTGACCAAGGAGTACAGTGAAGCCACAGTTCTTGGCAAAGTTTTGTATCACTCCCCAAATTCTTACTTAGGCAAACTCTCTGATTTAGAGTTTAGATTTCTGCAGTGTATCTGAACCAAGTTGGACTTGACTTTTAGGTGACTACTTCAGAAGTTGTCCCCTCAGGACTTCCTGAATGTTTCATGGTGGCAAATGTCAGATGTTGAACTCTGTGTATGATTCTCAAGCTAGGCCATTGTATTCATGTTATCTGGATAACACACAGATACATAAGCCCTGAGCTAAAATATAACTCTGAAATTACCAAAGCAATTATAATGCAAATAAAATTTAGACTATGAATTGGTTCAGTTGACTGTCTGCAGCAGACAGTGTCAAGGTTTTCACTAACCTTCTTTTCTCTTCTTCTAGAACACACAGCTATACAACATTCCCCAGCCTTCTTTGCAGATGAGTGATTAGGTTCTAACCAATAGATTATGAGTGGAAGTTGTGTGTGTCATTCTGGACTGAGAGTTTTCAGAAGTGAATTTGCCCTTTCCACCCTCTCATCCCGTCCGCTGGCTGACTACAGAGGACTCCATGCCCCTAGCAGAGAACTAAGCATATGGAAGGATCAAGAGTTCCTGAATCCCATGTGGAAGGCCTGCCCACCAATCTGTACCACCTATTTTGAAGTTTATGTGAGAAAGCCATTTATGCCTATTGTGTTCGACACAGTATATATTTTTGGCTTATTCATTACCGTAGAGTTACTGTAAACTAATGCACTCTCTAATTTGTGTGAATCATGGGGATATTTTCTGATACCTAGCATAAATATTTTAGTTCCCTGAATGATCTGGGATATAGGACAGGTGAGCAAAAGAGAAAAGGTGAGCAAGATACCCTCATGAGACTATGGATAGAGGCTGTTATTTTGAGAAATGGAGCATTTGACATAGGGGGAGACTTCTGGTTGTTCTTAATCTCAAAACTTCATTGATTTGTTAATAGTTGTTGTGAAGCTGAGAAACTAGGCAGTGAGAAACAGTTAAAAATGCTCCATATGACTCCTCCCAACCTCTTTTCCCTTAATTTCTTTTTTTTTCCTTAGGCCTGGAATAAGATGGCTGTTTTTTGGAGAGTGAAAGCTGAGTGAGAGTCATGTAAATGTTTCTGTTTGATGTTTTTGGCAGTGGTGATGAAAATTCTAGACTAAAATGATATTGCATGAAGTCTGGACCAATTGCTGTGTTAAAATAGAATGAATTTCCTCTCTTTTTGCTGTCTGGATCAATTTAGGGGGAGCTAGAGAATGTAGCCTTTCAGCTGAAGCAGCATATTGTACTGATAACATGCAAAAGTACAGTCTGATTGGACTTACCAAGCTTTTCCAACTTGCTGCTAATGTGAGCATTAGGAGGGCTTCTGCAAAATAAATAGAATTCACAGAGGTTTGTTAAGAAGTGTTCCAGATTCCATTGACCAACAGGGGAATGTTTAAGACTCTACTGTTAAAANAAAAAAAAAAAAAAAAAAAAAAAAAAAACTCTTGGAATTCTGAGTCCCACCTGTTAAATTATTTGTTCTTCTAAAGCAGCAGAAATGAAAGGCGTATGTTCAACATCATTTTGGACCCATTTTCTGTGGCGGGAAACCAAGGTAAACACATTTTTCCTGATGTAATTGTTGATATTAGTTCAGCTCATATGATGCAGGCATAGCTGTGTGAACCATTTTATTTGGACCTTTCCTCGGCTGGAGTTGGACACAATAGTGAGAAAGCCTAAAGCCTACAAAAGCCAACATTCTGGGGCCCCGGATCTTTTAGGGAGCACCAGGCCCAGGCATTGCCACTGTCAAGGTGTCCTTTGGCTTCCTGGTCTTGGCTCTGTTTTCTTCTCATTTGTGTTTGGGAACATTCAGCTCATTTCCTCAATTGGGTTAGTTCTGATTTCTTATTTGTCTCATGCCTGAGCATTGTCATGCTCCTTTTCAAATTATACATAGATACATATATATGGTTGTTTGTCAGTAGTTTTTTCTTTTAATTCCCCCTTTTTATCTTCTTCTCCAACTCTTTCCCCTCTTTAATATAATTAATAAACTGGTATGTTTTCTTTTTCAAGTTGCTCCATGCTTGCATATTTACATACAAACATATTTGCTCATATGTATTTTCATTTTTTGGTGTCATTTAAAAACCCTCTTTTCTTTATTCTTCTAGTTTAACCATAGTTCCAGGACAGCATATGGATTTTGTTCTCAGGCTAGCCTCTCAAAGCACATTCAGCCTGTGCTATAGTTTATTCCTTCATTTGTTTATCCCACAAATATTTTTTTGACCACTTTGAGCCCAAAATGGTCCAGACATTGTGGATACAAAGATGAAATTGGTAGAGACCCTGATCTCTGGGAGTTATGAATATGTGTACTTAGTGCTATGATAGGGAGCTCAGAGAAGGGACATCCGACCAACCTGCAGGGCTCAGACACTGATAATAGTACCAAGCTTACTGCTTTTCTGGAAGAATGTGTTCCTAACTCCAGCTTGGGCTTGAGGTGGGAAGAGGATCTGGCATGAGCAGGAAGACAGGGCCCTGATACAGGGGATGAGACTCCTCCTGCCAAGGAGACATGGACAACTGTGGTAGTGGAAAAAGTCAGGTGGACAATGGAGGTTGAGCATGAATTGTTTACAAGTCTGGTGTTTATAAATCAGGCATCTGACATGAGGATGTCTGTCCTGCACTGCTTGCCTGCTTACTTCACATGTGTGTCCTGCCCTTCCAGTCAGACTGTAACTGGAATACATGGAGGAGACACAGGAATTGGGTCTCATGTGTCTTATGCTTTTCCTATGGCACATAATGCTGATCCTGGAGGCAATTACATAAATGCTGTGCTGCTGACCAGAGAAATATAAATAAAACTGTAAATGAACATTTACACATAAAGCTATATTTCCCATGGACTTTCCAATATTTGTTTGGACATTATAGCTTCTAATAAGAGAAATGTGTTCATTTGTGAAGCATTTATAGATCACAAAATGTTTTCTAGTATGTCATAGCATCTTCACAATGAAATTGGGAGGCAGATGTCTTTGTTAGTGTCACTGTTTTACTTTAGTGTGAAACATCTGAAGCCTAGACTTTTAATCCTTCAAGACAGAGGAGCGGTCCCTGAGAAGACCTGAGACTCAAATTCTGGTCTTCCAGCTTCAGGGTGGGCTTTTCCTGCTGGGATTTAAATTACACAGAAGCAGCCTAGAGAATGAGGCAGCTGTCATGGTCCTGATTTGGTGCAGCATCTCTCTCTTTTTTTTTTTTTCCCATTTATTTATTTTATTGTATTTTAGGTTTTGGGGTACATGTGAAGAACATGCAAAATTGTTGCATAGGAACACACCTGGCAGTGTGATTTGCTGCCTTCCTCCCCATCACCTACATCTCTTAAACTTGTAGAAACTCAGCCTGCAGTCTCAAGCAGCCTGCCTTCACCACAGAACATGTGGACAGATGCAAATGTGGGTTATGGGGGGCACTTGCTGGCGCCCTAGAGGACTGGGGATACAGACAGGGTCCAAAACATCAGACTAGGATCACAGTACCAGGAATTTCACCATTGGCAAAGCCAGCTGTTGAGTTAAATGCTGCCTGCCTCAGTCTTCTGTTCAAACCAGAGACATCTGTAAGAGAGGAAGATGATAAAGGTTGAAGTCACCAATCAATGTCTCAGCAGTATCAGTTAGGTTATAAATTACTGTCCTCTGGGGTCATAGGGAAATGATCTAACCCTAAGGTGCTATAAATATGTTTGTTTTAGAAAGATTTTGGAGCCTACAATGTGATTCAGGAGAAAAGAACAGTGGGCCACACTGGGGAAAGAAGTGGAAGAGGAGCTAGGGAGAAGGTTTTGGCTCTTGATTCCTGTGCTCTTAGCCAGGAGGCTCTGAGGTCCATCTGATCCTGGAAAACTGCTCCTTGGAGTGTCCCTCAAACATCATCTTCACATTTCTGGGGCTTCCCTGGGAGAAAGCAAAGGAGGACTAGAACTTTCTTCCTGTGGAGAAGATGGTCGTCAAGCAGGCAGAAGGAAGCATGGAGCCTAGGTGTGTTCTGGGGGAGATAAGGCAGCTAGGCTGTCATCACTTTGGGGAAGCAATCACGGGTTTCTTGATTTTGGAAACAGGGCAGCCTCCTGTGCTGAAGTATCTGACTTCCAGCATGGTGAGGTCAGTTCAGCGCCAGTGGCCACCCCCAGGTTTGTGGGTATGTTTGTTGTGGCAGGGGTTGGCAGCTGTCCTCAGCCCACTGTGGACCCTACAGACACTCACAACCTACTTTTCCATTACTCTCAGGAAAAACAAATAATTCTCACACTGAAGTTCAAAGCCACAGTTCCGGCGTGTTTCTTAACATGACACAGGTGGGCTTTCATTGGAAACACCTTCAGCTCCTCCAGCTCAGTTCTCATGAAAACAAACAGTGGTGCCCTTTGCTCAAGTCAGAAGAGGTGGCCATGAAATCCCCACAAGCTTCCTGTGTATTGCAGAACCTCAATCAGGCCCTGCTGCAGGGCTGAGGACCTGGTCTACCTGGAGCTCACGACGGGAAATGGGGGCAGTGTCCCACAGGCAGTGCACTGGCACATTATCCCTGCCCCCAACCCCTGCCATTGCCATGTTGATGGGGGAGGAGTCAGGGCCCCTCTGCCCAGGCCAAGCCACAGTGACATCTGGGAAGTCTCCTGGTCTTTGCCCAGGAAACAACCTTCCTAGACAGGATCTGAATTATTCACCTCTTCCCCTTCATATTACAACTGTCACTTAGACGTGAAGGTGCAGCACAAAGCTGTGGAAACGATGGAAGAAACTGAAATCTGGATCCAGACTCCTGCATGGGAAAGCTACAGCTGTACGCCTTTATGCAAATCACACATCTGTTCTATGTCTTGCTTCTTCATCTGTGACATGCAGGTGAACCTAGCACTTACCTTTGAGGGCTGTTTGCAAGATTGAATGAATTGATACATACAAAGGACTTAGAGAGGTGTCTGGCACTGTGTAAACACTCAGTGCTAGCTATTACTATGAGGATGATTAAAGATAATCAAAGCTTATACTTTTCAATAGACAATTTTTTTGGAACAGTTTTAGATTCACTACAAACTTGAGAGGAAGACACAGAGATTTCTCATAGCCTCCGTACCTTCCCCCATCATCAACATCCCCACCAGAGTGATACATTTGCTACAGTTGATGAACTTACATTGACATATCATCATCACTCAAAATCCATAGTTTAGGGTTCACTCTTGGTGCTGTACATTCCATTCTATGGGTTTAGACAAATGTATAATGCCAGGTATCCACAATTATAGTATGATACAAAATATTTTCACTGCCCTAAAAATTCTCTATGCTTCTCTTCTTTATCCCTCCTTCCCCTTCGCCCCAAGGAACCGCTGATCTTTACAATCTCCATAGTTTTGCCTTTTCCAGGATGTTATATAGTTGGAATTACACAGCATGTAGCCTTTTAGATTAGCTTCTTTCTCTTAGTAATATGCATTTATGCATCCTCCATGTCTTCATGGCTTGATAGCTCATTTATTTTTAGCACGAATATTTCATTGTTGGGATATACCACAGTTTATTCACATACTGAAGAACATCTTGGTTGCTTTCTAGCTTTGGCAGTCATAAATAAATCTGCTATAAATATTGGATGCATCTTTTTGGGTAGAAAGGCTTATTTTTTATTACATTAAACATGTAATATATGGAATTTACCTCTGCAATTTCAGATTGCCCAACACACAGCAGGAGTTTGCAACTCCCGACTCTTCTCCAAATGTCTAATGCAGATTTCTGTGCCTAGGTGGGCAACAGTGGGAGCTTCCAGGACCCCCAGCTGTTGGTCTGACCTTCATTTAGTATCCTCCTCACCAGTCACATCTCTTCCCTTTGCATTTGACTAAGTTCTTAATACCAATGAATCTAAAAGCTCAGACATAGCTTGTCCCTCCATCTTCACAGAGTTTGTTCATACTTTCACAATAGCCTTGAATTTCAGGAAAAAAAATGGTATATCATTCAGTGATGGCAACATAATGTTGCAGAGGGTTTGGTGACATAGAATGTTCTGAAGCATGAAAATGATGCACAAATAAAAAAGCAATAAAGATTGTCAAAGATATAAAGGAGGCAATACTGATAGAAATGGGTTTAAATTTAGGAAAAAGGGCACATTTACTTAGGGAGGAAATAGAAGTGCTAGAAATCTGTAATGAAACTGGCACATTATTCTTACGCATACACAGATTGAAAGAATGTGGAGATTGCAAATATTCAGTTTTGATCAAGTTGCTTTAAATGATTCATTTGGAGATGAGGCTGAATTTTAAAAAATATACAAACAATTCTAAAGAAAAAGAGCAGACATAAATTCCTGAAAATTATGTATAGAAAAATGGGGAAAAGTAGGACATTTATTACCTCAAACCAAGAGTTTCGTGAAATATACAAAGCTGCATTAAAAAGCTGACAATTTGATAAATTGCTCACATGATGCACCAACATTTCTAAATAGAGGAAAACTAGAGATAAGTATTTTCATTTACCACAAATTCTTCTGAACTGCTTGTTTTCAGTTCAATGATGAGTTACTCACTGGAGTAACAATGACGTTAGAGCCCCTGAGTTGACTCTGGCTCACTTCTTGGGAAAATGGCAGTGATCCCGTCTCATATGTGAGATGAGGCCAGCCTTACTTGACGTGCTTCCTGACAGCTTTCTCCTGCACTCACCTTGTGGCCTTCAGTAGATCTCTTCTGCTTTAGGAGCTTTAATGCCTCTATCTGGGCAAGGTGGAATTAAGGGACTTGAGGGGACTTGGCCACATGTTCCCTGAGGGTCTTCTTACCTTTTATGAGTTCAGACACTGCTGTGCACCATCAATCTCAAAACAATTACCCAAGACATAATTTAAAATTATTTTATCTCAGTAGTTTTTGAGATACAGATGGTTTCTGGTTACATGGATAAATTCTCTAGTGGCGATTTCTGAGATTTTAGTGCAGCCATCACCTGAGCAGTGTACCTTGTACCCAATATGTGGTCTTTTATCTTTCACCCCCCTTCCCCACTTTCCCCACTGACTCCCAAAAGTCCATTATATTACTCTTAGGCCTCCACATTCTCATAGTTTAGCTCCCACTTGTAAGTGAGAATATGTGGTATTTGGTTTTCCATTCCTGAGTTACTTCACTTAGAATAGTGGCCTCCAGTTTCATCCACATTACTGCAAAAGACATTATTTTGTTCTTTTTTTATGGCTGAGTAGTAGTCCATGATATACATGTAGCACATTTTCTTTATCCATTCATTGGTCAATGGGCACTTAGGTTGGGTCCATATCTTTGCAATTGCAAATTGTGCTGCTATAAATATGCATGTGTAGGTATCTTTTTAATATAATGACTTCTTTTCTTTTGGGCAGATACCTAGTAGTGAGATTGCTGGATTGAATGGTAGTTCTACTTTTATTTCTTTAAGGAATCTCCATATCATTTTCCACACTGGTTGTATTAATTTACATTCCCACCAGCAGTGTGAAAGTGTTCCCTTTTCACCACATCAATGCCAACATCTATTGTTTTTTGACATTTTAATTATGGCCATTCTTGCAGGAATAAGGTGGTATGTCATTGTGGTTTTAATTTGTCTTTCCCTGATGATTAGTGGTGTTGAGCATTTTTTCATATGTTTGTTGGCTGTTCATATGTCTTATTTTGAGAAATGTCTATTTGTGTCCTTTGCCCACTTTTCGAGGGAATTCTTATATTTTTTTCTTGCTGACTTGAGTTCCTTGTAGATTTCGGATACTAGTCCTTTGTCAAGACATAATTTTGTTGATCACAATTCCTTTGCTTATGTCTTCCAGTCAAGGATCATCTTAATGATGAAATCACTAATGTCCAAACCCCAAAAGCCACAGAGGATTCTGGGGAGGAACACAAAAAGACTTTTGATTGTGATAGAAAGAGGTGGCCTGCATGCTGAGAACAGCAGAAAGTTTATTCATATAATGATCCCATAAATTGTAATAACTCCCATCACAAACCATAGGTTGAGCTGCGCAATACACTTCATGTCCAGCCTTTAGACTGCCTTTTCCTGATTGGTTTACCTCTAAGGCTGTCCTTAACATCCACTGCAACCAATTTTTACTTTGAAATAAACATCATTTACCATTGTGTGTGTATGTGTCCTGGTATCTGTGCATCTCTTGTTCAAGGCAATGTTGAATCGTGCTTGTTCAAATACATTAACATTTCCCTCTCAAATGGATTTATTTAGAAAGCACAATATGTTATGCATAGGTTGACCACTTTATCTCTGTCTTAAAATGAGTGAAGTATATTGGGTGCATGGATAATGATCACTTAAAATTTTTCTTTTTCTTCTCTTTATGGCAGTATCTGGCAACATTCACCTATTGTTTTATATTGTATGGAATAAACATGTTGTATCCTTAGACTATATGCCTAATGCTTATGTCTAAGCATGGGAGAAAGGAGAATTTGGGACTGGTGTGTGGTATGAGCAGTTACCCACTCATTTGTGCAAAGAGAGCACTATCCTTGCATCACACATTGAGTTACAGTTTACCAATGATGTCAATTTATTTTATGATGGCCTTGAAAAATGAGTAGGGATTATTATTCCATTGAATATATGAGAAAACAGAGGCCAAGAAAGTTTAATTAACAGGTCAAGTATTTCCAATATATCCGTGTATGTAGCTATGAGCACACACTGAGTAATTTGTCCTGAACCACCCCTTTTCTAAGGAAGTCCTTCCTAATGTAATATATCCTGAAGGGCAGCTTCTAGGCCAAAGTAACTTGATAGTAGATGGCAGTCTTCCAAGGAGTTACTGGTTTCCCTAGGTCTCAAGTTCCTTGCTTATGTGAGTATTAAGGCAAATTGAGTGGGATATTGCAACACTAGGTTATCACTCACATGCTAACTTGTGTGGGAAAATGTCTCCCCTGCACAGATTAATTAAGAATCAGTCTTTTGGAATTCTCTGCTTTAAAGTGAATTACTGGTGGTTTCTGTGAAGTTAAAGGGACAGACAGTGCTTTTCGTGGTTGTTAACTGGAAACTACAGAGGAGTGTAAGTGGGTGGTACAGCTGCATTTGTAAAAATGCAGGTTGTTTTTAATTAACACCACATGAAGCATCCAGCCGCAGCATATTCCCCTAGTTCAGTGATGTCTGTAGGTGCTGGAGGCCAGCATTCTTAAAATTGCTTCCAGGTTGTGCTAGATGCAGCAGTGATTGAATACTATTGCTCAGGGCAGTTGGGGTAATAGGAACCTCATCGGTCAGCTGAGGAGGTGTGGATAGGAGATTTGGGTAAAAAGGTCAAACCTGGTCCAAGGCTGGTTTTAGAGCCAGATATCCACACCTGGCAGTAACCATGGAGTGAGGATTTACCCTTAACAATTCAGCTAACCTCACGTCTTCATGACCTGGAAAAAGGAAGATGCTTCTGGGTTCACATGGCCAGGCCGGGCTGGAGTCTAGACGCAGGAACACTGATCATTGCTTTTCCTTTCACATATGAGAAACCCAAAAGGCACAAGGAGGCTACACCAGTTGTTCAAGGCATAGGGAGGGGCCCACAATCCTGCTGCTGCTGCTCTCGCCTCCATGTGGACAACTCAGTCTTTTCCATAAATTTAAAGTGGAAAAGGGTAGTCAGTTTTAATGCCATGCAGAGCAGATTCACTTTGCATTTATCACTGAAAAGTAGAAGGTAAAGAATTGAAAGCAGTTGGATAATCATTATACAGGTAGTCAAGCCTTACTGATTTGAATCAGTAGAGTGGGACTGGTCTGATTATAAAGATTTACAAGAAATGCATCTCAATAAATTTAGGATGCAATTGGGGTCAGATAAGTATAAGTATGTGTAAAAAAGCATACTAAGTGAGTGTAAAAAGTCCTTCTCAATGCTCTAGTGTTTTTTCGTTTTTTGTTTTTATTTTTAACTAGGTTAAGCGCAACCCATACTAGCTATTTTACACTATTAATTTACTTCTCAGGTAACTATTGCAAAGATAAATGTAAGCCCGGATTTTGCCCAAATTATCAGAAATTTGGATTAGGGGAATCTGGACCAGGCTTGAGATGGCGTATGATGAAAGCAGGATTTCATTAGAGTGGGTCAAGAACTAGGGCTCTAAAATAAAGACAGGCATATGAAATTCAATTTGAAAATATTTAATGACACCTACTATGTGAGAAGCACAGTGCAAAGCTGTGAGGGGTATAGAGATGCAGCATAGATAGAAAGAAACCTCATAGAGAATATATATAAAACCATCACATATGTAACTATGGTTAATGTCATGGTAAGAATGGGAGATTAGGATGACCTGGCTAGCTTTGGGTGTCTAAGGAGATCACGGGGAGCCAGGGAAAAATTTTGATCAGGTGAACACCATGACTAGAACTGTGTTTTAAGGGTTGTCACACATATGAGAATTTGAACAGGCAGTTAAGGAATTGCTGCATAGTTTGAATGAAAAGCCTGGTCCAAGAATTATAAACCATGGAAGTTGATTGGATGTGAAGAAAAAAAATACCTCAAAAGGGGCTCTGAGACTTTCAGCGATTTGGCATGATGATAAGGGTGACCAGGGAGGGGACTGTATTGAAGACAGTTTTGGTTTTGGACATTTGACTGTGATCCCTGTGGATTGCACAGTTGGAGACGTGCAGTAGGTATATGGTCTTGACTTTGATGAAGCTGGATCCAAATTACAAATTTGAGAGTCAACTACACAGTGGTAAGATATAAATGTGAGAATTAGAGGTAGAACGTGGATAAAAGCAAAGAGCTGAGGTCTAGACAGTGAGAAATTAATCCTATCATTAGAAAGTGGTACACTCTGTACCTCTAACTCTGACTGAGGATAAAAAAATGAAAAATTGAGTTTTTCTGTAACGTTTTTCTGCAATAGTGTATAATATTACCGTGTGCAGCCAGTGACTAGCTTTCCTCTATGCTGACAGATTATCTTTAAATTACAATAAAAATGATCGTATGGTCATTCCCAGTTTTTTCTTTTCTCTGTCTGTGCTAAATGTACTTTGAGCTCTTGATTTACTGTTAGAAATTTCCTGTGTAGTTTCGGGCTGAGAGTCAGGGGGTCAGGTTTTGGGATTTGAAACCCAAACAAATCTTTCACTGCTTCCTACAGTACTCTTAAATTAATTTAGGGGTCAGAGGATATCCTGTGAAAATATCAAGAGCAACCTACACTTTTGTTTCTTCATGGAGCTGAAAGAAACACACATTTGAAGAACAACATGAAGTTCATTCCTGGGTAGTCAAATTGTACTAATGACTGAGAGCATTTATGTACCAAATATCAGAATCAGTTTCTGAAATAAATATGTGAAAAGATAAGCATGCTAACTTTGCTGAATAAGTTACAGAAGATAAGATGTAGTACAGAAAAACCAAGAACCCAGATCAAACATTAAAACATAAAATAAGAAAATTTTACTGATGGCCAATCCAATTTAATGTTCACCAAGTGTCTACTACACTTTTTGTGGTTTGACTACAAAAAACATAAAGCATTACCAGAATGTGGATGGGTGTCCTACAAAATCTGACATATATTCTCAGGGAGAGTATACACTAATGGGTGAACTTACATATAAATAACAACAACAATAGCAAAGACAACAATAAACCAACCATAGTGCAAAGTAAAATGAAATCAATGATGAGCTGAGCCAAAGAAGCACAGAGTATAAGGGGTGGTGCCATTAGTTATGACTAGAGGATCAGGAAAATTTTCTTGGGAGAGGTGGCATTTGACCTACATCTTTGAGGATAATAATTGTGAGCACAGTAGTAGGTGGTGATGGTAATGATGATGATGGTGAAGAGAAGAGCTGCCAATAACTAAATTCTTATGATTTACCTAGCTCCATGTTGTTTGCTGAAGAACTTCTATGTTATTAATATTTCAACGGGTAAAGCAGAGGAAGGGGATTTCAGACAATTAAAAAATGGAATAGACATGTTTGTGTGTTGCTATGTGTAGAATGGAGAGTCATTTGCTGTGTTCAAGGTTCACTGTGTATGGTGCATTGTAGTGCAAAATAAGGTTGAAAGAGGCATAGGAATCAGAGCAGCAAGAAGCTCCAAATGCTTTATGAATTACACAAGTCATATTTAGAGCTTTCTGGTTACTTCTGTGAAAAGTTGACCCCTCTGAACTGAGCAGGACAGGCTTGTGGTGTGTGCATCTGTCCTCCCAAACTGAAGGAAATGCTCTCTGGCATTGCATAATGAGCAGCAAATCTTTCACCTCAAGGCTTATGAAGAAAAGACTTTTTTTTTTTTTAAATTGTACTTTAGGTTCTGGGTACATGTGCAGATCATGGGGGATTGTTGCATAGGTACACACATGGCAATGTGGTTTGCTGCCTTCATCCCCCTGTCACCTACATCTGGCATTTCTCCCCATGTTATCCCTCCCCAACCTTCCCACCCACCCCACTGTCCCTCCCTTGGCCCCCGCCAAAAGACTCCAGTGTGTGATGCTCCCCTCCCTATGTCTATGTGTTCTCATTGTTCAACACCTGCCTATGAGTGAGAACATGTGGTGTTTGATTTTCTGTTCTTGTGTCAGTTTGCTGAGAATGATGGTTTCCAGATTTATCCATGTCTCTACAAAGGGCACGAACTCATCGTTTTTTATGGCTGCATAGTCTTCCATTGTGTATATGTGCCACGTTTTCCTTGTCCAATCTATTATTGATGGGCATTTGGGTTGATTCTAGGTCTTTGCTTTTGTAAACAGTGCCACAATGAACATACCTGTGCATGTGTCTTTATATAATAATGATTTATAATCCTTTGGGTATATACCCACAGTAATGGGATTGCTGGGTCAAATGGAATTTCTATTTCTAGGTCCTTGAGGAAGCGCCACATTGTCTTCCACAATGGTTAAACTAGTTTACACTCCCACTTTGAACCTAGTCTTTGGATGGCTCTAGTAAAGGCAGATTTGGTGAGGACCCAGAAGATTTCATTAACAAAGGATGGCCAATACATTATGATCAAAGAAAAAGCTGGGCATTGCTTTCTCAGAAAATATGGTTCTTTTCTACTTTAATTCACATGATTCCTAAAGCATCTGGGTTTCTTCTATTTTATTTTAGGAGTTCCATATATAACTAAAAAATCTACAAGCACCTCAACATTTTACTAACAAAAATACTTTTATTATTTTTGAAATCAAATGATTCCACAGTTTAAAACAGTGGGGGAAAAAATCCTATTCATGCTGGAGGTGTCTTTATGGGAAAATATTCAGAGAATTCTGATGGCTCTGAGAGAGATAGGAAAACAGAAAAATAATGACCCAGGAAAAGACATTATATTTTTAAAACAAGTTGAAATATCTTCAAGATATTAATTGTGGTCTCTTTCTTTAAAGTATGTAGTCATTTGGGGAATAGGGAGGGAATGCATGTGTGTGGCGAGAGGGTTTAATCAGCTTGATAAAGCTCTTCAGTTTATTCCAGTTGGGCTGAGTCCAATTGAGATTAGGAAGGAACAGAAAGGTTTCTCTATAGAACAATTAGTGGGGTATGAGGAATATTCAGTTGTGGTTTTTAGTTTTAGTAAATCTCAAGCATAATGAAGAAATAACAATAACAAAATAAACACAACCGAACCTTCAAAGACATAGCTGCATTTCTTTACTAGATTTTAGAGGCAGCAAAAATTAGATATTTGGGACTCACTTCTCTGGACCACGATATACAGAATTCTTGTTCTCAAATGTAGAATTCAGATTTCTTCCAAGGTCCCCAGGCATTCTGGGAGCAAAGGCACATTCAGATGCAGGGAACAGACCAGTTTCCTAAGTTTCCATACATTCGTGAGTTTGGGTTTATAGTGAAAAATGTTATCTTTAAAATTCCAGACATTTCTAGGAAAGCTGTTAGCATGAAAATTGCTGTTTCCTCCCTTTCAAATTTACCTTGAAACAAGCAACAGAATATACAGAAAAGAGGAAAAGAAATCTTTATCAACATGAGTGAATAGTAAAGGGTGCCATCCACACACTGGACGGTTGGGATATTTGGTTAGATTTAGTGTCCGTGGAACCTAATGCAGCCAGTATATAGTAGAATGAGAAAACCATTATAAAAATGCAGAAATACTTTATATTGGTTGGTGGACAGTTAGTTACTTCCTGAAATGTTTTGAGTGCTCTTATGCTATCCTTGATATCCAGGTGGTTACCTCCTTTGGAAACCCTTGAATCTCCCCATGAACCAGAAAAAACAACAAGATAATGCTTGGCACAATATGGTGATGTGTAGAGTCTGACTTCAGTATTACAGTTAATGTTCATTCTAATTGTCTGAGGTGTTAAATAGTTTAAATGTCAGTACTCTTGATTTGACAGCTGAGATGGTATATGAAAAAAGTATTGATGTTATTCAGTGTTCAACTTCTCAAAACAGTATGTGCTTCTTTGTGAGGACTGCTTTCTCCCTGTATCAAATATGAAGTTCTGATGGGGGATGATAAATAGGTCCTTATTCCTTCAACTATAGTAATTGGTTCAGGAATGGCCTTTTAACTCAAGCTAGGCCAATAAAATAATGTGTTGGTTTACTTATTGTGTTTTAACAGGAGCTGCCACTGTTAGGTTACAAAATAAAGGATCCTGGAATGCTCCACAACAATGCCCCTATCACATGAGGGAACTTATCTATGAAAAAGAAAAAAATAAGGATATACACAAGGAGAGGCAGAGTTAAGAGATTCTAGGGAAGTCCTCAGAATGTTGAGTATCTGGGTCTAGTTGTTTATAAAGTTCCTGTTCTGTCTTCATCCTTTCTGATCCTGTTGATGTAGTTTGATTTGGGTATTTGTTACTTACGATGAAAATGTCTTCACACAAAAGATAAAGGAGAGAGAATCCTAGGAGACCCCCTGTGAATACTCCAGGTCGGGCATTGGCAGTGCTCCGTAGAGAAGCAATATTGGCTCCCCATCAGCAATAGAAGAAAGCACAGAGCACAGCTCCTGGTGGAAGTGGTCACACCTACCCAAGATGTGGCCAGGGGTTCTTTATCCACCATCTGTGCTAAGATGAAGCTTTCAGCTGTAACTCACTTACAACGCCTTCTGCTTCCTGACTCCATATGCTAGTTATCTGGGTTGGTAATCTATTGTTGAGTTGTGTGGGGTTATTCCCCCACCCCCCGCTGCTTTAGTATGTTTAATCTGTATGGAGTTTCTTCTATTAGTTTCTGCAAGATGCCGACCAGGTTTTCACAAATCCCAACTTAAATCCTGAATTTGGAGCCAATGTCAGGTAACTTTATCAACCTTATTATGTGCTAGGCACTGTAATTTGCATACATTGCCTCATTTAATCCATTTAAGGATTTTATTACGTAGGTACTGATATTCCAACTATTTCACTGATGGAGAAACAGGTGAGGAAGGGTCACAGAGCTAAAAAGTGGTAGAGTCATAATTGAAACCCAAGCAATCTGACCCTTATCTGTATTGTTAGGTTATGAATAAAGTACTATGCAGTAGCCCCGAGAAAGTACTAGACTTCTGGAGCTTAGTTACCAGGAAAGCCCCCATTCTAACCTTATCCATTCTGTTGCATTCCCCTTGAGCACCCTTAATCTAGTTTGAGCTGGGTTTTGGGCTGTTTTCAACTTCCAATCCCAAAAAGCTTGACTAAGAAGAGAATGGAAGACGACTTTGGGAGGCTTGTATGAATACTTAAGGTGGAAAGGTGAGCACCAGCTGCAAGGCAAAAGAAGGGAGATTTCTTCCTGTGAGTGACTAGGTGGGGCAAGATGGCAGACCTATGAGGGCCTTATGCATGTCAGGAGGTGGCTGAAATTCCCTGACAGCTCAGAACTGTTTGCTTAAAGTAACTTTACTGTCCGAAAAGAAGAACATTTGAGAAAGTATTTGATGAGTATTCCCAACTCAGTAGGTGAGTAGAAGCTGTGAACTAAGGGGAGGAAATTATGTATAAATGCTTTAAAACATTACATTGTATCCATACATATGTGCCATTATTATGTATCAATTATTAAAAAAAAAAAGCTTTAAAAAAAGGAGAAAATAAATGTGAATAAATACTTTACCTGCAGGAATTTATGGAAAAATTAAAAATAATTTTTGAAACAGCAAATGGCTGACTTGATATTGTGGAAAACAATGAATGAAGAAACAGGAATTTGACAACAGAACTCTAAGGAAAAAGGAAAAAGAAAGTGATAAAGTGATAAGGGAAGTATAGCAGTATAGAAGCTAGATCTTAGAGACCAAAGTATGCACAGTAAACAGTCCAAAAAAGAGAAAACAGTGAAGATTTGGCAAGGATAAGCATCAATAAATGATAGAAGAAAACTGCTGGTTGATAAAGATGGTAAGGAAACAGGGAGAAGAAAAAATGACAGAAAGAAGGACACATATAACAGATTTACATTACAAGGAAAAAAATCACTCAGATTCGTTTAAATTAAATTGAATGTCAATAAGAGACCTAATCAAGGCAAAAGAACAAATGGATTAAACATAAAATAATGGCCAGCAATATATTAGAAAACAAAACACCAAAAGAAATCAGTTAGCTGACCTAGAACTCAGATAAAGTGGAAAATAAGGCAAAACACTTTTTCCCCCATGTCTGTTCACCCCTAGGCAGAAAGCTTTCAAGCAGCCCATTCCAAAGGGTCAAAGAATCCATTTGTAATGAAAATATGGGATCATGAATTTGTATGTTGTGAATAACATAATGTCCAATAGGCACTGCTCCAACTTAGAAATCAGAGGACAAATTAACAACAAAGCTGTGCTAGATTTGAATATAGCACTATGAATTTATTACAGTTTAAGTAGGCAATAATAATAAAATGAAATAGGAAAACATGAGTAAGTACCAAGGGAACTAGGGTAAGGAATAAGTTGAATTTTTATGTTAGTGATCTACTTTATGTGCTTCAGATAAGGTACCTTCTTTTCAAGTGTCCTTAGAATACTCATAAACATCGAATTACTGCATTCTATGCCATAAAGAACATCTCAATAAGAACACCCCAATGACCAAACAGAAAGTGTACTGACTACAGCGTGTGACCCAAAAGCTTTAATGAAAAATAACTCATAAAACATTGAGTTATTAGACAAGGCCCTAGGTGAACTCCTGGCCTCTCTGCGCAGACTGTCATGGCCTTGACTTAGAGGACAGGCATTTTGTACTTTGTGCTGTTGTAATTTTCACAACAAGGGGAATAATATGAAATAATAGACCCCAGCAGGGGAGCATAGAAATTTACTGCAGGCAACTTTATGTTAGCTTTTAAAAATAAGGAAATATATTGATGATTAAAAAAATTGAACTATGGAGGTGTGAAGGATGTTAAGCCATCATTCTGTGTGACTGTTCTTGCAGAAGAGGAAATACAGACCCAGCAACCATAAGGATGTGTGTCCCAGGTCGGGCAGCAAATAAAATTTGGCTCGTGCCTGAGTCTCCTGGTGGGTTGTAAGTTCTGTTCCTTTCCCTGCTTTAGGAGTTTGTCATGATGCGAGGATGTGCGAGGATGTGGAGGGTTTGGATTACGTGATTGGTCCCAGGTTTGAGTGACTGCTGTGTGCTCATCTGCCCAGCAGAACTGAGACTGGCTCCCCAGGGCACTTCTTGGAGCCAGAGCCTCTGCCCCTGTTGTGAGGGGAGTTGGAGCAATGTGGTTGTTATTACCAGAATCACAGGCTTTCCACCTCTGCCGGGTAACCTGCGAAACAACCTCTGACATCATTAAACGCTGAAATCGCTGAACTGTAAACGTGTGTTAGGGGGTGTTTTCTGGAACGCTCTCATGACCTCTTTTTGTCGAGGCTCATTTTGTTTTTATTCTTCCCCAGGATCTGACTGGCCTCTCACACTTTCTGTCCTCCGTCACCAGCGCCCCGGACTCTGCCTCCTCTCTTTGCATGGTGTTGTGTAGAGCTCTGTGTGTACCTAAGTCACACCAGGTGGGCAACTGCTTTTCCACATCACTGGGCCAAGTTATGTTTTCTCAATTGTCCGGTTGGACTGCAGTCGCATACCAGGCCTTATTAACAGAGCAGAGAAAGCAGAAATGTAAAAGTCACACTTGCTTTTCAAGACTGCTGAACGAACTGCTTCAGGGGGGACCTTGTTTCTAGCCATGAACTTATGAACTGAGGATTTTATGAAATCCAATCCTCATTGTTATTATAGCATAATCCTTTTGCAGTTATCCACCCAATTTTTCTGTAACAGTCACTTCTTCCTTCCTTTCCTTGTCAGGGGGCTCTGGGCATTTAGACCGGGAACATCCATCTACTGTTCCCCTCTTTCTGGTAAGATGCCACGGGCCAAAGCTCATGGAAGCCCACCCAGCCTCTCAAGTCTCAGTCATGAATGGGTGTGATACCTGCAGAGCTCCTCTGGGGGGGAGGCAGAAGGATCCCTATTGAATAAAGTCTCTTCAACTTACTGAATTTTAGTTTTGGCATTTTCAAATGGGTACTTTGTGTTGAGAAATAAAAGCAAAGGGGGCTGGATGTGGTGACTCACGCCAGTAATCCCAACACTTTGAGGGACCAAGGTGGGTGGATCACCTAAGGTCAGGAATTCAAGACTAGCCTGGCCAACATTGGTGAAACTCCATCTCTACAGAAACACAAAAATTAGCCTGGCATGGTACGCAGGCCTGTAGACCCATTTACTTGGGACGCTGAGGCAGGAGATTTTCTAGAACCTAGGATGGGGAAGTTGCAGTGAGCAGAGATCACACTACTACACTTTGGCCTGGGCGATAGAGTGAGACTCTGTCTGAAAAAAAAAATAAGCAAAAAAAAAGAGCAAAAGACATGAGAAGAAGGAATTATAGAGATCATACCCTCCAGACCCTACTCCCTGTTTCATTGTCTTATTTCTACATAGCAAGTCATGCCAAAACATAATGGCTAAATAATCACCATTTATTGGTTCCTGATTCTGTGATTTGGGCAGGGCCTAGTGGAGCTGTCTCTTTCTATGTCAGGTGGGTTTAACAGGAGCATTGGTTTTCCTCTATGCATCCTCTCTCTCTCTCTCTCTCTTTGTGGTTGCCCAGCATTTGGTTGTCTAACCTGAGCATCCTCTTCATGCAGAAGGTGGTGGCTTCTGAGAGGCAGAAAGTCTGCCATATTCTGTGGGTAGAAGCCAGTCCCAAGATCAGCCCATCTTTTAGGGAAGGGGAAGCCCATTTCGGGAGAAGTGGTTTGAACTTGCAGGAATGGGAGGGATGCTTGACACCCTCATGATTGACAATCCAGTGCACTCTGTGTTTTGAAGAGATGTAGTTGAACCCCCATAACATGGAGTGACTCAGTGTATTTGTAGCATAGCTGGGGACTCTCCTAAATACCAGCAGAAAAAAAGCTCACTTTTCCTACTTTGAGGACATAATTGAAGTTCCCTCTTAGACTCATCTGAAAATATGAGGGAATGATGGTGAAAGATCGAGGTGAGATGGAAAAGAGACATGTAGTTTGAGAAGCACTACCAGCCCACGACTCAGATCCATTAGCTAAGCCCAGATCACATTTGCATGTGGACTTTTCATAAACAACCCAGGGCTACTTTCTATGTTTGTGGAGTGACTATTGATAACACCATCTCACTTATACTACTTTTAATCTAGAAATGTTTTGTGCAAGCACCAGAAAAGTGAAGCACTGAGGCTTCTCAGTCTCATACCTGAAGGCAAAAATGTAAAAACAATACTTTAACTGCGAAACGTGGTGGTGAGATGAGGAGGCAATACCATGCTAAAACAGGCTTGTGCAGCATGGACAGTCGTTGCCTTAAACCCTGAGCTCAGTCACGGCAGCCTCCCA
This sequence comes from Cebus imitator, assembly GCF_001604975.1. Taxonomy (NCBI): domain Eukaryota; kingdom Metazoa; phylum Chordata; class Mammalia; order Primates; family Cebidae; genus Cebus; species Cebus imitator. The sequence goes on along the minus strand of NW_016107316.1, from coordinate 10,761,929 downwards.
GAGGAGGTGCTAAAATCTGGCCATTTCTCTTTTTTCTTTTTTCATTGAGATGTGGTTTAGTAGAAAGTTGATAAAGTTGGTTGAGAATGATATTTTGTGATGTGTATTGTGTTTTACATACTTTTACAAGTAGCTTGCTTGTGGTCCAGAAAAGTAAAGGTGTCTAAAAGAGTGGACTTAGCTTGGAGTAAGGAGATGAGGCTGGTGGACTGCTACTGGGTGCTGGCCCAGTTGGAGTCTTCCTATTTCCCAGTCTGAAGTGGCGAGGAATCCCTATCTTATGCCTACTTTTCAGTGTTCTTGAATGGTAGCAATGCACAGTTTTGGAAGTATAATAAGTAGCTTTCCTATTTTGGATAATACTCAGGCCCATTATACCAATTATATAATAATTGATTCTAAAGACCTTGAAGTTAATAGCTAGATGGACTCCTTTGGTATAAATATTTCTCCATACAGTAGTTTGAGTAATTATTTAATTTGGAGTGTTATAAAGAAAGTATAAAAGTATAAGGATTTATTCAGTTTAAGTATTTAACAAAAGCTCTGTAGTTACTATTTCTCACTTGATTCTCTGAATCTTTGAGTACGTGAGCATATGTTGTAAGGCAATACCTGCACAGCTCTAAAGGTGTATGCCCACGGTAAAAAGTTTTATAATGTTTTCCCCATTGACAAATTGGGAAGGTGGTGATGGTAAATATGATGGATGAAGTAATAATGACTGGCGCTGACCTCATAGTGGTGGTTTTACTCTTTGGGTTAGTTTCCCACAGCTGCTGTAACAAATTACCACTAACTTAGTGGCTTAAAACTGCACACATTTATTCTCTGACAGTTCTGGAGGTCAGAAGCCTAAAATGGATCAGCAGGGCTGTGCTTCTCTGGAGGCCTGGAGCAAGATCCATTTCTCTGCCTTTTTCAGCTTCTACAGTGTTCCCACATTCCTTGTTTAGCATCCCCACGCCACTCCAGCAGCTTCTTCTATGACTGTAACACTCCTCCTGTCTCCTCTTATAAAGACCTTTGTATTTACATTGGGCCCACCTCAATAACCCTGGGTAATCTTCCCATTTTAAGATTCCTAACTTAATCATGTCTTCAAAATCCCTTTTGCTACTTAGGGCAGCAGAGTCACAGATTTGGGGGATTAGGATGTGGATATCTTTGGGGAGAGAGACATTATTCTGTCTACCCCACTACTGATATTTGAAACATTCAGATTCCATTAGTTACAAACATCTACACAGTCTCTTCTACCACAACCCAGGGTTTCTTTCCATAAGAAAAACAATGTCAATAAAATGGTAATTTTTAACTCAACATTTTAGTGTTAATTTGGCGGACTGAAGTAATCATTCACAGTGTATATGTCTATCAAAATAGAATGTCATATACCTTCATTGTATAAGATATTAACACAAAATAAAAATAAAAAATAAATACCTTTGACTGCCAACCCCTCCAAAAAAAAAAAAAAAAAAGCAACGAGAAACAAAACAAGGTGGAGCAAGCTTGAAACTGGTTATCAATTTAAGAGAAACACTTTGCGGTATATGAAAACCTTAAGAAAAAAGCTGAAAATTCTGTATAATGCTTTATTTTGGGGTAAAAAAAAAAAAGGAATGATACGGTAGCTAAATAACATTGCACTTTCTTCTATTTTAAGCTATTTAGAGAAGCTGTAACTGCAAATGAGGAAGCTGTGAATACACTTCCCTTAGTGTTAAAAATGAACTGATAAAGGGGGTTTACACCTTGAATCATGGAATTTATTTTGATGTAAGTGATCTCTACTAGATGTAAATGCCCTTCGGAACCTATGCCTCAAAGGAAGAAACTTAAGAAATTAGACTAAGTTAAATATAAAAATACATAAATCAGAGATACATAGGATGGAGTAACTGTGATTCCAGCAGCAAATACCAGTGACAATTTAACTGCTCTGTGACCGTATGTTTAATTGTCACTATTTTTTTTAGTGCTCTGGTTAAAATTTCATTTTTTGAGTGGTCTGTCCTTGATCTTCTTTCTCCAAATCCCTGCTGCTTTTGATGTGAGTTTTTACAAAATGTGAGGTGTATTGGGAACATATATATGATGTTATAATAGAGAATTCTTTATTTGAATTTCAAAGTTCTAGTTAATTCCTCTCAAGGTAATAGATGCCATCCAAGCAACAATTGCTAACTTTGTTTTTCCTGAAAACCTCCATCAAACAGGGATACTTACCTCCAGGAGAATGGGAGCGCATGTGCAAAATTTGGGAAGATTTAGAGAAGTTTTGTATAGGTAATGTTTGAGCTAATTAAAAAAAATGAATAGGCATTACTTGGGGAAGAAAAGATGGGAGGAAGATTTAGAAAGGAGACTAACTCTCAATGAACATCTGTTGGATTTGTTCATAAATTTCTTAGCATATAAGTTGGATGATTTATATGCAACAAAATGGTTTTGATGTTAAACTTGTTTACTGTATTCTGTTTCGTATCTTGTTGAGATGAACATTAGAAATCTCTAGGATCACAGAAATTTCGCTTCCTTGGGAAAACTCTGAAGCAGGATCCTAATGAAGCCTGTGTTTTCTCATCCCAACCTGGCTGTCTGGCATTTACGTGCTAAGAGATCAGGAATGATTTAGGAAAAGCCACCTTCAACACAACTGAAGCAGATCTGTGGGATTGTCTGCATGAAGATAGGCCCTGGCTAGGAATTTAGTCTCTTTCCATTTGTACAAGAGTAGTTCCCTTTTAAGTTCATAATGGTTTATTCATAAACCGAGAGAGAGAGAGAGAGAGAGAGAGAGAGAGAGAGAGAGAGAGAGAGAGAAAGAGAGAAAGAGAGAAAGAATGGACTCAGACTCTGTCCGTAGTCCTTTCTCTATCCTGAGGTTTGTTTGGGGTAAGATTGGCATGAAGGCCATTTTTTGCTATGGAACTCAGTAGACTGAGGAATGGGAAGTGATGCTGGGCACACAGACCTCTGCTCCTCAAGGTGGGGGAAGGCCTTGACACAGCCCCTCCTGTCTGGCTTAGTTTTGAGAAGAGGAGGTATGAGGGCGAGAGGAGGTGAACTTTTGCCATGCAGAGAGACAAGTCAGACAATGTGAGCTTTAATTGAAATCATATCCCCAGCATTTTACTTTTCAAAAGTTGTTAGCATGATCGAGGTTGTATTTTCTTGTGACGACTATTATTACTGTCATGTTGACTGCTCTGGGCAGGGGCTGAAGGTTACATGTGGGCTGAGAACACTGGGCTGCATGGGAGGGGCTGGCAGACACAGCCTCTCCACCCCACAATGCTTCTCTGGAGCCAGGTTCCGAAAACCTCGTCTCTGGCTGTGGCTCTCTCTCTCTGTGGAGACTGTGGATCTTCCTCTCAGGGTTATGGACCTCTTGAATCATCAGTGTCTTCCTCCATCCTGAGGGGCTGTATTAAGTTGTGCAGCTCTTTGATCTCCAGAAGACTTTTCTGTAAGAGCTTCTCTGCCTGAGAGTGTATTATCTCAGGTCTCCAAGGGTGCCCTTCTGAGATGGGCAGGCTGTAGCTTAACTAGGTCCCTCAACATTTAATATGTATTTGAATCTCTTGAGGATGTTGCTTAAATGTAGGCAGTGATTCAGTGGGTTTAGTTTAGGGCTTAAGATTGTATATTTTTAACAAGCTCCTAGGTGGATGCCATTGTGTATAGTCCGAGGACCACACTTTGACAAGCAAAGACTTAGGGTATAGCTGAAAACCATGTTGGACGAAGTTGCTTGGTTGCATATATTTTTTAGAAAGAAAATCCAAGGAGAGAGAACTCAGGGGCTCTCTGTATTTGCGGAGTGCCTGGACTTCTGGTGCTATGTGGGGTGAAACCTACGAGAGGTGAGAAACATAATCCTGCTCCCTGCCTCAGAGAGTGAAAGCCCTAGTTAGGAAGACAAGGCTGGCACACATTCAGCAGTCCATCACCTGTCACGTTTTATATCTGCCGAAGTGCCAAAAGAGGGGTACAGCCTTGCCGTGCTCTGACGTTGAATGTAGCAGGCAATCCGAGGGAGGAGGGGAATCATGGTTCAAAGTGGAGTTTTCTCAGATGTGAGGGTGGTTAACTCAAAGCAGTTAGCGGAAAGGGTGATGCCAGGCCGGGAGTGGTGACTCATGCCTGTAATCCCAGCACTTTGGGAGGCTGAGTCAGGCAGGACACTTGAAGTCAGAGGTTCAAGACCAGTCTGGTGATCATGGTGAAACCCCCTCTCTATTAAAAATACAAAAATTAGTTTGGTGTGGTGGTGTGTGCCTGTAGTTCCAGCTACTCAGGAGACTGAAGCAGGAGAATTGCTTGAACCAGGGAGGCGGAGGTTGTAGTAAGCTGAGATCACGCTACTGCACTCCAGCTTGGGTGACAGAGTGAGACCCTGTCTCAAAAAAAAAAAAAAAAAAGAGGAGTAATTTCCCTTTCACATTGTTCCCCAGGACATTTCTACTCTTTTCTGATCCCTGACGTCTCCAGTGGTTTCTTTATGCAGACTAAGTGACCAGGAGGAAGGAAAGGACGTCTTCACATTCCCTTGGCCATGTGCTCAGCTCTATGGGTTACAATGAGGGAAACGTCCCTTTACCCAGGAATCCATGCGGCTAACATTTCCCAAGGGCCCCCTATACCCTAGGCAAAGTCTCTACAAGGTCGTGTCTGCATAGAAATGAGTAGACACTACCCCCACCATTTAAGAACTCAAATTGGTGAAAATTAAATAACATGGCAGATCTTATAGAGAAATTTGTTTCCTGTGAAAAACATGGAACTAAGGAATTCCTTACTCCAAGCAGTGATAGATAGAATTTCTTCAAAATCAGTTCAGGAGAAAAGATTAATCATTCTCAGTCAAGATGTGTTTCTGATTGTTCTGACAGACTCTCTAAAAAGAGCTCTCTAGAGTCTTCTCTTGCTGGGTTGGAGGTGGCTGTGTTTAGAGTAAGGTATCAGCATGGCTCTCCAAGCCCTCCTGGTTTTCAGGTCCTTTGGAACACCAAGTGTTATGAGCTTGTACATACCTAAATGGTTTAGCAACTTTGCAGTGAGGTTGTGTAAGTTGGTGGGATGAGATTATTTTCAAGGTTCAGGTGTCCTTGTGGCCATGGGGCATCCCCTGTAGCTTATCTGGTAAGAAGCTACCTCTGACATATTCTGAAGCGCAGGAGACAAGTATGAGCCATCATGCTCACTAAATTAGGTTTTGGGAACGCATGTTGCATTAACCATTCTTGGAAGAAAAATCCTGTTTTGTCATATTTTTCTTAAAAACATTTTAGTGCTGAAATGACTTTGAATACAATTACTAAGAGGTTCAAAATGTTTAATGCGGTCCGTGGCTGTCAAACTAAAATGCCTGTCACGTTGTCTCTCTAATGTGTACCGAACATTCCTGCCTGGAGTGAGAACCATGAGTGTTATTTTTTTGGCTTGGATCTTGGCAGGTGTGTAATGTGACTCCTGATAGCAGGACAGCAGATTACATTCTGCTATAAAACCATTTCTAAGGCTCTTGGCACCCAAACTGTTATTGCATGTCTGCAGGTGTTTAGTAATTGGATTAATGCAGAGCCGGAGGAATGTCTGCTCCCCGGCTCTGAGAAACATTGAGGAAAGACAAATTCATTTCAGAGAGTGACCTGGAATGCACGATGACAGGCCTGCGCTCACACATGAAGCCAGATCTAAGCCTGCACATTTCAAATGAACTGCTGTGAGCAGTCACCTTCCATAGGAAAGTTTATCCAAAGCTAAATACAATAACAATGGCCTTGTGAGTCAGGCGGGAAGGGGCTTCAGCTTGGGTTTGATCCTCTTCCAAAAGCAACTCAGACAACTGGAGCTTAAGCCTTCCTATCATGCAGCTCATGAACCCTACAATCCTAGGTGTTTAATAATAATAATTTCTTAAAGGCCTTGGTAAACAGAAGAGGATGCTAAGCCTCTCAGTGGAAGTGCAGAGACCACACCAGTATCCTGGATCATCATGCCTCTGCCGCTTTATTCCCACCTTGATTGTAAAGATACAGATTTTACTGTGACAAGACCCCCAAAAGCAGGCTTAGTAAAATGGCAAGCAGTGTTCACACTTCAAGGCAACCATGACCAGTGCCAAGAAGAAGTGGCTGCTCTCAGGGTAATTTTGTCATTCTGGCTAATTAAAGCTTATGCTCTCCTCTGAGAGCAAGAAGCTGAACTCTCAAAGGCTCCATCTGAGGAGATAAAACCTAATGGTTTTGCCTTACAAACCAAACCTCTTAGCTTTACAACTCAGAAGGGAGGTGGACCATTTGAAGAGAGTCCAAATAGAAGGAAGATAATAGTAAAAAGGCAAGTTTTGTGAAGAAAGGCAAAAGAATCAGCACTGCTTAGCTCAAATCCTAGAGGGGTAACTTGTAGTTCACAAATATTATTACAGTAGGTAGTGAGAGCAGAATGGGGACAGATGTGGGAGGATGAGAAACCAGTCATGGCATGCAGAGAAAGAGTTTGAAGCTAAGGGCCTATAAGGTAGAGAAAATGACACATTGGAGGAATCTGTGTGGAGGTAGGAGTGTGGCCCAAATGGCTACTCACTGAGTCACTATAACAATTACAGGCCCGTCCCTGAATGCGTGGGGTGTGCAAAGTAACCAAGACATATTTTTGGTCTTTTGAGTGGCATTGTCTAGGAAGAAGGGGCCTGCCATTGTGATGTCCTGGAGGAGATGACCAGGTAGCTGTGAGGTCTTGTGGAGTGTTCCCATGGCCTGGGGCAGGGAATGGGGCAGTGTGTCTGGAAAGAGGTTCCCCCCCTTTTGAAAACATGAGGCTGCTTGGCTGGGTTACAGGTTCTAGCTGACACTCCAGTCGGTTTTCCAGCTGTCAGCCAGAAAATCATCTGGGTGAGCCCAAGGGCCATGCTGGGGAAGAAAGGGTCAGGTAGGTGGTGTGTGTGGAGGGGGAAGGAAAGATGGCCGATGAATATTAAACAGTCAATCAAACAAAACCAAACAGCAACAACAACCAAACTTTCAAGTGAACAGTTGGTGTCGTGTGGAGCTTGGGCATCAGAGCTCTTTAGGAGGTGGTGCTGTGTCTTTGCCGCTCAGCCAGTGCTTGGAGGTGTTTGGGGCTGGTGAGCACAATCCTAGGGCAGGTCAAAAGAAGAGAAAGGGGCTGAGGGCTTGAGTAGGATGAGGCCGTCATCTCAGGACCCAGGAGAAGAGAGTTCAGTGTGGATCACTGGCACACACTGGGGTGCAGGGAAGAGCAGGGGAGCAGCTATTACCAGATCACAACCTAACTCCCAGAACAGGAGTTTACATTTATTCAGGGGCAGAAAAGAGCTTGGATAATCAAGATGGTAACAAGAAGCCACAAGGACTAATGAGACTCCTTAAGCTTGATCTTAAATGCTCATTCAAAATTTGAAAATGAAATTATGAGACTGCTGTCTGAGGAACTCACTGAATGATCTTTGAAAAGTACAGAGCCACATAAACCCATAGGGTTAAACCAGAAAAAGCTCTTAGAGGCCAGAAGCCCAACCCCATTTGTTTGCAGCTGAGATAGCAGAGAGAATGGGGTTTATCCCTGATCCCACTACTAGCTGGACTGACCTGGGACTACCCAGGAGTCCTGAAAGGCTATGAGATAGAGGATGTAAGGGCAGCGTAACTGCTGTGTGCTTATTTGCTACGCTGAAATGATTCCATCAACCAGAATACCTTAACTAAGCACATGCCAGCTAAGTGCAAGGCATTGTGAAAGGTAATGATATGTTTGGTTAAGAGCTTCCAATTCTTTTGGGAGTGACAAGACAGCTCTAATGGAAAGAATAATGGACTGCTTGATAATTCATTAGATGGAGAGACCACTTTACTGGGCATGGTTCTGGATGATTTTGAAGAGGAGTTCAGACAATACATGTATGTGCATGTGTGTAGCCACAAAAGTAGAGGGAGAGAGCAAGGGAGATGAGAGAAGAGGAGATTCACAAGGCATTCATGGGCTAGTTGCTTGGTAAATCATGGTATAGCTCCTATTCGCAATGCATAAGATTGCATGATTGATGTTGGTGGTATATGTTGATGTTTTCTTCACAAACACTTGGGTCCAGGCCATGAAAGGCAGAGGGGAGTTATGTAAATTCCTTCAGCTGAGTGTCAGAAAACCTGAGTTATCTCACCTTCCCAGTTTTGCTAGCTTTCTGTGGCCCTCATCCACGAACTGGGGTGTCTTAATAGTCAGATAATTTAAACGTATAGCCAATAGTAACAATGTGGCCCAAGTAGCATCTGGATACCTTCTCAGCTCTGAGTCCAGACTTGTTTAGTGAAGGGAGTCAGGGTGCCCACGAATGGCTGGCAGTACTCCCTGGGCAGGAAGGAAGAGTGCCCTCATCAGACTCCTGCTCTTTGTCAACATTTTCCTTCAGCACCACTCTACCCTGGAAGCTCCTGAAAGAAAAGAGTCACTCTACACTCAAAATCTCCTCTTGTTTACAAGATATTTGGGGCACGGATGGAATTATTGCATCACAGGCTAATTTCTTCACCTCTTTTAAAAATTTTATCACATAAAGCAGCATGCTGAAAGATCTCAATGCTACTGAAGATTGCTAAACCAAGTGGAGATTCATCTTTTCTGGAACTCTGTTGAAAGACCTTTCCGTATACATTCCAATCCCTTCCACAACTCACAGTGTACCTGCCTTATCCTCTCAGAACAGCAAGGCAGCTGCTTCACCTTTCTCAGGCCAGGGCAGTTCCTGACACATCACTCTGCACCAGGTTCTCTCCAGGAGATATTTTCCCTGGTAAACTGCTCATGAAACTTCACTGATGTGGACAATCTCTGGCAATAGGGAGACTAAAATCTGAATTGACAAAGGTAACAAAAGCCAAGAAAGCCAATTGTATACCCAAACTAGACTAGTAAATTCTTCCTGATTAATAATAGAGGGTTCTATGAAATATGTTTAAATAAGCAGATTGAATTGGATCATAATTAACATTACTTATATAATTCATAAAATAGTTATTTCATTAAATCAGACAGAAATTTTACTTTATTATCCTGTTTGTTTTGCTGATACTTTTTAATCAAAACCCTTTTTATTCGAAGATGTGACACAGGCAAATTTTAAGCCGGACACTCAATTATCCAAATAACTGACATTTTTCTGCTTTCAGAAAAACGTTCTAGGAACACAGCCTGCTTGTTTCTCTCCTACCTTGGCCAGCAGAGCATGGCAGGGTAAAACATAGAAAATTGGCAAAACTCCATTTTCAATCTGTGTTAGAAACTGGGATCAATCTTGCTTCTCTTTCTCCCTTAAATAGAAATAAGAAATAAAAGAAACCTTTTATACAAAATTGGATCTTGACATTCTCCAAAGGGTGGCTGCTCCTACATTGCAGATGAAAAGGGCTCAGTTTTCCCAGAGAATACTCTGAGAAAGGAAAGTCAAGGTGAATGAGTGGCCTTCTTCCTGTGAGTGCAAGAACTTCTTCCCGGCCACCTCCAAGTGGACAGATGGGAGGCATCTGAAGGTTAGGGAACTGAATCAGCAAGGTCCAAAGGGACATGACAGACAGTTAGGAGTGGGAGCTTTTGCTGATTTTTCTTTCACCTGTATCCTACCTGGCCAGCGGCTTAGCAAGGCTCTCTGATATTCCTTCTACCTTCTCCAAGCGCTGAGAAAAAGTCAAAAGCGGAAGCATCAGGGGAAGAAGACATTGACTAACTCTAAACTCAGCACTGTTTGTTGGTTGGTTGACTCCTTGATTCACTCATTTATTATTCAAAAAGTATCAAGCATTCTCTGAGTGTCAGGCCCAAGGCTTAGGCTGGAAGTATAGAGATAAATGATTCACAATCACTGTCTCCAAGATCCACCCAGCCTGTGGGCCCAAGAAGCTGCATCTTTTCAACCATCTTGGAGTTCTGGTTGCATTTGTATTTGGGCTCCGTCACTCATTGCTGACTTACAGAATCAATCTTTTCCAAGGGATTAGGACTGTCAATATCTTATAAGTTGAGAGAAACCAATCTAACCTGCATAACAGAGAGAACTTAGCTGTGGCTCTGCCTGAGGGCTGGCCTAGAATAAGGCAAGTGAGAGTTACTTTGGACACAAAATTTAAGGAGGCGCTCTTTGCCAAGGTCCTGTGAGTAGAGGGTCTGCCTGGATTTGGCAGGTTGACACTTTCTGTACCAGTAATTTAATGCTCTGAGCCTCAGTTTTCTGTCTGTAAAATCGGGACAATATCCATATCATAGAGTTGCAGAAAAATTAATAATATAATATTTATGCAGGTGCATTACAAACTAAAACACTGCATACACACATGTTGGTTTTAGCAATAATAATATGTACTAGTTATCATTTTCATTAATCACAAAATTGATAATAACCATAACCAAAACATTCTTTGCAGTGAATGTAGCACATTACACTAGAAAGTGGAAGACAGAAGTGGAAGACCTTATCAGAAGCAATAGTTAAGCATAACACAGTAGCTTAGTGTAGTAAGATTTTGAGCTATGGAGTAAAAGAGACTTGGATGTTAATCGTACCTCTGTCATTTACAAATATTTAAACCAACCTCTAAAATTCACTTTCCTCATGTGTGAAAAGAGAATAATAGTAACTGAGTTGTAGAGTTGTTACTGAGGACTAAATGAGATGATGTGTGTAACACTCTCACCATATCGCTTGGTGCTTAGTGAGCACTCCACAAATGTGAGCTATTATTGTTACATGGAACTGTGACAACCCAAGTCCTGGTGCAGACTGGAAGGTCTCTTGAAATACTTTGCTTTTTACATTTTCCATAGCTGAAAGCATATACAGAATTCTAAATTATGAGGTTATTTTACCTACAGGCTTGATTTTAGGAAGAATTACGCTAAATATTGTTCTGCTCTAAGTTTATCCAGAATGACAGTTATGGTATATAGTACCTCAAACTAGAGATTGGAACTTTTTCTTAAAAATAGGAACTGGAGGTCAGGCATGGTGGCTTACACCTGTAATCCCAGCACTTTGGGAGGCTGAGTTGGGCTAATAACTTCAGGTCCAGAGTTCGAGACCAGCCTGATCAACATGGTGAAACCCTGTCTCTATAAAAAATACAAAATTAGCCAGGCATGGTGATGCACACCTGTAATCCCAGCTACTCTGTAGGCTGAGGCAGGAGAATCACTTGAACCCGGGAGATGGAGGTTGCAGTGAGCCGAGATCACACCATTGCACTCCAGCCTGGACAACAAGAGTGAAACTCTGTCTCAAAAAAAAAAAAAAATTAGGAACTGGAAACTACATTAATGAAATCAGGTTTTCTATTCTTATTTACTTAATTTCATTATTTACCTTAAATATTATTTTAAATTGAGAATTTCACTTGAAAAAATATTTTAGACAATGTTTTGCTATGTTGCCTAAGATGGACTTGAACTCCTGGCCTCAAGCAATGTCTCAGCCTCCTGAGTAGTTAGCTGGGACTACAGGAATTTCAATATTTATTTTTAAAAGAAACACCAAGAGTCTGGCTTGTCATGACCTGACTCCTGATTGCCACAGGCCCATTCACTGCTTCATCCAGTGAGAGGAAAAATGACCTTTGTAACTCTTTAGTGAAGCTACAAGTGAAAAGGAAAGACAAGCTTTGCTAACTTTCTCTTACTTTTCAGAAAGCATGAACAGAAGCCAGAGGCATGAGCAGGGCTGGTCTGGGTCCCTTGTTGCAGGACATGGCTGGTGCCTAGGGACAGGGAAGCCAAATGCGATATTGAGATCAGGCATGGAAAAGAAGTGTTGTCTCAGCCCCAGTAGGAGGAACAGGTTTGAACCAAGGCTCATTCGAACTCCTGGAAGGGGTCAGATAGAATATCCATGGGCTTAGGGAAAGACCTGAGTATTCAAGAGAGGATGAGAAGCCTTCTCTAAGCAAGTATTTACTGAGCACCCAGTGGTACCATCAGGACTTCAGGTATCATAGACACGATGCCCAGACCTTTCCCCTAAGGAGCTGGTATGAAGCCAACAGTTCTGCACAGGATACAGAAGCTCACTGCTACAATGTAGAATTGCTGCTAGTCACGTGAGGATTCACAGGTGAACATGATCACATCTCACCAATTTGTCTCTTTCGGCCATGTCTTATTCACTCATCTGTTATCTATCAATTCCTGTTGGCAGGTGCCTATTACAACTTCTGGTGTAGAGAAGGCCCTTAGAAAAACAAGTTGTGAATGCATGAATGAATAAGTGGGTGAGCTGTGGTGTTAAAGCAGGTCCTAGCCTTGATGTTCTAGGAAAGGGATTCTTGACAATGAGTCACAGGATTCTCTTTAGCCAGGGAGAAGGGGTCTTGGACACTATGAATCTTTACTTATCCTTGAATGCTAGTTAATTAGGTCATTAGAGGGATGTTCTCCATTACATAGGAGGCATTTCAATGCACAAAGAAGATCAAAATTGAAGACTTTGGATTGTGTGCTAACACAATCTATGTGATAATTTTTTTCCTTGAATTTAAGTTTAGAAATAAATGTATCTCCAAACATGGATTTAAATGCTTTGGATTTGTAGGTATTAAACCAATGCGCTTCTTTTGTTTTCAGAGTGCTTAAAACTTAAATCAGGGCCCAGCAGTTGTGCTAAGCCTATCTCAGTGCCTAATTCCGTTGTCATTCTTACTTTACATTGTGCTTTTATCTTGGGATCATAGGATGGGTTACCATGAAGCCGCTACATATTTGGAACAATTTCTGAAGAGAGGACACAGATATTAATATTTTCTTGGAAGGATTTGTGATTGCTCACAAAGTTCAAGAACCACAGGTTTAACTAATCTTCGTTTTCAATGGCGATTCCCAGGACACAGAAGCCTATAGTGGCTGGTGAAGTTGAAGCAATAGATACTCGAGAGTAACTCTCTAGTTTATACCCCCATTTATTACTGTGACTTCAATATCTTTACCCAATCCCTGTCTTAGTTTGAGGGCAGGGTCCACAAAATACCAGCTGTACCAATGGCAGAGCTCAGCTGCCTCTCTCTTGCTCAGGAGTAAGATTCACTCTCTCCCACTATTTTCTGTAATAGTTTTGGCAAGTCAAATACCTTACATCTTTTGATGCTATAAGCTGTGTGGGAAATGCGATATACTTTCTGTTGCCCTCGTTTCATTTGAGAGCTATATAATACTGTAGGGAGGCAGTCAGACAAAAGAACTTCTAATGGAAACTTGGAAAGAATGCCAAAGTCCACTTTTCCTCCCTTGCTTTTCCTATTTGCAAAACAGCATAGGAGATTGAGGCTAGCTGATTTCCAAGATAATTTTTTATGCTTCCCCTTGACT